>NW_026622930.1:40327796-40630826 GCF_023065955.2 Ursus arctos | reverse complement strand
GCAGAGGTGGAGGGAGAGGGAAAGGGAGAGAATCCCAAGCAAACTCTGTGCTGAGTGTAGAGCCCAATGCAGAGCTTGATCCCACAATGCTGAGATCGTGACTTGAGCCAAAATGAAGAGTTGGATGCTCAACCCAGGCGCCCCCACTAATTTCTTTTTGTTTAATCTGTTTAACCATTCATTTCAGTTTTTAATTTTAGTATTTTTAATTTAAAAATGATTTCCAAATGCATCTAGTTAACTTTTTAAAATCATATCAATACCATTTACTTTAATTCACATAAATGAATATTTTGTACTATGTATTTGATAATTCTAATATCTTTAATCTTTGTAGGTAGATTCTATAGTGTAATTTTTCATTTTGAGCTCATGTTCTGTGAAATTTTATCTGTCAGGATTCTGGGTTTAAATTATACTCCTCAACAAATGATTTGCATTTGCTCCTTCCACGTTCTTGAGGTTACTACCAAGTCTGGACACCATTAAACTACATTTTCAGGTTGGGTTTTATTTGTTTTTTTTTCCTCCAAGGTTACAGAAGTGCTGTGAATTCAGGCTTCAAACTTGTGTGAGATTAACTTGTGCATTCTAGGGAAGACTTTTCTTTCCCAATATGTATCTCCTTCACCCAAAACCAAGGCATAGATAGGCACAAAGACCATCATCAAACTTTGAGAACCTGCTTATTTTTCCTAGCCCATCCACTGAAGATATACACTTTGAGAATTCAGGGATTAAGTTGGAGGGAATGAAGTCTCTGATCAGACCTCACAACAAGGTATTACCTCCAATGTCACCTTCCCAGACCTCAACACACAAAATTTAAAATCCAGCCTTTAAGCCAGCAGGAAGCAGCTAGTAACCACTCCTAACCTCAAGATAAACATCTGTGTGGTACTTTATCATTCTGCATTCATTTCTTCTGTGTGTGTGTGTGTGTGTGTGTGTGTGTGTGGTTTCTTTCCTCTGAGGAATTTCCTCACTTACTAGCTCAATCATTCATTGAAAAAGATTAAATACTCTTCACAGCATTTTAAGGTAGCTTCCTGAATCTCTGTTCAGCCAGATGACCCTGATTTCTTCTATAAAGCAGGAGCTGAGAGTCATATGCTGAGAATGAAGGGGGAAGAAAGAGTTTGCTGGAGAGAGGAAAGGTTTGAAATGGGCAAAGTGGGAAAGCAAATTAAATAGTAAAGCACTAATTAATAAAGAATTGATGGTGTCCAGGAAGATTCATAATATCTGATACATACTAGCCCAATAACCTTGGACAAATCACACTCTGTATTACCTATATCATGGGGATTGTGAAGACAAGTGTTATAAAATCCAACACCGAACCAAATCACTATTTCCAGCAAATAACAGACTCATGATGTGAAACTTATTTGTTTTACAGACTTTCCTATTTAATAGAATTTGTTGAAGCCAAATTAGCAAAGACCTAATTACTATGGGCCATTTGCCATGATGTAAAAATAGCTAAGCAAAACTCGAATATATTCAAATGGTTTCATTAGTAATACTTTACCTGTGGTAATCAAAATTAACTTTTATCTAATTAAATCATGATAATCTAAGAGAATCTTAGCATTCATACCAATGGGCAATCTTTTAGGTAGAAAATATAAAGATCCCAGAAAGATCACAAATAATTTATCTCAAATGTTCATCAAAATCAAGTTAACCACCAAATTTTAGATGGCTAAATATTTTCTAGTTTTGGCCTTTTCGAGAATGTCATTCAATAATATATTCACCATTGTTGTAGTTGCTATGAGATAAAAATATAATAAATTAACTTATCCTTGAGGAGTTTTCATGTTAGGTGCTGAAAATGCTTTTGTGAGAAATCACAGAACAATTATAATGACACCCAAGTACATGTAAATCAAACTACACATTATTTGACATATCATCGATATTTTGAAGAATGTATTCATTGTCAGGGACAATGATAGCACCTGTGAGTATAACAGTTAAGATTCTGAATTTAATTTTCCTAGCTGGCACTGTGGCATTTTGGCATTATGATTAAGTCACCATATTTATCCCGATTAAACAACAGGCATTCATGTTACAAAACTGTAAGAAAAAATGTCAATATGGGCCTTGAAGATGAACTCATTGATTTTGTCATGTATAACAATACTCCAAAGACAGTATACTATCAACTCTCATCTTCAGTCCTTTTACTTCCAGTGGAAGGTAGCATCAGTTTTATCAGATAATCTGTTTTAAAGACTGAAGTCTCTGGTAAAAGTACAGGAGTATGAACCTTTCTCTGTAAAGTACATGTTCTAGGATCATGCCAAAAAAAGTTCAGTAGGTGTTTTTAGATTAGTGTACAGTGGGCCCCCCTCCCAAGTATCTGTTTCCAGGAGATTAAGTTGAAAAGTCTAATTATTTCACGAGGGTCCTTCTCCTTATCTCAATTCCACTCAAGTGTAGTCAACAAAAGAGTGATTTAGGCAGTCTTAACTTTTTGAAAACTTAATGAGTTTTAGAAGAACCACCAAAATGCATTCAAAGTAGTAATGGTTGTTTTTCTAAGTTTATTTTTATTCTGCCCCATGGTTCTTTGTAATTAAGTCTTTAAAGTTAGATATTTTTAATCATAAGAAATGTATGTAACAAATGCTTTAAAGAGGTCAAAAGCAAAATGAAATTGGTATTTAATGACAGATAGTAAAGACAGAGTGATTTGGTAATCAAGAAGTGCAACTATTCGAAACAGATATAGGGCCTTTTAGTAAAAATAAATAGATAAGTAAATAAATAAATAAATAAAATAAAATGTTAGTTTTGTTGTCACCACATAGCTTTTCCTTACCATACTTCTATAATACCAAGAACTCACTGAAGAAGTTTCATTAATTCAGAATGATCAATGGAAAGTACACTTCCGGTTACTTGGAATTGATATAAAAATTTGAATTCAAATACTCTTTCAAATAGATTCCTCTGGATTTTTTCTAATGAATAGGGAAATGATTTCTGGTCAAGATCTCTCTCTTTAAACAGTTGAAAATTTGTTCTTTTAAGTACAGTTATGTATCTTAAAATTGTTAATTTGATTATAAAAAGACAACTATAGACAATCTACACTCTTTTTAGGAGACACTACAAAAGGAAAAAGCTTTAGTCTATCTTCTTTCCAAATTATATTTTCTAGGTTTATTGAGTTTTATTGCTTTTTGAAAAATTACATCACACAAAAGATTCATTTAACAGGAAGACTTTCAGACATTTAAATTCTTCCCTTGGAATATCAGCAATTAAAAGTATGAAAACCTAATCTAGATATCATGCAGTTTATGCTGTAAAAGCATACTTTTAGAATTTTGAGCTTAATTATAGATGTTTTTTCTATTGTGATAGTGTTTAGCCACTTTGTGACTACCTCAGGGTGAGAGGTATGACTGGGAGAGGGCACAAGGGAATATCTTGGGGCTCCAGAAATGCTGTCTACCTCAATCTGGGTGGTAATATGAGTGTATGCATACATAAAATTTCGTAGCTGTATCCTTAAGATTTATGTCTTTTATGGCATAGCTTATTTCTCCAAAAAAAGTAAAAATGAGTGGTTAGCTACTTTATGAAATGCCCACTATTTTACAGGGAATCATTAATACGATAAGTCAAAATGTATAGGGGAAAAACAAATTACCTGATGCTCATGACATAAGGATTGCTAGTCACTTTCAGGTAAATTATATCTGAAGCTAGAGTTAAACTTCAGTTATGAGAGGTCACTGGTATTCTATCAGAAATGGTGTCAGGAAGAATACAATGTATCAATTTAATTACAAAGGACAGAAGTGTTATAACAGCTTTAACAACAACTAGAAGATGAGAGCATCATCAAATAAGCGACATGACTATGGCATGATTATCTGGTTTATGATTACCCATTTTTTTTTTAATTTTTGCTTTTCACTGTTTGGGTCTTGTCTTGTATTGCTTGGACTTCCAAAGGATGGGGAAGGAAAAGAATTCGAGTTAAATTAGTTTTGTTACTTATTTTCAACTGTTGTTTTTAATGTGGTAAAAAGCTGAAGTTATGACTGTAATTTTAAAATTATGCATTCTACTTTCCATCTATTATGGGAGAAAAGAGTTGGTTTACACAGGAAATATAAACAATCTGCCTCAAATGTTTTTTTACTTTTGCTCAGAACTATGTTAATTCTCATCACCTCCAAAAGCCTTTGAGAGGATTAGCTGCATAGACCAATATTGTTCTATATTAGTCAGTATTAAGCATATGATGTCACCTTGTTTCCTCCCCTCAAGCTTTTTTTTTTGTGGGGGGGAGGGGTAAGGGAGAGTTTTTGGGCAATTCTCAAAATACTGTGGCTTATATACCACTAGCTGACACATTTGATTGACAACCTTACACTCTCAAACCTGTTTGAAATGGGTCAAATACCTAAGCGCTGCAGAACAATGCAATTCAACCAGCAATTCCCCATAAAAGAGAAAGGGGGTGTGATTAGGTTCCAGCTATTTAGCAAGTTATTGCAAAAACAGTTTAGTGGTTTGTTTCTGCAACAGTCACAGGTTAAGCTAGTATTTTCTATCTTAAGTAGCCCCAAAAAACCCACCAGGCTGTAATAGGCAGGATAAATAGCCAAAGCTTGGAGCAAGTGGGGCAAACATTAAGAGCTTTATGGAGGTCTTTATACTGACCCTCGGCTTTGGTTATTGATCATTAACCCTGCTGGGGAACTATCGAACGGAATTTGTGTGAGGTTTATCGAGCCACAGGAAAGGAGATGCAGGAGGGAATATAAGCTTCTAATAAAAGAAACGCAGCAACAATAGCAGAGGAACAGCTCTGCCTGGTGACGTAATGGCTGGCAGCAGTCCAGCTTCAGCAGAGCTGCTGCTACCTCAGCATCCAACCTCTCTCAACACAGTCCAGCTTCGGCAGAGCTACCGGGGCTGCTACTTCTTGCGATGCCACTTTGTTGGTGCCACCAACACCTTACCTTGGAGGGCCAGAACACCGAACAAAGGGTTGTCCTGCTTTAAGTTGTCAGAACCCACACTCTCACTCACTCAACCCCGCCAGCCTCTCAGGAACAGAGTCAATCCGCCGCTTAAGTTTAGGGCGAGCACACTGGCAGCACACTCCAGGCGTGCCTCAGTTTCCCCAAGCTACTCTCGGGCCCGCCTCGAACTGCCCGGTCCCCCCCGCCCCCGGTCCTCAGCCCGAGTTGATCGCGGCAGCCCAGCTCACCCGCCCGGCCCCGCAAGCCGGTCCTCCCACCTTACCTCCGCCAGGTAGAGGTTGAGCAGACAGAGCGTGGAGAACTGGAGACAGGAGGGGAAGCAGTAGAGCAGCCAGTGGGGGAAGAAGTGCAGGTGAGCGGGCGGCCGGAGCAGGGGCAGGGAGCCGCTGAGCGAGAAGGCGGCAGAGAAGAGGGTGGTCCTGAGCGCTGCCCACAGGAGACAGAGGAAGAGGCAGAGGCTCTGGTAACTCAGCCGCCGCTCGCGGTACAGGAGCAGCCGCCACAGCTGCAGGTAGGCAAAGGCGAAGAGCGCGGCGTAGAGCAGGGCGTGCAGGATGCTCAGCGCCAACTGCACCGAGCCCGGCACCGCGGCGCCTGAGGCGGCAGCGACGGCGCCTCCGCCTCCGCCTCCGGGCGTCGAGGGCTCGCGGCCGGCCGCCGGACCCGGCACGGACACCCTCATGAGGGGGCTGGGGGGCGGGCGAGAGAGCGCGGGAAGGAAGGGGCCGGACTCGGAGCCGCCGTCGAGGGGGAGAAAGATTTCCCCCTTACCCCCCACCCACCCCAACCTCCAACCCCGGGAAGCGCCGTGACAGGACCCGCGAGCCCCGCGCGGAGCAGCCGCGGCTCCCCGGACCCCGCCTCCTCTCCCCGCCCCCCCCGGGGGTCTCGGCTCCTCCTGCTGCGGCTCGGCTCGGTAGCTGCAAAAAACAACTCTCGGCTGGAGACAATCAGCTGAGAAACCCGAGCATTTGAGGCGCTCGCTCCGCACCGTGGGCTCGCGCCGATTGGCCCAGACGGGCACGCCCCCTGCGCGCCGCGCTCGGAAGGCCACCGGCCACAGGACCCGTCGCTCGAAGGCTCCAAGATCTGATTGGGCATCGGCTTTCCTCACTTTCTCCCTCCCCTTCACTCCCCACCCACACTGCCGATTGGCCCAGCAACTGCACGGCCAGCTCGCGCCGGCGGGAGGACTCGGTGGTCGCCTGTCACCTGGGACGGCTCTCGCTCCGCCCCCTATTCTTCCCATTGGTTGGAGAGGCCGCACGTAGGGAGCACGAGGAGAGGGAGGAGCTTTGGTTTTTTTTTTTCTTTTTTTTCTTTTTTTTTTTTTTGCTCAGCAGGCCGACCCCGCCGAGCGGTGGTGGCCGCAGGCGCTCACGGCGGGAGTGCTGTACCCTAGTAGGTAAGTTCCGCGGTTCGCCGCTGCCAGGCAGCGGGGTACGGCCCCGCCTTCTGCCTCTTCTTCACGTGGCGGGAATTGTCGGCCGCGGGAACCGCCTGGGTTCCTCCGGGTAGGTCTTACCCGCAGGTGTCGGGCAGGTAGGTGGCGGCGCGGGTCCTTCAGTGGAGTGGCTGTGGTTTCTGCCTGCAGGGATGGGGATTCAGCCTGGCGGCTGCCCCCCAACAGGGGCTGCGCCACTGAGCTCTGGAGTTTGGCTTAAAAGGCCCTCACCTGCGTCCTTCTGAGGGGCATTTTGTTTTTCTTCTTTTTTCCCGAGCACGAGCGGCGAGAAAAACGTGAGCCCTTTGTGGGGAGAGGGGATGGAATGAAAAGGGTGAACTGAAGAGCAAAATTCTTCCTCGGGAAATGTCTCTTAGAGGACGAGTGATACTAGGATAAGATGGATGTCCACAGGAGGTCTGAATAGGGGGAATTTGGGTCTTTGAAACTTAGAATTTGGAAGGATGCTCTGGGCATAAGTTTAGGGAAGAAGGCAGAAACAGAACTGTAAGTCTGATGAATGTCTAGGGAGAAAGAAGTAGAATAGTTTGTACTCCTTAAATTCCGTATGTATTCCTTCGAGCCTTAGTCCCGTATTTGGTGGATGGTGGCGCTCTTCTTGAGGCTCAGAGAGCTACAAAGCAAATGCTTATTATGTTATTGCTGTAAACAAGCGAGGAATGGATCTTCCAACGTATATCGGACTGACGACATTTGCTGATTTTTTTTTCTTTTTAGCGTTTGGTAGTAAAATGAGCAAAGTAATGCAAAATGATGAGAAAACAATTTGTGTTCTTCTTAGAGTGAGTGGCACATCACAAATTCAGTATCCTTTTGAAAGACACTGCTACATTTACTGGTGCAACCAAGACTCAGCCTTCTGTAACTCACCATCCTTTGTCTTAATGTTTTGTGTAAGAAGAGTTTTGCTACCTTCTTTCCTAGCTAAGGGATCCACAGGGAACTTTAAAGTCTATTTTGTACTCCAGATTCTGGGACAGTGGTTCACCCAGGCGCCAGATACTGATGTGTTTTGGATTCTTTATAGGTATATTGACAAACTGTGACGTTTAGGCCTGGCACAGTTACCTATGGATCTCTCAGATGAAACATTCAGCTGAACAGGGTGTACAGTGCAGCCTAGAGCAGGGTACAACTTGCTGAAAGAAGTTAATAGGTCTGAGTTAAGCAGTTATGTGCTTAAGCTTGTAATTTTTTTAAAAGGGAAATTATTATTATTTTTTAAAAGATCTTGTTTATTCGAGAGAGAGCAAGAACGAACACGAGGGAGAGGGAGAAGAAGACTTCCTTCTGAGTAGGGAGCCTGATGTGGGACATCCTCCCAGGACCCTGGGATCATGACCTGAGCGAAGGCAGGTGCTTAACCGACTGAGCCACCCAGGTACCCCTTAAGCTTGTAAATTAAGCATGAACTCAGAGTTCTGTGATTTTAGGCACTCATCAAAAATCACGGGAACCTCCTCTTCCCCGACATGCCTATTTTTGTATCTTCCATAATGATGAGGTGCATGTTTCAGTTCACGAATAGTCCTTCACCATGAACTGGTTTTTCTTTTTCTCCTATATTTTCTACTCAGAGTTATAGTAAACAATATCTGGATAGTACCCATACTAGTTTTAGGTCTTTGTGAAATTTTTTATTTCAGAGCAAGTCCAGATAGCTCTCTTCCCCTTCCTTTTTTGGGGGTGCATGAGGTATGCAGGTAGAGGTTACCCCAACTGCCTTGAAGGGGCTCTGAAGTAGGGAGATGTTGATTTATTGCTTCCATTGAGTCTAAAATGATAAAGTTTGATGATATCTAATCAATAGTTTATTTGAAGCTGGGTCAGTGAGCAGGTTTTCTCCAGTAGCAGCATTAAACTATAAGCTAATTTTTGCCAGATGTTCTTACAGGAAGTTTGTAAGCATTATATGCCCCATTTGTTACAAATTATGATATGTCTCTCTTCCCAGAGAATGATGCCCACAGAACTTGGTATAATTTGTTTAATGCTTACAGTTGTTAATTTCCTTTTTCTTGAGAGGGAAAACTTTTAGTTTTATGGTTAATCATTAGGGAAATTTAAGTCTATAAAGGGAAACTAACCAAGGTCTTCTAGAAAAGCTTGCTGCTTGATATTCTAAAATTTGAAATGTGTCCAAATGCAGTGGTTGAATATTGTTGTTCTAGGAGGGTACATTACTCTAGCACAATGGTCTTTCAAACATTTAAAAGCAGAACTATTTGCCAAGTATTATTATGTACAGGAACCAATCCCCAAATAGGATTGTTCTAACTGTAGAGAGTCACCAGCTGCTCCAACTGTGGCACACATGAAGGCAGATCCTTACCCCTTCCCCACTAGCAGGAAGATGAATGTTCTATTGAAATTCCTCCTCATTGCCGTCTGGGGACTCTCGTATTTGGTGCTGAACAAAATTTTGTTGCTTTTTTTTTTTTTTAAGTTGGCTCCATGCCCAGTGTGGAACCCAGTGCAGGGCCAAATCCACGACCCTGACATCAAGACCTGAGCTGAAATCAAGAGTGGGATACTTAACTGACTAAGCCGCCCCGGTGCCTCCAAATTTTGTTACATTTTATTTAGTGTTTTATTTGCAAGGTTTAACCCTTTTTATACTACAGCCTCATCGTTCCAACTCACAGTGTTTGTCACCCTCTTGTATTTGTCCTTAGTTAAATGTCACACATTTTTTACAACTTTTTTTTTTAAGTAGTCTCCATGCCCAGCATGGAGCCCAGTGTGGGGCTTAAACTCAGGACCCTGAGATCAAGCCCTGTGCTGAGATCAAGGGTTGGATGCTTAACCAACTGAGCCACCCAGGAGCCCCTACCAACTTTTAAATGACCTGCGCAGGCATACTTGTTTAGAGTTTAAGAATGAGGCAAAAGTTACGTCTTGTATACCGACTCTGATTAGTGCTAACAGGAGCATTATACTGATGAATTGAGGGCCCCCTCCAGGCTCAAAGGGTATGAGTCTGCATGTAGTTGGGAGGTGTATGTGTGTAGTATTGGCAAACATTTGCCTGTGACTTCCCTCTTTTGGCATTGGCACTTGTTGTGGTTATAGTCAGTTGCATTTGAAAGAGTCCTCTTCACTTTTAGAATTGTCATACAGTGAAATTGGGTCAATTTCCTGTGAATTCTTTGATATTAAATGCTTTGAAAATCCAGTATATGTATTTATGTTCAAGTCACTCTCCTCTTAGCTGTTATTAAAACGAATAAGTCCAGGCTGGGTTATACTGTAATAACAACACCCAAACTTAAGAGATTTAACACAGAAATGTTTAATTTATGTTCATTCTGGGTTAGCTGGGAGCTCTGCCCCATGCTGTCCTCTTTCTGAGACTTGGTTCAACAGAGAAGGCTTCATTTTGAGTGTTATCATTCATCATAGCAGAAGAAAAGTGTGTCGTGGGTCATGAAAATATATTGACTGTGAAAAACTCCTGCAAGTTACATATGTCACTGCACATTTCATTGACCAAGTCATGGCTATACCTAATTCAAGGAAGTGGGGAAGTACAATTTTAACATGTGTAGAGAACTAGAAACATTTGAACAGTCCACCCTTTTTGTGAACAGATATTCTTCTTACATGTAGTTAATCCTTGGCCCTTCCCAGTGTACATAACCCCCAAATCCCATCCAGTCACTGTATCAAGCTCAAAGTCCAGGATCTCTGAGTAATGCCCAGTAGTGCAAATCTCTTATCAGTCTGGACATTATAAGTTATCTGTCTCCCATCCCCAGTTGAATACATAGGGTAGTGTAGGGACAAATGCATATAATAAGTGTTCACATTTGGAGAGGGGAAGAATGGAAGACACACTAGACTCTAGACTGTAGGAACTTTTGGAATCTCACTGGGCAGGTATTGCTAGGGCCCTTGTTCTGTTCACTGGGTTCTCCAGGTCACTGCTTTTCAAACTGTGTCATTAATGACCAGGGTTTGTTTGTTTATTTATTTTAAAAAATTCTTAATGATTCAAAATCTAAATTTGAATTTTTGTTAACTACAATAAAAATGAATTATAACAAAAATGGAATGAAAACACTTATCAAATGACAAGCCCAATTTTATTTTATTTTATTTTTTTAAAGATTTTATTTATTTATTCATTCGACAGAGATAGAGACAGCCAGCGAGAGAGGGAACACAAGCAGGGGGAGTGGGAGAGGAAGAAGCAGGCTCATAGCAGAGGAGCCTGATGTGGGGCTCGATCCCACAACGCCGGGATCACGCTCTGAGCCAAAGGCAGACGCTTAACTGCTGTGCCACCCAGGCGCCCCGTCAAGCCCAATTTTAAAATTTTTAGTTTCAACAGACAGGAAATTACTGTGTAAAATGGGCTATGACAGCTTTTTGACATTTACACTCAATGTCTGTGTTTATCTCATTATTATAGACCAGTAACAAACAGTTCGTATTCTGGCACATGCCCTAGGGTGTAGTTCTCCATGGTCCGTGTCTTTACTCTGCAGGAGGTCCTTCCATTTTTATTATCCTTGGCCACATCTGAAGTTGGCTTTGGAGAATATGGCCTCTTTCCATGGCTGAGCAATTTTGTCAGATTGCTTCCTGATGATAGAAGGGTGGGGGCTAAAGGACTGTCTAAGTTTTAAACAGCTAGTCTCTTCGATGGCGGTGGTTTTTTGAGTACCTTTCTTTGAATACCTTATTAAGCATAACCAGTGGTGACGTTCACTCAGTGCTCATCTCCTGTCTACCAGCCTCTTCCCTTCGGGCCATAAATAAAGTCATTAGCCACACAAGCCTGGGTACATGCTCATTATAAATTCATTAGGTGTGTGTCACCTCCAAATTATTGTAGTGACCGTTTAGTCAATTTCCTTAATGTGGATTGCCAAGCTCCTGTCTCTGATGAAAGTTTCCCTGAGTAGGCCCTCAACAGTCCTTGCTCCTTGGCCTCTGAGCCACTGTTTTGGGGTTCTTGTTAAGGTAGCACCTTGTTCTAGTTTGTATATCAGTGAAGATAAACTAGATTATGTTGCTGTAATACCCCCTCAAATCTCAGTGGCATATGACCATAAGTTTATTTCCTCCTATGTCACATGCTTGTTGCATATCAGTGAGGGTTCTCTGTGTTGTGCTCATTTGGGACTCATGCTAAGGAATAGCCACCAACTGAGCATTTTTAATGACTGTGAGAGAAGAAAATAAGTCCTGCCCTACCGCACACTAGCTGTTCAACTGTTGCTTGAACGAGACACGCCACTTTTGCTTACATTTTATTGACGAGAGTAGGTCACCTGGTGGCCACAACCAATTCACTAGAGATGGGAAGTGCAGAAAGTTAAGTGTAATCCTTCCTTCTACAGGAGAACTGGAACTATTTACCCCATACCAATGAACTACTATACCAAAGTACCAGGGTTATATTTCTCCCAAGATACACATCTCTTTGTTGATATTTAGATTTTTAAAGATTATTTATTTATTTATTTTTGAGATGAGGGGGGAGAGGGAGAAGCAGACTCCCCGCTGAGGAGGGAACCCAACGCAGGACTCGATCCCAGGACCTCGAGATCATGACCTGAGCCAAAGGTGGATGGATGCTTAACTGACTGAGCCACCCAGGCACCTGATACTTAGATTTTGAATCGTTAAGTATTGTTTTCTATTCCATTTTCTATTTACTGAAGAAAAAGAGTCATGAGGTACATTCTGTATCTTTGTTTTTACTCTGTTCTCACTGGTATTCTCATTCCCCCACCCTTTTCCATTCATACTTCTCTTTAGTTTAAAGATATTTTTGTATGGAGAACATGTCTCTGGGCACATGCATTTTATTTTCCATGCATGTGAAATGAACATCCTTCTGTGGCCCCACAGGAATAGGTTGGATTAATAAGAGTAGAAGCTATGGAAAATTCGATTATGTACTAGTAATAACTTTAATTTTTAATTTTCATTTGTATTATTTTAATTCCAGTGTAGTCAACATACAGTGTTGTATTAGTTTCAGGTGTACAATATAGCAATTCAACAATTTCATATATTACTCAGTGCTCTTCAAGAGAAATGTACTCTTTTTTCTTTTTTTTTTTAAAGATTTATTTATTTATTTTAAAGAGAGAGTGAGCACCTGAACACGAGCTCTGGGAGGGGCAGAGGGAGAGGGAGAGGAAGAATCCTTAAGCAGATTACCTGCTTAGCATGGAGCCCATCGCAAGACTTGATACCAGGACCCAGAGATCACAACCTGAAACAAAACCAAGAGTTGGACGCTCAACTGACTGACTGACCTAGGTGCCCTAAGAGAAGTGTACTCTTAATCCACCTGTTTTACCCATCCCCTTCAACCCACCCCCCCCCTCTGGTAACCCTCTGTTCTCTATAGTTAAGAGTGTGTTTTTTGATTTGTCTTTCTCTTTTTTTTTTCTTTGTTCATTTGTTTTGTTTAATATCTCCATTTGAGTGAAATCATATGGTATTTGTCTTTCTCTTATTTCGTTTAGCATTATATCCTCTAGATCCATCCATGTTGTTGCAAATGGCAGGATTTCATTCTTTTTTTATGGCTGAATAATATTCTATTGTATATATACTACATCTTCTTTATTCTTTTATCTAGTCATGGACACTTAGGCTGCTTCCATAGTTCGGCTATTGCAAGTAATGCTGCAATAAACATAAATGTGTATAAAACCTTTTGAATTAGTGTTTTTGTATTCTTTGGGTAAATATCCAGTAGTGCAATTACTGGATCATAGGATCGTAGTTATATTTGTAATTTTGGGGGGAACGTCCATACTGTTTTCCACAGTGGCTATACCAGTTTGCACCTCCACCAACAGTGCATGAGGGTTCCTTTTTCTCCACATCCTCACCAATGCTTGTTTCTTGAGCTTTTGATTTTAGCCATTCTGACAGGTGTGAGGTGATATCTCATTGTGGTTTTGATTTGCATTTCCTGAGGATGAACGATGTTGAGCATATTTTCATGTGTCTGTTGGCCATCTGTATGTCATCTTTGGAAAAATTCCTGTTCTTCTGCCCATTTTTAAATCGGATTACTTGTTTTTTTTTTTGATGTTGAGTTGTATAAGTTCTTTATATATTTTGGATACTAACACTTCTTTGGATATGTCATTTGCAGATATCTTCTCCCATTCAGTAGATTGTATTTTAGTTTTGTTGGTTGTTTCCTTTGCTGTGCAGAGCTTTTTATTTTGATGTAGTCTAAATAGAATGACTTTAACTGTAACATCAAAATGAAAAGGTACGCTATTTAGAGAGTCAGATGGTTCTACGTAAGACTTCAGAAGTCTCCTTAGTATCTTCCTCCTCCAATTTCTTATTCCTTAGGGGCAATTATTTAAATTGCTCCCTGTTTCTTTTGGCATTGATTTTTGCTATTTCTAATAAACTTGGCTTTTGGTCTTGTGAAAGTGAAGATTTAGCTTTTATTCCTCTTCCCACCCTGACTTTGTGTTTCCTTACTTTCTGTCTCCCCATCCTCTGAACTGTGGTTGTCTTGAATTTGGTTAAATTATTATTCAGTATTTTATTTTAACCATGTAAACTCTATTTCTGGCTGATCTGTGCAATATTCTCTGCCTTAAGTAATTCCTTAAATAATCAAATTTATCAAAGGTGGAACAAACTGCAAAGGTTGTAGTTACTAATGAGTTCCTATCCCTGAAAGTATGTATGTAAGAATAATCACCAACATTTCTAATTGACCAAATACATAGTACTTTCACATCTATAATTTCATTTGTCCAATGAGATAGGTGTGGGAAAGTATTCTAGCACCGAACGTGCAGTTAGACCTTTTGCTGCTACAAAATTCATTCTATGGGAAAAGAATCATCTGTTAACCCTACTGTCCAGGTTAGTGTTAAAAACTGAATTGTAACCACAAGCCCAGGAAAAATTATATTTATACTTGAATTGTTCAAATGTACTTTTATTTAAAAGTTTCATCTTTTCATTAGGTTTTAGTTATTTCATATAGTAATAAATGTTATATAGTTATTCCCTTAGCCTCAGGACGCATGTATTCCCACCCCCCCATAAAGAAAATTTTGAATGACCTATTTTAAACCATTCCCATTAATATAAGTGGCTTTAAAATACATTAGTTTAAAATGGCTATAATGTGTAATCAGTGCTAATATCAAGGATACCCCTAAATTATATCATTAAAATTACTTTTTTATATACCACTCATAGTCCTCACTTCATTCTACTTGAGTTTTGAACTCTTGGTTCAATATTAAATATCAATGGCAGATTTGTTCACTGATATAAACTAGCTCTAATGAAAATAATGTTAAGTAATTAATGAGTAATTAGCTCCTTTTTTTTTTAGGAATACCTGCTTTTTTTTAATTTATTTTTTTAAATTTAAATTCAATTAACATATAATGTATGATTTGTTTCAGGGGTACAGGTCTGTGATTCATCAGTCTTATATAATACCCAGTGCTTATTACAACACATACCTCCCCAATGTCTATCACCCAGTTACCCCATCCCTTCACCCCTCTCCCCTCCAGCAACCCTAAGTTTGTTTCCGAAGATTAAGAGTCTCTTATGGTTTGTCTCCCTCTCTGGTTTTGTCTTTTTTCATTTTTTTCTCTTCCCCTATGATCTGCAGCCATCAAAAAAAAAAACAAAAAACAAAAAGAAATCTTGCCATATGCAACAACATGGATGGAACTAGAGAGTATTATGCTAAGTAAAAAGTCAATCAGAGAGAGACAATTATCATATGATCTCATGGATATGTGGAATTTAAGAAACAAGTCAGACGATCATAGGAATACCTGCTTTGTAAGGAGAAAAGTTATATGCTTACTGATAAGATTGAAAAGAGCAAAGTAGGCAGCACCTGGGTGGCTCAGTTGATTAAGCATTTGCCTTTGCTTCAGGTCATAATCCCAGAGGCCTGGGATGGAGTCCCGCCTCAGGTTCCTTGTGTAGCAGTGAGCCTGGTTCTCCCTCTGCCTGCACCTCCCCCTGCTTATGTATGTTCTCTCTCTCTCTGACAAATAAATAGGTAAAATCTTACAAGAGTGAAGTAAATATCCAATTTAGTATAATTTTCCCTAAATTTTTCATTCTTCTATCATTTTATTCTTTACTGAGAAAGTCTACCCCTCTCCTTATGGGTAATTTTTAGCTATTTTTTTCTGTCTCTTGTTTTGAGATAGTGATCTTTTGTTTGAAAGGTAGAGGTTCTATTTGAAATTTAAAAAAAAAAATTAAAATTCTCACCTATGCTTGTGGGTGTATCTTTACCATCTAGAAGTATGATATATTTATGTTACACCAATTTTCCCAAACTATCTTCTTTTTTAGGTAGTATCAGTAGAAAAACCTCCTGAAAGAAGAATCTGTTCAAGAGAAATTTGAAGGTAGCAAAACAGAAGACAACGAATTGCGTACAGATGCAGAGGATAGCATGGAAGTAAGTAAAGCATGAAAGAAGAGAAGACGACGATATCTAAAACAAATCTGAGTTCAAAAGGTAGAGTTGAATTAAAATATGGGTTGTAAAAAATGCTTGAATTTCTAAGCTGTATAAATAAGTCTAAGTCATGTATTAAAAGTATATTTAGAAGGAAAGTTCTTTAAATAGTTTTAATAGCTATCTTCTAGGGAATTTAAAGTAAAAAGAATGTAGACATAGTATAGATTTTGCATGTCTCACTCCTACGTTAATGGTATTAAATAACTGAGTATTGGTTGTAAATCTGTTCTGGTAAAGAAAGATAAAATGCCCAATTTAAAACAAGGATTAAATAATATTTGGGAATTAATTTTAGGACCCTTAAAAATGACAATTAGCTTAACATACTCTAGTAAATATCTATTAAACAAAATATTTCATATTGTATTTTCTAGATATCTTTGATATCTTTTGCAAGTATCAAAAATCAATAATATTATTAAATCAATATCATTTTATATCATCCCTCTCAAATATTTGCTAGAAGGAAATAGGAAAGTACTAGCAAAATCAAATATATAAGTAATGACTTATATTATTCTCTTTGCAGATTTTACTTCATTCATTTGTTTAACAAATTTATTCAGCAAAACTTTGTTGAACACGTATTCTTGCTGGGTATTATCCTAGGCAACAGAACCACAGCACTGAACAAAACAGACAGAAGTCTCCTGCCCATGTACGACTACAGCTGATGATGTCTTCCAGTTTCAATAAATTTAGAGTTGGCATCTCTTTTGTCATGATGAGCATTTTTTATAAATCAGCAGTAGACTCTCTATCAGAACTGAGCCCTCAGAAATATTTCAGTACATTGCAACCAGGAAAAGCCTCCTTAGCTTATTTTTGTCAAGCTGGTAAGTATTTTTTATATTCTGCATGATTTTTGTGATGTTTCTATTGCTGTTTAGTCAATATTCTCAGTGGGAATTTATTGTCAGGATTAGTATGATGTGCTATAAAGCTGCTACTAAAATGTGTCTGCCTGAGTTTAAATCCTGATTGTGCCACTGTATGATTTTGGCCAAGTCACTTAGCCTCTCTGTGTTTTAGTTGTCATCCGTAATGAGGAAATAATACTTGCTTTGTAAATTTGTTGTGAGGATTAAATGAATTTACTCATGTGACCAGTCCATAGTAAATACTAGATAATTCACAATTAGTAGAATAACCTCTGAATTTCATCTAGTCATCTCTGAAAATATACTTTTTGGTATTTTTAGTGAACAAATATTTTAAAAGTGGTTTGAAACTCTACTTAAAGTATAGTAATGCTTTTGTTTAATATTCTGCTTTAGCCGTACCATTAATACAGTGATTAACCAATAGAAGTATTAAACATAACTAAAAATTGTAATGGTTTCATTAAGTCTTTATCCCTTAAAAAAAACTATTCTTGAATTAGTAAGTGAAATGAATCCACATTTCTTTCTTTCCTTCTTTCTTTTTTCTTTTTTTTTTTTTCAAGATTTTTATTTATTTATTTATTTGACAGAGAGAGCACGTGCGCACAAGCAGGGGGAGAGGGAGAAGCAGGCTTGCAGGGAGCCCGATGTGGGACTCAATCCCAGGGCCTCGGGATCATGACATGAGCCGAAGGCAGTCACTTAACCAACTGAGCCACCCAGGCGCCCTGAATCCACATTTCTGTTGGCTTTCTTATAATTGTCGTTTGAAATGGTGTTTTAAAATCATTTTGAGAGTCACCTGGGTGGCTCAGTCGGTTAAGTGTTGACTCTTGAATTCAGTTCAGGTCATGATCTCAGGGTTGTGAGATCGAGCCCCGTGATGGGCTCCGTGCTGGATGTGGAGCCTACTTGAGATTCTCTTCCTCTCCTGCTGCGCCTCCCCTGCCTTGCATGCATGCTTTCCCACTCTCTCATAAAAAAAGCTTTAGAAGCTTTTGAAAGTTTTGTGCATGCATCCATGTGTGTTGTGTATATGGTATTAAACTTGGAAAAATAATGCCAAATGTTAGCTTTAAATTAAACATCTATTCTTGTTTTAGAAATTTTAAAAATTTACTTATAAAGTTAAAATATATCATAAAAACATTAGAAATAAAAATAATGAGGAAATAGGAAATAAGGGTATAAAGATAACTAGGTATGTTTACTTGATTATTAGTTGTCTTGTATGCTTGTGGGGCAAACTAATCTATTTCTTCTTCAGTTTGCAGCTTTGGGCTTTAATTTTAAAAATTCATCTTTCCTGAGGAGTGAGCCATAAAACATTCATAAAACATTTCTTATTTTAGATTCTCCAAGGACCTCTATATTTCTTGAGGAACTGAATGAGGCTGTTAAACCTCTCCAGGACTATGGAATTTCAGTTGCAAAGGTAGAAAGACATTTTTTGTTACCAAATTATTAGTGACAAACACTTTACAATTGTATGACTTAAGGCTGAGTATCTGAATATACACGTTTCATCCCTTTTTCCAAACTGGAAAAATAATTTTTTCTACCTTTTTTTATACAAAAAAAAACCAGAAGCACAGAAAGATAGTTCCAGATTATTGTGTAAATTAGTACATGAAGAAGAAAACCTGTTCAAAATTCTTTAGCTTAGAACTTAATTTAGTTTGTAAACTGTTTTATTGAGGCTATAGTTCAGTTTTCAATCCAATAGTTAGGCTTCATTGTTTTGTTTTGCCTGACGAATATATTATAATAGATCTCCACATTCAACTATTTTTAAAAATTTTTATTAGCACAAACTGAGGTACCAAAATTGAGGTAATTGAAGTATTTTTCCTTTTCTATTCTTCTAAGTCTTTATAATTGCTTATGTTGCAATTTTTCCTTTTAGGACAAAGTCAAACAACCTAACTTGAAATGACATATTTAATTTTTTTCTCAAAAAAATGTTTTAAACTTGTCATTATTATGGAAAATTTCCACATGCATCATAGCTTAGATAGCTATATGAGCTTTTCATTTACTTTAATCTTAGAATTTGTACCTCGGAAAATTGAATTATTAAAAACCAGTGATTATTAAATTCTCTCAAATTAGTGTCTACCTGACTTTGTGTGTACATTTATTCTTTCTTCATTAGCTTTCTACCTTTGAGAGATGGCCACTGTCCCTCTTGGTCCCTGCAACTAGAGTTCCCAGGGCAGGAAGCATAGAAATGTGAACTAACCTTGGCTATTAAAGGGAAACTCTTTCCTCTACCCAGAGGACACTTCTGACATCAAATGTGTGAGTTTTCCACACCAGTCACTTCTGACACTAGCTGCCCACTTAGCCCAGATCTCACAGATTAAGGGCTCAGTCCTATAAGACTGCCCTCCACTTCAGATCCAATCACAAGGAGTGAATTCCCAGGTTACCTACAACTTCTGCCTGACTTGGCTACCAACTGGGGACTCGCACAGCCCCCTTCTTGGGTTTGACAATTTGCTGTAATGGCTCACAGGTTTGAGGGAAAACACTTTGTTTACTATTACTGGTTTATTATAAGTGATAGAGCCCTGGAACAGCCCAGGGGACAAGATGCATAGGGCGAAGTCTGGACAGGAGCTTCTGTCCTCCTCTGGTTTGGAGTGTGCCACCCTCCTGGTACTTGGACGTATTCACCACCCTGGTAGCTCTCCAAGCCCTGTTGTTTAGGTTATGGGGGTTCTGTTATGTGGACCTTATTGATTAAATCTTTGGCCACTCGTGATTAACTCAGTCTCCTGAGGATAGGAGGTGGGATGTAAAGTTCAACCTTCTAGTCATGCCTTTGTCTTTTTGGTGAGCAGTCTCCATCCCGAAGCTATAGGGGCCCCCAGGTTCAGTCACCTCATTAGCACGCAGAAAGATACTCTTAAACGCTGCAGGGGTTTCCAAGGGTCTTAGAAGCTCTTATATAAGGAACTGGGGTTAAAGACCAAATATTAGAACAAGAGATACTTCTAACACTTCTATCACTCAGGAAATAACAAGGCTTTTAGGAGCCCTGTGCCAGGAACCAGGGGCAAAAACCAACGATCTATTTCTTATTATATCACTGCTAAATACTTTAAAAAATATTTTTTTATGTCAATTCTATATGTAACTTTGAACAACTGATTACACTCTAGAATGATAATGGTGCTCATCTTTGAGGAGCTTTTAATAAAATTCTAAAGTTTAGAAATGAAATAATAGGTTGGTATGACATTCAAGAGGTATAATCATGCTGTTTATCTAGTAGCTAGTAACCATGTATCTAGTAACTAGAATAGAATATTAAAGTTCATGCCGAGGGTGTTGCCTTTATTAACTAACAAAACTTGAAGTCTTGATTTTACAGTTGAGGATGCTAAGCTATGTAGAAAGAAGACTGGTGAATAAGACCTATAGTGAGGACCTAGCTCACTCTCTGGCACATAATAGATACTGGGTAAATGTTTATGACGGTGAAAAGAGCTGACTTTATTTAGTCTTTTAGGTAGATATGTGACTAAGGCCCAGTCTATTTCCTTAAGAATTTAGATCCTAAATAGGGGAGAAAAAACACATTCACAAATCATTCCAATAATTACCAGAACATAATCATTATAGTAGTTACAGATAAAATGCCGTTAAGGTTTAAAGAAAGGGAAGCTTATACCTGATTGTCAGGGCAGAAGGTCATGTATGATATTGGGAAAGACTTGACAAAAAGTAGCATTTTGAGATTGTCTTTAGAAGTTAAGATTTCAGGAGGCAGACGTAGATGAAGAGAACACTAAAATATAAATTGGACTAAATGTTCCAGTTAAGACAAAGATAGCCAAGCTGGGTATGATAACCAAACCCAACTCTGTACTATTTAGAAATGCATCTTAAAATAAAGGCTTCAGACCTCTTCAAAGTAAATGAAGGAAAAAGATGTATCGTGTAAGTGATGACCAAAAGAAAGCTGGTGCAGCTGTCTTGCTATATCAAAGCAGATTTTAAAACTAAAAGCCTTTGAATCATCTTTGACTTTTCGTTGTCATAACAAAGCCATCAATAAATCTTAAGGTTCTGTCATCAAAACTTCCCAAATCTGACCACTTCCTGCACTTTGACCCTCTGTTTCCCTTTGTCCAAACCTTCACATCTCATATGGGAAACTACAGCAACCTTCTAATAATTGGTCTTTCTCCTTTCACTCTTGTCCCACTAAACTTCTCTCCACACATGTCATATGTGTCAGATCACTTTGCTGTCCCTTCAGAAAGGCTTCCCATTACAGTTAGGATAAAATAGAAACTCTTCACTCTTGTGGACACTGGCTCCCTCTCTAATTTCACTTTTTGTCCCTTTACCTTGCTCAGTTTGTTCCTGACACCTACAGGTCATCTTTTTGTTACCTGAACCTGCTAGAAGTGTTATTTCCACAAGGCCTTTGCAAATATTTTCCCTTCTGCTTAGAATGTCTCTCTTCCACACATTTATATAATCACATGCATCGTTCCATTCCTTCTGTTCTTTGTGCAAAGGTCACCCCCTCCCTCAAGCCTTCCTTGATTACCTATCTAAAATGTCCTGTCACATACTATTCCCTTAAAATTTTTTGTATATGGGACTTAACACTACATATTAATTAGTTTTTAAAATCGTCTGTCTCTACTTTTAGAATGTAAGTTCTAAAGATAAAAATCTTGATTTGGAACCTAACTGTACCCCCCAGTGACTAGAAGAGTGACTAACATATGGTTGGTGTTCATATATATGTTGAACGGGATGAATGGAAAAAAATCTATTGTCATAATGTCAATCATCCCCTATGCTCTGACTTTTAAAAATTCTTCCTAATATTCAGTTTTTTTGGGGGGTGTAGCCATATTCTGACTTTTAATTCTAATTCTCTATTCCTAATATTTTTTCTGAGTGTCAGTTCTCCTTTTGTAGCTTTTGAAAATAAACGTAGCTTCCCCAGTTGTCATTGTGCTTCCTCAAACTCCATTAAAGTTAAATTGAACGACACACACACACACACACAAAACCCTGAGCCCATTTAAAAAACAAAACAAAAACTTACAAAATCTAAATAACTGTTTTTCTTCCATCTTTAGTTTAAGTTTTATTGGTGGCTACCCATTGAAACCTCTTCATTCTCTTTATCTCTTTCCTTCCACCTCTGTCCCCTGCTGCGAGCACATGCCCAGTCTTCTCCCTAGTTCTCCTTGCTGGATTGGTGAGAAATCTCTTGAACCTGTTCTGTCCGTCTCCACTTTACTTCAGGTGCTAGTCATCCCTGCCCTGTGCTGATGTGATGATATTCGTTTAACCTGCCTCCTTATCTTTGCGCTCTCTTGCCTTCCATTGTATCTTCATACTGCTGCCAGGATTATCCTTACATTTTTTCACACAAAATCTAGATTATAAACTCTCAAGGGCTGTTATGGCTGCTCTAACCTCATCCGTGATTAAGGTTCATTCTTTCTGTGGCACCAACCTCAGCAAGGGTTTCTCCTTTAAAGATGTTTTATGGTCCATGATTCCTGCTGGTGCCCCAGCTGCCTTGTCTGGTTTTTGTCAGGAAGAAGTGGGATAAGAGTATAAGTCAGCTACCTTTTAAGAACCATCTGGAATCCAACCCCAGTGGCTTCTAACACTCTTTGGCCATCTGCAGCTGTTGGGGAGTCTGGAAAAGTCTTTCACTGGGGCACTTGTGTTTAGGGAAGTTCTGTCAGTAAAACAAAAGGGAAGGATGGATTTTGGATAAGAAACCAACAGTATCTGTGTTCCAGCTGCTGAGATGCTTTCATGTTCTCAACTTACCACTTACTTCTGCTTCTTCGCTTTTGCTCATGATTTTTTGTCCTGCCTTAATTGTATCTTTCCTTTTCTTCCTGGTTACCTCTTACTTGTTCCATAAGGTTGAATTAAATGTAAACTTTTAAGTATAATTAAATAGAACTCTTAGGTGTAGAAATAATTTCTTTTTCGGGTTTACCTCAAGCACTTGGATGAATGAGCAATTATAGGATACAAATCAGAAAAAAAAAGTAAAATAAAACATTTGACCTGGAGATAGACTGTACTGTTTAATTTTCTTTTTCTGTCTTTTTTCTTTTTTTAAAATATTTTTTATTTATTTATTTGACAGAGAGAGAGACAGCCAGCGAGAGAGGGAACACAGGCAGGGGGAGTGGGAGAGGAAGAAGCAGGCTTCTAGCGGAGGAGCCTGATGTGGGGCTTGATCCCAGGACTTTGGGATCACACCCTGACCCAAAGGCAGACGCTTAACGACTGAGCCACCCAGGCGCCCCATGTACTGTTGTATTTTCCTTCTTATTTCCCTAACCAAGAAACTTGACCTTTTGATATATACTCTGAACCTTAAATATAATCTTTTAAAGGTTAATTGTGTCAAAGAAGAAACGTCAAGATACTGTGGAAAAGAAAAGGATTTGATGAAAGCATATTTATTCAGGTAAAGAATTTTTTGAGTGTGATAGGCAGATATAAAGCTATACTTCTAGAATATTGAAATATACAAAATATCACTAAGTCAGAATAAAGTCGTATGCAGTGAGGTACACATGAAGCTTAGACTTGTTACCTGTGCTTTAACTTATCTATAAAATGAGATAAAGTAGCTATAAAATCTACCTCACAGGCTTGTTTTGAATATTACATAAGAATTCTTATGTAAACTCCTACTATAAGTGCCTTGAAAGTAAGCACTTAACAAATTTAGTGTTTTGAGTAGATCTGTCAGTCCATATTTGGGTGTGAAAGACATGTATTTTTGAGAGATCTGCCAATGTCCCAGTTAAGATTCCTTTCCACTCTGGTCTGCTAGTCTCCCTGAGGTTTCTTGAAGTCTTTCTCTCAAACTCTTGGGATTTGGCCTAAAAAGTGGGGACAAATTCTGTCTCCTCAGAGATCAGCTGCTAAGGACACTTCTTTTTCTGTCCTACTTGTCTCCTTCCCAGCCCATTTAGGGAGTGTGTGTGTGTGTGTGTGTGTGTGTGTGACTGGGAGGTTGGTGGGAAGCCATGTTGAGACTCATGTGTTTTCCCAGTCTTTTTGTCTGGCCCAGGGCCTAAGCTCTTCAGAGCCAACATATTTATTGAGTGTATATTCCATAAATATTTTTGTGTGTTTTAACTTCAGCTTGCTGGTAGGGGCATGGGATAATGGGTAACACCTAGGCTCTAACATCAAAGCACTTACAACCTACTGTATTGCAGAGACAAGAACAATGAATTCCAAGGAAGTATTTCTGTAATGCTTTTTAAATTTTTTTTATAGGGGCAACATCTTACTCAGAGAATTCCCTACTGATACCTTGTTTGATGTGAATGCCATTGTTGCTCACGTTCTCTTGTAAGTACAGGGGTTACCCATTCATTTATTGTTATTTACCTCTTGATTTCATTTGAGGCAACCACCATCCATTAAAATATTTTAGGGTTTTAACCTTATATTTGTAGACATTCATTTCACACAAATTACTGGTCTGTCTCCTCCCTGTGTAGAGGATCTAAAATGTCTTTAATGGTAAAGGATACAGAAACATCTTTATATAAAAGTAGGAGAGGACACAATCACATGGTTGCAGTATTGCTTTTGCTTTTGAATATAACTGTGGAGTAAGGATTTTTACCAGGTAAAAAGCTCGTCTTTGCTCTTCTCACTGGGATTTTTAAAATGTCTGGCATGCTTCTCACCCCAGCCTGATTTTTCTGGAGTGTGTAAGTCTGTGCCTACTCGGTAGGTGCAGAAACAGTGCAGATAGTCCCAGCACACATCTTAGTGTTTACTGAGAGAGAGAGAGAGAGAGAGAAAGAGAGAGAGAGGGAGACAGAGACACTAAATTAAACTTAGCTGGCATGGAATCTTTAGGCCTGGGATTTAGGCATGTAGAGTCCATTCTTGCAGTATCCCCCTGAATGAAGTCTGGTTTCCTCTTCGGTGACACAGCTAGAAGCTACGACTTCATCAGGGACGCAAGCTTACATGGACTTTTCCAGTTTACTGTTGTGTTAGGACTGCTGGCTATTAAGACCTTTGCTGACATTGAGTATCTTTGTTTTCTGCTTGGCTCCCCTCTTCATTCTCCTCTTGGACTGGATTCCCATAAAAATTGGGTGAAAGTTAAATGACAGGAAACTCTAAAGTTACAGGTGAAAAGTTGTGGTTATCACTTTGCAAATGGATACTTTTAAATGTTCCAGTACTTATCATATATAAACGAAAAGATTTTAGAAATCCCTGACAACCAGGGAGCCTAAGGCCTATGGACTAAGAAGCCAGTTGTGAAGAGTGAATGGTGGCTTTTCAGAGAGGAATTACAAAGAACTGATATGGCCTCTATTCTCTAGGAATTTAGTGTTTTGTTACATAGACGGGTACAGAAACAGAAAATATTATGTAGTAAGTAAATTGGTAGCATTTTATCTGCATGAGGACTGAAGGATCCACAGCATAGGGAAGAGTTACTTGTGTCTAGAATGAAGGTGGATATTTGTTAAGAAGGCTTCCTGGTGGAGGTGGAACTTGATGAATCTTAAAGGATAAGTGGTAGTTTGCTTGGTGAAGACACAGAGGGTGGGGAAAGCAGGGGAAACTGTGAACAAAGGTACGAAGGTTAGAATACTTTGGAGGGGGGCAGTTTTTTTAAAAAATAAATTTTTAAAAAGATTTTATTTATTTTTTTGAGAGAGAACAGAGGGAGGGGCAGAGGGAGAAGCAGACTCCCTGCCGAGTAGGAAACCCAATGTGGGGCTTGATCACAGGACCCTGGGATCATGACCTGAGCCGAAGGCAGATGCTTAACCGACTGAGCCACCCAGGCACCCCATGGAGGGGGGCAGTTTTTACGGGAGTATGAAATGTGAAGCAGGAGATGAGAGCAGAAAAGTAGGTATGGGGGTCAGGTGACGGGATCTTTGTTTACCATGTGAAGAAGTTGAGGCTTTGGGGTAGCCACTGAAGGGTGAGCAGTTTAGCTCCAAGCCAGAATCCTTGTGTGACCTATGAGTCCTGACCATAGGCAATTGCAGTCTTTGTCTGGCAGGCCTCATAGGGGATAGGTGCCCTGCCCACACCACACTGGGTACATGCCCAGTGCATTGTGTTTTCTAGAGAAAATTGAGGTCCAAGACTCAGGCACCTAGGCCAGACATACTTATATGTAACCTGTATTTTTTAGCCCAAGTGTCTCCATTGAGAGGCCTCATTATCAGGGACCTTGACTGATAACCATGAGGGGAAAAAAAAATACCTTTCAATCTGTCATCCTGCTTTTATGTGCTGAAACCATCAATTTGAAATATCCAATGCCTGGCAAGCAGTTTCTCTCTCCTGTACTCTTTTGCAGTTGCATACTATTCATTGAAATGGACCTCAAGTGCTATTTGGAATCTTTTGCCCATTTTTCTATCATGTTTGAACTTTATTAACTTCTACGTACTTGTTAAAATAAGATTTATTTTAGAGAGAGAGTGCAAGTGAGTGGGGGGAGGGGCAGAAGGAGAGAATCTTCAAGCAGACTCCCCACTGAGCAGGGAGTCTGTCTCATGACCCATGAGATCACGACCTAAGCCGAAATCAAGAATTGGAGGCTTAACACGCTGAGTCACCCAGACGCTGCTAGATACTTTCTTTATATGAAGGAGACACAAGCTACATTTCCCTCCAAGTTTGTCATTTATCATCTGAATTTCCCTATTCTTTTTATTTATTTATTTTTTAGATTTTATTTATTTGATAGAGAGTGCATATGCATGAGAGAGGGGAATGGGCAGAGGGAGAGCTCACATAGACTCCACGTTGAGCGCAGAACCCCATGCGCGGCTTGACCTCATGACCCTGAGTTCATGACCTGAGTTGAAATGGAGTCAGACGCTTAACCAGTTGAACCACTGAGGTGCACCTGAACTTCCCTTTTCTTTAAAGAATTATCTGGTCAAATTTATCTTATCTCTTCTGAATTATAGGTTTTAAGTTTTACTGGGGGCTCCTTTATGCCATTGTTTGAAAGGAATTTACCCATTTAAAAAAATAATAGATTTTGTTTATTTATTACATATTTCCAGTTTTTTAAATTTATTTTCAAGTTTTTATTTAAATTCTAGTTAACATACAGTGTAATTATTAGTTTCAGGTGTAGGTTTTAGTGATTCATCACTTACATATAACACCCAGTGCTCATCACAACAAGTGCCCTCCTTAATGCCCATCACCCATTTAGCCCATCCCCGGCCCACCTCCCTCCATCAATCCTCAGTTTGTTCTCTATAGTTAAAGGCCTGTTTTATGGTTTGGCTCTTCCCCCCCACCCCCGCCCCCATTCATTTGTTTTGTTTCTTAAATTCCACATATGAGTGAGATCATGTGACATTTGTCTTTTTCTGACTGACTTATTTTGCTTAGCATAATATACTCTGGGTCCATCCACGTTGTTGCAAATGGCAAGATTTCATTCTTTTTGATGACTAATACTTCATTGTATATATATACACATGCACACACACACCACATCTTTACCCATTCGTCAGTTGATAGACATTTGGGTTCTTTCCATAATTTGCCTGTTGTTAATAATGCTGCCATAAACATTGGGGTGCACGTATCCCTTAAAATCAGTATTTTTTATCCTTTGGGTAAATACCAAATAATGCAATTGCTGAATCTTAGAGTAGTTCTATTTGTGAGGAACCTCTATACAGTTTTCCAGAGTGGCCACACCAGTTTACATTCCCACCAACAGTGCAAGAAGGTTCCTCTTTCCCTGCATCCTCACCAACATCTGTTGTTTCCTGCGTTGTTAATTTTAGCCATTCTGAGGTGTTATCTCATTGTAGTTTTGATTTGTATTTCTCTGATGATGAGTGATGTTGAGCATCTTTTCATGTGTCTGTTAGCCATCTAGATGTCTTCTTTGAAAAAATATCTGTTCATGTCTTCTGCCCATTTCTTAACCAGGTTATTTGTTTTTTGGGTGTCGAGTTTAAGTTCTTTATAGATTTTAGATGATAACTCTTTATCAGATACGTCATTTGCAAATATCTTCTCCCATTCCAAAGGCTACCTTTTAGTTTTGTTGATTGTTTCTGTCTCTGCGCAGAAAGTTTTTATCTTGATGAAGTCCCAGTAGCTCATTTTTGCTTTTCTTTCCCTTGCCTCTGGAGACGTATGTAGTAGGAAGTTGCTATGGCTGATGTCAAAGAGATTAGTGCCTACGTTCTCCTCTAGTATTTTGATGGTTACCCATCTCAAATTTAGGTCTTTCATCCATTTTGAGTTTATTTTTGTGTATGGTATAAGAAAGTGGTCTAGTTTCATTCTTCTGCATGTTGCCGTCCAGTTTTCCCAACACCATTTGTTGAAGAGACTGTCCTTTTTCCATTGGATATTCTTTCCTGCTTTGTTGAAGATTAGTTGACCATTAGGTTGTGGGTCCATTTTTGGGTTTTCTATTCTGTTCCTTTGATTTATGTGTCTGTTTTCATGCCAGTACCATACAGTTGTGATGACTGCAGCTTTGTAATATAACTTGAAGTTCAGAATTATGATGTCTCCAGCTTTGCTTTGCTTTTTCAAGGTTACTTTGCCTATTTGGGGTCTTTTATGGTTCCATACACATTTTAGGATTGTTTGTTCTAGTTCTGTGAAAAATGCTGGTGGTATTTTGACAGGGTTTATATTAAATGTGTAGATTGTTTTGGGTAATATAGATGTTTTAACAATATTTGTTCTTCTAATCCATGAGCACGGAATGTTTTTTCCTTTACTTTCTGTCCTCTCTTAATGTCTTTCATAAGTGTCCTATGGTTTTCAGAGTACAGCTCTTTTACATTTTTGGTTAGGTTTATTCCTAAGTATCTTATTGTTTTTGGTGCAGTTGTAAATGGGATCAATTCCTTGATTTCTCTGCTTCTTCATTATTGGTGTATAGAAATGTAACAGATTTCTGTGCATTGACTTTGTATCCTGTGACTTTGCTGAATTTGTGTATTAGTTCTTGCAATTTTTTGGTGGAGTCTTCAGGTTTTCTACATAGAGTGTCATGTTGTCTGCAAATAGTGAGTTTGACTTCTTCCTTACCAATTTGGATGCCTTTTTTTTTTAATAAAGATTTTATTTATTTATTTGACAGAGACAGCAAGAGAGGGAACACAAGCAGGGGGAGTGGGAGAGGGAGAAGCAGGCTTCCCGTTGAGCAGGGAGCCCAATGAGGGGCTTGATTCCAGGACCCTGGGATCATGACCTGAGCCGTAGGCAGACGCTTAATGACTGAGCCACCCAGGTGTCCCGATATACTTCCCTCTTAAGACCCTTTTGCTGTTTTCCAAAGGTTTTGGACCATTGTCTTTCATTTTCATTTGTTTCCATGTATTTTAAAAAATTTCTTTTTTAATTTCCTGCTTGACCAATTCATTCTTTTTAATTTATTTTTTTTCTTTTTGAGTAGAGCCCAACGCGGGGCTTGAACTCATGACTCTGAGATCAAGACCTGAACTGAGATCAAGAGTTGGATGCTTAGGGGCGCCTGGGTGGCACAGCGGTTAAGCGTCTGCCTTCGGCTCAGGGCGTGATCCCGGCGTTGTGGGATCGAGGCCCACATCAGGCTTCTCTGCTATGAGCCTGCTTCTTCCTCTCCCACTCTGCCTTCTTGTGTTCCCTCTCTCGCTGGCTGTTTCTATCTCTGTCGAATGAATAAATAAATAAAATCTTTAAAAAAAAAAGGAGTTGGATGCTTAATCGACTGAGCCACCTAGGCTCCCTTACCTGTTCATTCTTTAGTAGAATGTTCTTTAGCTTCCATATATTTGTGGTCTTTCCAACTTTTTTTTCTTCTGGTTGACTTCAAGTTTCATAGCATTGTGATTGGAGAATATGTATAGTATGATCTCAGTCTTTTTGTACTTGTTGAGGCCTGATTTGTGACCTAGTACATGATCTATTCTGGAGAAGGTCCCATGTGCACTTGAAGAGAATGTGTATTCTGCTGCTCTGGTCTGAAATATTGTGAATATATCTGTTATGTCCATGTGGTCTAGTGTCCTCCAAAGCCATCGTTTCCTTGTTGATTTTCTGCTTAGATCATCTGTCCATTGGTAAGTGGGGTGTTAAAGTACCCTACTGTATTATATTATTATTAATCAGTTCCTTTATGTTTGTTATTAATTATTTTATATATGTGGGTGTTCCCAAGTTGGGGGCATAAATATTTACAATTGTTAGATCTTCTTGTTGGATAGATCCCTTTATTATGATGTAGTGCTCTTTTTCATCTCTTGTTATAGTCTTTGGTTTAAAATCTAGTTTGTTTGATACAAGTATGGCTACTCTGCCTTTCTTTCAACATCCGTTTGCATGATAAATAGTTCTCCATCTCCTCACTTTCAGTCAACAGGTGTCATTAGGTCTAAAATGAGTCTCTTGTAAGCAGCATAGAGATGGGTCTTATTTTAAAATCCATTCTGACACCCTGTGTCTTTTGATTGGAGCATTTAGTCCGTTTACATTCAGAGTGATTGTTGATAGATTTGAATTTAGTGCCATTTTATTACTTGTTTGTTGTTGTTTCTAGAGATTTTCTTTGTTCCTTTCTAGTCTTTGTCGCTTTTGATCTTTCTTTCCCACTCAAAAAGTCCCCTTTAATATTTCTTGCAGAACTGGTTTAGCGGTCATGAACTCCTTTTGTTTGTCTGGGAAACTCTTTATCTCTCCTTCTGTTCTGAATGACAGCCTTGCAGGATAGAACATTCTTGGCTGTATATTTTTCCCATTCAGCATGTTGAATATATCATGCCACACTCTTCTTGCCTGCCAAGTTTCTGTGGAGAGATCTGTTGCTAACCTTACTCGTCTTCCCTTGTTTGTTAGGGACTTCTTTTGTCTTGCTTCATTTAGGATTTTTTACTTATATCTATATTTTGGAAATTTTACTGTCATGTGTCTTGGTGTTAGCCTGCTTTTGTTGATTTTGATGGTGGTTCTCTGTGCCTCCTGGATTTGGATATCTGTTTCCTTTACCAGATTGGGGAAGCTGTAATTTCCTGAAATAAATCTTCTGCCCTCTTTCCCCTCTTCTTTTGGGACTCCTATGATACAAATGTTATTATGCTTTATGGAGTCGCTGAGTTATGGGGGCGCCTGGTGGCTCAGTCAGTTAAGCATCTGCCTTTGGCTCGGGTCACGATCCCAGGTCCTGGGATTGAGCCCCACATCGGGCTCCTTGCTCAGTGGAGAGCCTGCTTCTCCCTCTTTCTCTGCTGCTCCCCCTGCTTGTGCTGTCTCTGTCAAATAAATAATAAATAATCTTAAAAAAAAAAAACAAGGAAAGCCTGCTATGTTTCCTGCTCTTGAGCGTAATGGTTTTATGAAGAAGTCCTATACTGTCCAGGGCCTGGCGCTTCAGGAAGTGTTTCAGAGTGTGCACTCTGCTGCTGTGTGTTTTGGCACCTCTTTCCCTCAGGTCAGTCCTCTTCAGAGTTTCTCCTTGCCTGCAGTGGTGAGTGTTTGGACCTTGGCCAGAGTGTGGCGAGTTTTAACTAGTTGTATTCTGGTCTGCTAAAAGAGACCTGATGCTATTTCCACCAGAGCTGAAGCTTTGCAGAACCTTATGGTTAGTGGATGTGGTACGTGGGGGGTGGGGGGGTTGCGCGGGTCTTCTTGAGGAGGGGCCCACCATGCTGGTTCTCAGGCACACTTGCCCAAGAAAGCAGCACCAGCAGAGCACGGGGGGTAGGGCTTGGTGTAAGCTGTTTAGGCTGCCACTGTTGGATCTATGGTTCATTTGAGTTATTCTTGTGAAAGTGTAAAGCCAGTGTCTAATTGCATTTGTTTGCATGTGGATGTCCAGTTGTTTTAGCTATCCTTTCTTCATTAAATTGCTTTTGTTCCTTTGTCAAAGATGAGATTCTATTTGTGTGGGTGTATTTCTTCTCTTAATGTTTTAATGGTTTCAGTTTTAAACATAAGTTTGGAATTTAACTAGTGTAGGAATGGATTTAACTCTGTACTAGCCAGATAGCTACACAGTTGTCAATACAACTGAGATTAGTGAATCTCATCACTATTCAAGGCATTACCTTTTATACTAAACTCTCATGTATATATATTTGTGCTTATTTTTGGACTGTTTCATATGTGTATATATAATATATGTATTATATATACATACTAGTAACATTGCTTTAATTATTGAGGCTTTATAATATGAAGGTCCAGGCCCTTCATATTTTTGTTTTTAGAATTGCTTATTCTGTTTACATATGACATTTAAAATTGGCTTGTCCAGGGGCGCCTGGGTGGCTTGGTTGGTTAAGCGTCTGCCTTCAGCTCAGATAATGATCCCATGGTCCTAGGATCAGGACCCACATTGGGCTCTCCTATTAGTGGGAGGCTGCTTCTCCCTCTCCTGCCCACTTCTGCTCTCTCTCGCTATCTCTGTCACTATCTGTCTCTCTCAAATAAATAAATAAAATCTTTAAAAAAAAATAAAATTTGCTTGTCTAGTTTCTTCCTCTCCCTGACTAAATCCTACTGGCATTAAATTTATAAATTATTTTAGGGCAATTGACATCTTTATAATGAATCTTCCTATCCTGGAACCTGGTGTCTTTCCATTTGTTCAGCTTTTCTTTTGTGACCTCCAGTAGAGTTTTAATGCTTTCCTGATTTATGACTGGACACTTAAATGTATTCTTTTATTTCATTGTCTTCTAGCATATACATTGATATTTTATGTGTGTGTATGTATGTATAGTATATGTGTATGTGAAAGATAGAAGTATAATATATAATTATAATTATATGTATTAAGTTTATGCCCTTTGACTTTACTGAATTTTTATTATTTTATAGACTGGAAAAACAAACTAGATTACAGTATCACTATCTTTATTGTAGAATGCATGAGAAATATAGAAAGCCACAAAAACTCACCTAAAATTCTTCATAATCCCATTACCCAGAGCTAAACAGTTATTTATTTTTGTTTATATCCGTAAGCTTTTTCCTAAGACACTTTATTTGATATTAAATGTATACATGAGAACTTTGTTTTCTAAGACACCGTTATCTGATACTAAATATATATATGAGCTGTATGTGTGTGTATATGTATATAGTGTGTGTATATATATATATAATATAGTAGGTATATAGTTATATATAAATAATTCTTCTAAGTTTAACTTAAGCATTTTATTAGGCAATAAACTGATGAGCCAAAACTTACTGGCGTTTATTCAAATATGTTAATTTCAATTAACTTGTCAGTTATTTGTAACTCAAATCCACTTCTTAGCCTTATAATCAAGAAGAAATATTTGTAGATAATATTTAGATTGTTTTTATATTTCTCAAAATACTTGTATATGTACTTAAAACTTATATTTGAGAATATTTATATTGCTTTATTTGGCTTGCTTTTTTAGAATGTGTAAACCCATGCTATAATTTTTTTCTTCAAAGCATTTGAATTTGTTCTTTATGTAGAATGTTTTCATTGAGATCAGTGGTCTGCAATTATATTTGAACTTTGCTTCTTTGGCAACAGAAAAGATCAAGGTTTTAGCTAACTTTTATTCTCTGAATATAGGAAAATTGCATTTAGGAAAAAGATTAAGTCAGTAAAAATCTAAGAATAACACATATAAAATTAGGGTAAGTTTTATACAAAATATTTAAAGAATCATCTATTTTTGGACAATTACGGCCAGTTAAATAGTGTTTTTTGGTAAGGTAGTCAAAATACTCCTAAAATATCATTGATTAAAAATACACTGACTTACTGATCTATTAAAATTCTTCTACAGTGGGGTATTCTGGGTGGCTCAGTCAGTTAAACCTTTGACTATTGATTTTGGCTCAGGTCATGGTCTCAGGGTTGAGCCCCATGTTGGGCTCTGTGCTGTGTGTGGAGCCTGCTTAAGAGCCTCTCTTTCCCTCTCCCCCGCCCCTACTTGTGCACATGTGTGTGCAGGAACACACGTGTGTGCATGCATGTTCGCTTGCTTGCTCTCTCAAAAAAATTTTTTTTTCTCGCACTGGTATTTCAGGATATATTAAGTGAAATAAACGAAGTGTTTAGAGTATAGCACAATACCATGTACGTAAGACAGCAGATATTAAGTCTAGATCTCTAAAGGGTCTCCGATGTTACCCTACTTGTATATCTAATTGCAGAAACACCAGGGCTTTGAATCAGAAGTCAATCCACACAGCAGTGACAGCAGTCCCAGGATAGCATGGTAGTACTGTGTCCCCCTTACCCAGTTCTCCACAGAGCAGCAAGGTGAGAGCCATATGCTTATACCTGGACTTATAGCAAAGTTTGGGGAAGGAGAACTCAGAAATTATGAATCTCTGAGCTTCTTCTTTTATTAGAGAGAGAGAGAGAGCGCGCACAAGGATGGGAAGGGGGAGAGGAAGAGGAAGAAGCAGAAGCAGGCTCCCTGCTGAGCAGGGAGCCCTGATGTGGGGCTCGATCCCAGGATCCTGGGATCATGACCTGAGCTGAAAGCAGACACTTTACTGACTGAGCCACCCAGGGGCCCATGAATCTCTGAGCTTCTATAGGAGCTGACACATCTGATCTTTCTTTCTAGAGGTAGAGTGCTCAGCTTATTTATTTATTTTTTTTCTGAAAATAAACAGATCCTCTCTGGGGCAGGAGAAGATCTCTGCTCCTAAATTTAACTCTTTGGCTCCAGGGAGGATAGGAAAGGTTTTATTGCTCCTTGAATGGGAGCTGATGGCTTCGGAGTAAGGAGGCAAGTTTAGGAGGTGCAGAGGAGACAGTCTCCAATGTTATGTCATGCTAGGTTTCATCTATAGGAAACTTGGACAAGTACACTGAGAAATCCAGGGAGGACTGTCTTGTAACAGAGACATATATAAATACATGTTTATGGCTTATATGTATTTGGCATACATACTTAAGTTTCACAGGAAACTAATAATGTTGGTTTACAGGAATGGAATGGGAAAACTGGGATTGGGGGAAGGTGTTCTAGGTAGACTCTTTTAACTCTTCAACTCAAAAGTACCTTGTGCTTTCAACCATATGGAAATTGTTACCAATTTGCAAAATAAATAAAATTTAAATTGAGAATTGGGATTTATAGTCTAAAAGTTCTTCGCCCAGTTTTCTAAAATTACGTAGTTAAAACTGGTGGAATTGAGTGGTTTGGTAACCATATGAGGAAAATTTTACTTCTAGCTTCTGGATGAAAAAGGGTAATATTTAGAAAAAGCAAGTTAAAAGAGCAACTAATCTCTATTTGTTGATTGAGAATATCATATATCTAACCAACGTGAGACAGGTCAGGGAGAGGTATAGGAGATTAAGGCACTGTAATCTCAAATATGGATTGGAAAGTTGTAGGATATATGAAGAAGTCAGGCTTTACTGAGGATTTGAGTCCCTATTCCTTATTTACCATAGTGTGATCTGAGCAATTTATCTTTTCTGATTGCTAGTTTCCCTCATTTTTAATGTTACAATTGCAGCCTCATGAGATTGTTGTGAAGATCAAATAAAGTAATGCCTGTGAAAATAAATTGTGGGTTTTAGCCAGTACTCTACGAGTGTTGGTTGCTTTTTTCTGTGTAAATGCAGGAAGTCTCCTCTTGCAATTAAGAAAAAAAAAGGAATCCCAATTCAGATATCTACCTGTGGTTCTGTTTCACACACAGCACTAACAGAAGTGAGTTCATGTGAATTCATGCTCTGATAGTTGCTGTGATACTTGTCATGAGGTAGCTGTTGTAAAGAAAGACCATGCTTGCAGGCCTTGTTGATTCCTAGAGACCATCAAATGGTGCAAAAAGGAAAGATTATCCAGGACTACAAGAAACAATGAAATCTCACGGACTCTTCATTAAGGTGCGGTACTTGGTATTCTTGTGACAGTGTTCTGTCACAAAGTGGTTTCTTTCCTTTTAAATTAACGTACTACTCATAATAATATGAACTTCAAATATTATAGGAGTTTTTTTCAACTATCATAATTTCTGCTAATATTTTGTTTTTAACACATTATTGCCAAGCCAGGCTATTGAGTCTAAGGGGGACGTTATTGTAGAACCTCTGGAAAAAGCTACTCTTAGAAGTGTCTTCCTCTAAGATCCTACACTGCACCCATGCTGGTCCTTTCTTAATAGGTTTGGGCTATTGCTTATTCTTTTATCTGTGTCAGGTTTGTTAATCCACAGTGCTGTCAGGTGGGTTCCTGTTTGATAGTGACATGTTTTTTACTGGGAAAATTATAATAAAAATTTACTTTCTTGGATTTGATTTCCTCACAGCTCTATGTTAACTGGTAGAAGTGATTATTTCCCCATATGGTGCCCTTTTATACCAAGTCCTTATACCAGTGCCTAGCACCATGCATGACATGTATTAGGTGTTCATACAATATTGGATTGATGGATGAATGAATTTGGAAACTTCACTCTTTGGTTGTTAAAAATGGGAGAAGCAGAAATCCTTTCATGTTATAAGCCTGCAAGATTGTTTCTGGTGATAAAATTTTATAAGGAGTAAGCTAGTAGGAGAATATACAATACATGACAAAAAGAATAAGACCAGTATTTGTGAATTTGTTATTACTTGTGCTCTCCATTTATATTTCAGAAGTGGCTTCTGTTTGTTGTTTTAACTGTATTAATTTAGAAAATGTTTAATAAATATTTTAGGATATTTCATTTTATACGTAGATCTGCCCAGTCACAATTTTATCTAAGTAATTAACTTAGATAAAAGTAATTTGTTCCTCTCCCTGTGTTGTTTTTCTCCTTCCCCTCCCCTCTCTTTTTTCCTTTCTTTCTTTAAAAAAAAAAAAATTTTTTTTTTTTTTTTTGTCATAGGGATTTGGTATTTCAAAATAGAAGGTAACATTTCCTTTTTACCGGGGTTTTCAGGAATAATGACAGAAACATAATGTAAAAATAGTCTTTTTTTCTGATAAAAGGCTGAACAGCCTGCTGCTCCAAAAGCAGGGTCAAGTAGACTCTTTAGTTTCCTTCTTTCTCTTTTTCTCTCTTCCTCCCTCCTTCTCCCCTTCCTTCCTTCCTTCCTTCCTTCCTTCCTTCCTTCCTTCCTTCCTTCCTTCCTTCCTTTTTGACACCCATTCTTTCTGGGCCATATTATAATGGTTGTGATAGGAGGGTCTCAGGAAAAGCATGCCAAGGAAAGGGAGGGCCTTTCTGGGGCAGGAAGAGCTTCCAGGCCAGAGCAGCTCCAGGCTGTTTCAACCTATCATTAAACAAGAAAATGCCAAGACAGACTTTTCCTTTTACCCATTTCTGTCAGTATTTCTCCTCTTTGTGACTTGAGTAAAGGAGCACAGGCTTGTGAATGGATTCTAGAGATCCCTAGATGTCCTCATATTCTAGAAATTAACATTAAAAATGTATTAAAGTTAGGAAGCCACTGGGAACAATCACAAAGATCATTAGATTATGAATGTCATTAGTTTTGGTTATTATTACCTCATGGATAATGACTACTTAATGAGCTTTGGGACATTAGGCAAAGTAACCTCTCTAAGCCCCATGACCTTAACTCTAAAATGGAGTTAATGATAGTACTGATCTCAGATGGTTGCTATGAAAATTAAGCAAGACTGAGTCCATTTCTGAGTTTTTTTAGTTATAAGCCTCAAAATCTGGGTCTGACTGGCTTAAGCAGAAAAGGATTTGGAGTGGATATAGGAAATCTCAGGCTCGCTAGGAAATCTCAGGCTCGCTAGGAAATCTCAGGCTCACTAGAAGGGCTGGAGAACTGGACTCAGAGTTAATACGGTTCTAAATTATAGTCAAAAGCATGATACACAACTAATCTGGGGGTGACTACTGCATTAGTGCTGAGTGTGAGATGGGACAGCTTGCCTTACCTGCGCTGGGGCTGTCATTGACACTGTTGTCATTCCTGCTTTTAAAGCTGACTATTGCTCTACTGCTTCTTGAAATAATTCTGTACTGTCCCTTATTCTTTACATCACTGGCTCCCGATCCAGAATGTCAGGCAAGTGATTCTGGGTCATATGGCCATGCTTTGCAGCAGGGAGCCTAGAAGAGCAAATTTATGGTATTATTAGCTTTTGTGGGGGAGGGGGGAATTGGGCTCTGCCCACTGTGAAAAAATAGAAAACTGGAAATCCCCAAGGCAAAAAAGAGTTCAGAGCTGGGCAGTCCCCAAACTGATAAAATTGCCACTACCGTGGAGTGCTTTGCAGTATGCCTGATATGTGGTAGGAGCCCCCTCCAAACATTGGCTTTGTTAATTTATATTTGCCAGTTTTATTGAGAAACAAGTTTAGGGAGATTTGTACTCCCAGATATGATTTTTGCAGCAAATGGATTAGAGCTGCTAGAGCAATAAAGATAAATGGGCAGATGTAATTTCCAAGCCTAGAATTTACATGGTAGTCCAATTCAGTTCACTACATGTCCTCTCCCTCTGGATTGAAATATTTCAAGGGTAATTCTGGACAGGGTACCCAAAATGTATAAGGAGCAAACAACCCAGATTGCCACTGAGACTCCCCTGTCATTCATTAGTTGCCCTCCTTTTCACCTGGTTTCCCATTTATGTGTGGTCAGTAATAGACATACTTTAGAAAGTTCTGGACTCAGTGTCAGAAGACCTGGATTTGAATCTCAGCTCTACCTGTGACTACCACTATGATCTGGACAGGTTACATAATCCCTGTGTGTATAATGAAGAATATTTAGATTGGATACAATCAGCTGGAGTCTGGCGTGCAACTCTTCTGCTGACTTGTTCAAGCTCACCAGGCTGCACCTGGAACACACAGACTGCGTCAACGTGAATTCTGCCCACTTCCCGTGCTTCATCTCCCTGCACTCCCTCTGCCTGAAGAGGGACAAGGTGGCCATTGTGGTTAGCTCGCTGGACTGGGTTTGGAACCTGGAGAAAATGGACCTGTTGGGCAATAAGATCAAGTACATGGAGCCCCGTGTGTTTGAGACCCTGCCGCACCTGCAGTCTCTGCAGCTGGACTCCAACTACCTCACCTGTGTTGAGCCCTGGATCCTCAACTCTTGGAAATCACTGACGAGCATCATCCGGGCCAGGAACCTATGGAACTGTGGGTGCAATATGTGCAGTCTGGCCTCATGGCTCCGCAGCTTCCAGGGGTGCTATGATGACAAATCACAGTGTGCCAGCCAGGAGTATGTGCAGAGGTACGCGAAGACATCCTAGATGCCTTGTACACCTTCCACCTGTACGAGGATGAGGCTGAGTCCACCAGGGCCACCTGCTCTGGGCCGTTACAACCACAGTGACCTGGGGCTCCCAGCCAGTCTGGCCACCATGCTTGCCGAAGGCAGGGAGGGGCAGCTCGATGGCACGCTGGAGCGGCTACTGTGGCTCTCCCCAGCAGTGAGCATGCTGAGAACACCATGCAGATCTACAAGGGAGTCACAGGCACCATGGCCCTCATCTTCCCCTGCCTCATCATGGTCCTGGTGCTCTCTGTCTCCTAGAAGTGTTTCTTAGCCAGCCTCAGGCAGCTCAGACAGTGCTTTGTCATGCAGAACAGAAAGTGAAAGCAGAAATGGACCATGCATCAGATGGCTGCCATGTCTGCCCAGGAATACTACGTTGATTACAAACTGAACCACATGGATGACCCTGGTGGTCATCAGTGAGTATGGATGCTGTACCTGCCGCCAGCAGCCAGCAAGGGAATGCGAGGTGTGATTATTCCAGTGGAACTCAACCCATGCACTATCAAATAGGTCTGGGCAGCCGGGGCGACCTGCCCGCGCCAGGCTGGGTCTCCTTGTCTGTGCTCTGATATGCTCCTTGACTGAAACTGTAAGGGGATATCTCAACAGGAAGATCTGTCTATATTGAGAAATCTGAGTGTGTAAAAAGGTACCAATCATTGATTTTTTTCTGTAAACGAAAATGTTTAAAATAAAATAGCATTTACAGTTTTTACCAAAAAAATATTTAATACCATTGAGGATTTAAATGAAAACATGAAAATATCTAGCAAATAGTACTGCTTGATAAATATTTTTTTAAAAACAGAACAGGACCCTTGGGAATTACAGAAGATTAAGTTTTACATTTCTTTTAAAAAAATTGAAGAAATCTATAATGTATAGGTCAATATGTAAGCCAGTATAATTTAGGACACCTATTTCAGGGTATCCATGAAGTCACAGTAGTTTTATAATAATACTAAGACATTATTTGCCTTTTTCATTTTCATTCTTTTATGAATTCAGTTTCCAGAGGCTGTATGATGTATTGTGTGATGTCACAACAGATTGCGTGAAGAAGCAGATATGAGAATCCAGCTGTCTTTTATTTAGCCCAAATATTAAAGAGATTTGCAAAAATATAAAACAATGCCACTCTTATCACCAAATTTTTCTTTTGTTTTGGAAAACTTAGTTATTTTTAAATACAGTGTTAATATGCAATAGTGTTTATTATTTTTAAAAGAATTAACAAATATTTTTAGGTTGCTGTCTTGATTTCTATTTTGGTAACTGTATAGATGTAACCTATATAAACAAAAGCTCTTTGAGGAGCTCAGTGATTTTTAAAGGTACAAAAGGATCTTGAGACCAAAAAGTTTAAGAACTGTTGTATTCTCAGAAAGTGCTATGCTTTCCACAAGAGGAAACTATGGTTGACTAATTTATTGGAGACAGTTTGCTAGAAGTCTATGGACTTGGAACAAATTTTTTAGCCTAAAACACGCGCGCGCGCGCGCGCACACACACACACACACACACACACACACACACACACGGGGGATTAAGTAGAATGAGTTGTTAGGGATAGATAATTTACATAAAAGTAGAAAATTTAAAAAGGAAATTCTTTTGGATGAAGAAATATGATTGATTAGTCTGATTTACACATTGAAAAGATGATTTGGAAGAATTATGGTCAGGTGGAAAGATCATTGAATTAGGAATGAAGAGACCTGTTTTACGTTCTGTTCCTGGCTCCTCAATTCTGTAAATGTATTTTTGAGTAAGTAAGCTCTTCTGTTTTGGATTTGCATTTCTTCAAATGAATGAGAATAAATAATTCCCATCCTGCTTTTTCTTTCATTCAACAAATATTTATTGATTACTTAGAGTGCACGAGGCTCTATTCTAAGTTATGGATGTAGTGATTAAAATATGCAAATTTTAAAAATATGCAAATGTAAAAAAATACCTCCTTGATTCAGGAAGGTAAAAGTTTAATAAGAGATGCAGGGACAAACAAGTAAATAAATATATAAGCAATTATAAATTGTGATAAGTGCTAGAAAGGATCAAATAGTGTGAAATTAAAGAGAAAAATGCTACAGACCTAATTACAGAGGACTAACAGGGTAGGTTTCTCTGAGGCAGTGATGTCTTAACTGAGACCAGATATATGAGAAGGAGCAGAGGGAATCGTTTTCAGCAAAGAGAACTGTGTGCTCAAAGGCCTTGAGGTGTGTCTAAAGTATGGCAGACATGAGGAATGGTAAAACAAAATGGAGAAGTAGATAATGCAGAGCCTTATATGCTGTGAAAAAAAGCCTTCAGTTTAGATGTGTAAAGGACTCAAATATGTTCAAGGCTGAGAGATGTTTAAGGGATTATTGGGCCAGAGTAGGATGTTAGTGAATACAACTTAAATACATTAAGGTAGTTGTGATGGAGGAGCACTATTTCTCACAACTGTTCCTGGTTGATGTTCTCAGGTATAGAAAAATGATTGCGAGAGTGATTATAATTCAGTATTAAAATGCTTAGGTTCTGGGGTCCCTGGGTGGCTCAGTCGGTTAAGTGTCTGCCTTCCACTCAGGTCATGATCCCAGGTCCTAGGATGGAGTCTCGCCTTGGGTTGCCTGCTCAGCAGTGAGTCTGCTTCTCCCTCTCCTTCTGCACCTCCGCCTGCTTGTGCTCATGCATTCTCTCTCTCTCAAATAAAATCTTTTTAAAAAAATGCTTAGGCTCTCACTACTGATAATTTGTTCAAAAGAGTTATGTTTCTTTTTTGATGAGGTTTTTTAACTTACTGAAAACATGTGTTAAATAACTGTGTCAGGTTCTTCTACCAATTACATCTCTGTTTATTTCAGTTCTCTACTTTTTAATGAAGTAAAATATATTACCACTCTGGAAGACCTTCAGAACATAGAAAATGCTCTGAAAGGAAAAGCCAACATTGCATTCTCCTACGTAAGAGCCATCGGAACACCAGGTATTTAACTTTTAATCTTTGTTGTGCCTCTGCACTTGTCTGAGTATGTCGAAGGACTTAAAATAGCATCCTTACCATTATGTTTTCTTTCTTTAAGCAGGCAGCATAGTAATGTGATTGAACAAAAACCCTGGAGCCAGATTGCCCCCATGACTTACACTATGACCTTGCACAACTTATGTAACTTTAGTTTCCTAATCAGTAAGGTGGTGCAAATAACTATGCCTGTCTCTTAGGGTTATTGTGAGCACCAAATGAATTCAAATAATTAAAATAGTTTTTGATGTATAGGAGTGTCCTATAAGCCTTAGTTACTATTTTTGTTTCCTTGTGGTCCTCATGGTACCTGGTATAGTAGTTTACAGTATTCAATAATGTTGACTGAATGGCTTTCTGTTTTATTTTAACATTCGCTATTTGACTTTTTCCTGATTTAAAAAAAATATATAATTTTGACAGCATCACCTTGAGCTGTAATATGTAAAATTATGTAATTTTGTAGTAAAGAAGTTTATAAACATCTTATGAACAAATTATTGTTATGCTTTCAGGACTTTAATTTGTTAATGGTTTTACCTTGATCATGTTAATACAAAACGTTCAAGACATTTTAAAAATGGTATATGGTCTATGAAATAAAATCACTTATTGGAAATCACAATTTTTATAAACATAAAGCTTGATGGCTACATAGCATGCCACTGAATTTAATATACTTGTAAAATAATACTCTACAATTAGCCTGTTTTTGTTTACAGGGTTCTCACGTTATTGTCCATAGTTTGTAATTGTCATCAATGAGAAGGATGAGCTAGAGAGGGTTTACGTTGCTACAGTGGAACCAGAACTCTCTGATTTGTATTTTAACAGGAAATACAATGTTTGGAATAGACTGGAAGGAGGAATAGTAGAATAAGGAAGGAAAACTAGGAAGGTATTGCAGTAAGGCAGGTGAGAGATAATGGTGGGTGGCTTGGATCATGGTGTTAGCAGTGGGGGTGGCAATAAATTTGAACTTGAGCAGTATTTTGGTTGTAGGACTAACTGAATTTGCTGACATATTGGCTGTGGAGTGAGAGAGAAATAGCAGAGACCAGGGTGGCTCTGGGGTTTTAGCTTGAGTTACCCGAAAGGTGAAATTGCTGATAACTAGGTGGGGAAGACTGAAAATAGTTTGGAGAGGAAGCTCTGGAATTCACTTTTGGACATCATACTTGTGAAATACCCCATAGACATCCAAGGAGAGATATCAGCAAGGTAATTGGATGCTACTAGTCTGCATTTGATGGTGGAGATATAGACTAAGGTTATAAATTTGGGAGATAAAGCTGTGGGACCAGAAGAGATCACAAAGCGAGTGATGCTAGATGGGAAAGAGAAGAAGACTGAACTGTTGAGATCCGTCAACATTTACAGGTCACTGAAGTGAGACGGAACCAATAAAGAGACAGAAGGAATGGACTGTGTGGTAGGAAGCAAAGTGGAGATAGGGTTTTAAGGAAGAGATAGGAACAGTTGTGTCAAATGGTGCTGAAAGGTTAATTAAGATAGGAGCTGCCAGTTGGCCTAATTATGCTTAGCACTATGGAATTTGTTGGTGACCTTGACAAGCACAGTTTCTGTAGAGTGGTAGGGTAAGTGCCTGATAGGGGTACAAGAGAATAGGTAGAGAGCAACTGGAGACCGTGAATATAGAGAAATTAGAGAAATTTTACTGTTAAGGGAAGGAGGAAAATGGGGCAGTGGCTGAAGAGTATGTGGGTCAAGTGAAGAATTTCTTAAGAAGCATATATATATGTTGACAAGAAGGATCCAGTAGAAAGCAGAAGCTATAGCATGGAGGAAAACGCGGGGAGAATTACTGGAATAACATCTTTTTTTTTTTTTTTTTAAGATTTCATTTATTTATTTGACAGAGAGAGAGCCAGCGAGAGAGGGAACACAGGCAGGGGGAGTGGGAGAGGAAGAAGCAGGCTCATAGCGGAGGAGCCTGATGTGGGGCTCGATCCCAGGACTCCGGAATTACTCCCTGAGCCGAAGGCAGATGCTTAACGACTGAGCCACCCAGGCGCCCCTGGAATAACATCTTTGAGTCGACAAGAGGGGATGGAATCTAGTGAATGAGGGGAGGTGTGGTTCTTTGCTGGGAGCACAGAAAATTCATCTATGGTAGAAGGAGGGAAGACAGAGAATATGGGCATCAGTTTTGTTAAGTGGGCAGATAAATATGCTTGTGGAAATTTTTTTGGTTTTGCTTTTGTAACTGGCTCTGTTTTCTCAGTGAAATAAAAATAAAATCATCAGATAGTTTGAGGAGAGAAGAGATGAAGTAGTTGTTTTAGAAGGCCTGAAAATAAAGAATGGTTGGGGCGTCTGGATGGTTCAGTCTAGATTAAGTGTCTGACTCTTGATTTCAGCTCAGGTCATGATCTCAGGGTCCTGAGATCAAGCCCTGTGTGGGGCTCCACAATCAGTGGGGAATCTGCTTAAGATTCTCTCTCTCCCTCTCCCTGTGCCCTGCCCCTATCTGCCTGCTCGTCCTCTCTCTCTCTCTTTCTCAAATAAATAAATAAAATCTTAAAAAAAAAAGAATGGTTGCCAGGTAACAATAATAGTTGATATCAGTAATCTAAAGTGAGATCATGGGGCTCCTGGGTGGTCCTAAAGTGTTAGACTCTTGATTTCGGCTCACGTCATGATCTTAGGGTTGTGGGATCATGTCCTGCATAAGCATGGAGTCTGCTTAAGATCCTCTCCCTCTGTCCCTTCCCCTGTTCGTGTGTTTTCTCTCTCTCAAAAAAATAAATAAATAAATAAATAAATAAATAAATAAATAATAAAGTCAGATCATTAGTGTGGTGATGCTAAAAGGTGTTTGTTTTGTCTTTCCCTCCAGCCATGTTTACTTTTATAGGTGTAAGTACAGAATAAGCAGTGTATCTGATTTAACCTGGATTGTGTTTTAGCCAGAAAGGCAGGGGAGTGATTATAAAGACTGACCTTGGAATGTAAGCTAGGTTAAGAGGGAAGAGAAAACCTGAAGGAATGGAGGACAGTGAAAGTGATAGGACTGTAATTCCTGGAGGATTATGTGCTAGACAGAATGACCTGAAGATGGAGGGGTGTGTGTGTTTATGGAAGGAGGGGGTCAAGGGTATGCTAGACATTGAGATTTTGGAGGGGTTTGCAAGTGATTGGTAATTACAAGGCCCGTGTGGGACCATAGCGGCGAATGGTTAAGGTAGACTTGAAGAGAGATCACTGGAATCTCCAGAGAGGACCAAAGACTGAGAGGCTAGGATTTGCAAGTATCATCTATGGGGATAATAAAATCTCCAAGGATTATGAGGGAATAGTATTAGAATGACAGTGTGATAGAAGCTAAATTTTTTTTTGTGGAATGGGGGTGCTTGTTTCTGGCTGGGGTGGTAGATGGCTCCAAGGCAGAATGGTGAGTTGAATACTCTGATGGAACTCAACTCGCGTAGTAGAAGATTCACTGGGGGAGGGGAAGATGACTGCCTAGAAATGGCAGTGAAGAGAAAAGGGAAAATAAAATAAAATGGAAAGGAAGAAATGCTTCAAGTAAATACTTCGAGAAAATTTCCAAGAACTGAAGGATTTGAGCTTCCAGGTTGAAAGGGCTCGTTGAATTCCAGCATAATGGATGAGTATAGAGCCACGCCAAAGCATTTCATTTTGCAGTTTCAGAATATTGGGAACAAACACTGTTCTAAAAGCTTCAAGAAAGAAAGAGAGAGAGTGAGGGAGGGAAGAAGGAAAGAAAGAGAGAGAAGGGAGGGAGGGAAGGAAGGACGGAAGGAAGGATGGAAGGAAGGGAGGGAAAGATACAGTTAAAGGATCAAGAATCAGAATTGCATTGGACTTCTCAGTTGCAGCCCTAGAAACTGAAGAAAACGGAGCAATGCTTTCAGAATTCTCAGGGGAAATGACTTGAAGGTAGAATTCAGTATGCAGACAACTATAGTTAAAATATGGAATAAAGACACTTTCAGAAGTGTAAGGTCACAAAACGTGTATTTCATATATCCTCTCACAAGAAGGTGCTAGAGAATGGGAGCAAGGGAGCCAATCAGTCAAGAGGATGTGGATTACAGGCCAAAGGACCCTGCATAAGAGAAAGAGTAAGAGAATCCCCAGGATGATGCAGACGTGAGTAGTGAGTTCCCAGGATTGAAGCTGTGTAGCAGGCCCAGGTGCAGTAGTCTGTACTGCAGCAAAGCCATAAGCTCTGCAGAAATGTCTCCAGGGAGAGGAACTGCTAGTGTGCCTGATCTATTTGAAGTATTGAGAGCGCTCACCAGTAGTGGAAGAATTTAGAAATAAATTAGAAATAAGTTTAAACAAATTAAAAAGTTATAGCTGGTGAAAAAGTTGCCCAAAAAAGGAGAAATGTTCATTTTGCACTCTGTGGCTCACTTGTAAGTAGTATTTACTGAGTTATGACAATGTAAAGACAGATAATTGAACTAATAAAAACTAGAACTCATTTGGGATTATTGAGGGGACAGAAGTGTGTGTGTTTGTGGAGTGAGGTTTTGGGAAAGAGCTAAGTTATCATCTGCCATAGTGGGAAGTCAATAGATTAATAACACTTTAAAAAATCAGAAAATAAGAGTGTAAGAATGTCATTTAAAGACTTGGAGGTAAATACCAAAAGAAACAGTAAAAGAATTGAAAGCTGCTGTCTCTTGGGAATTGGAAATAGGGTGGGGGTGGGGGAGAAATTATTGTTTTTCTTAATATGTTTTGTAGAATTGTTTCTTTTTAAACTATAAGTTTGGTAAACAAAAAACCAAGCCAGAAACAATAAGCAGGCATGTACATATATAAAATATAATCTATAAAAATTGGTTGGTGGATGCATAGTCTCTTCCCTGCTATGAGGAGAAAACTATCACAGACTTGTCACATGTTATATTCTCAAGTATAACTCGTTTCTATTTCCTATTAACTCTTCTCTTTCCTTGAATAGAATGGACTTTTCATAAATTCTTAAACTGCATTTTCTTGACTGGGATTCCCTACAAGGAATTTTTCTTTATAATAGAGCCTAAAAGGGTATAGGGCAATATTCAGAGAGAGTCACAAAAACTAACTTCTCGTGTCTCCCAACTCTCTTATCTTTTCTTCAGAGCACAGGGCGGTCATGGAAACTGCCTTTGTCTATGGGACCACATACAAGTTTGTGCTAACCACGGAAACTGCCCTTTTGGAAAGTATTGGGTATGTACAAGAGGCATATGTCAACGGTTTTAAGTTTGCTTCTTTCACATTACTTATTCACCATCTCCATCAGACTCTCGCATCATAGACTTCGAGGGGAATTGTAAGCACGTGTGAATATATAAATGAAACTGGAAATCTCCATCATTATTATTGTCTGCCATTCTACAGTCTGCAAATGAAATTAAATGTGCAGAGGTGATGTTAGGCTAAGGTGAACAAGGAAAATACGGATAAGCCACAATATGTGATCCTGGAATTTTAGGTATTTTAGGTATTTTAGGAATAGATCTCCCACAGTGATCAGATAGGTAGTAAAATAACAGCTTTGATAACTAAGTTCCAGAAGTTCTTTCTTTCTTTTTTTTATGCTTCATCTATTTTATTTTATTTTATTTTATTTTATTTTATTTTTATTTTTTAAATATTTTTTTATTATGTTAGTCATCGTACAGTACATCCCTGGTTTTTGATGTAATGTTCGATGATTCATTAGTTGCGTATAACACCCAGTGCACCATGCAATACGTGCCCTCCTTACTACCCATCACCAGCCTATCCCATTCCCCTACCCGCCTCCCCTCCGAAGCCCTCAGTTTGTTTCTCAGAGTCCATACTCTCTCATGCTTCACTCCCCCTTATGATAACCCGCCTTTTTTTTTAAAAAAAGATTTTATTTGTTTGACAGAGATAGAGACAGCCAGCCAGAGAGGGAACACAAGCAGGGGGAGTGAGAGAGGAAGAAGCAGGCTCATAGTGGAAGAGCCTGATGTGGGGCTCGATCCCATAACGCCGGGATCATGCCCTGAGCCGAAGGCAGACGCTTAACTGCTGTGCCACCCAGGTGCCCCTACCCCCCCCCTTTCTTTATCCCTTTCTTCTCCTACCGACCTTCCTAGTTCTTATGTTCCATAGATGAGAGAAACCATATGATAATTCTTTCTCTGCTTGACTTATTTCACTTAGCATTATCTCCTCCAGTGCTGTCCATGTTGCAGCAAATGTTGAGAATTCGTTCTTTTTGATAGCTGAATAATATTCCATTGTCTATATGGACCACAACTTCTTAATCCAGTCATCTGTTGAAGGGCATCTCGGCTCCTTCCACGATTTAGCTATTGTAGACAATGCTGCTATGAACATTGGGGTGCATATGGCCCTTCTCTTCACTACGTCTGTATCTTTGGGGTAAATACCCAGTAGTGCAATTGTGGGATCATAGGGTAGATCAGTTTTTAACTTGTTAAGGGACCTCCACACTGTTTTCCAGAGTGGCTGTACCAACTTGCATTCCCACCAACAATGTAGGAGGGATCCCCTTTCTCCACATCCTCTCCAACAATTGTTGTCTCTTGCCTTGTCTATTTTTGCCATTCTAACTGGCGTAAGGTGGTATCTCAGTGTGGTTTTGATTTGAATTTCCCTGATGGCTAATGATTTTGAACATTTTTTCATGTGTCTGTTAGCCATTTGTATGTCTTCATTGGAAAAGTGTTCATATCTTCTGCCCATTTTATGATTTGATTATTTGTTTCTCATGTATTGAGTTTGAGAAGTTCTTTGTAGATCTTGGATACCAGTCTTTTATCTGTAGTATCGTTTGCAAATATATTCTCCCATTCCGTGGCTTGCCTCTTAGTTTTTTTGACTGTTTCCTTGGCTGTGCAGAAACTTTTTATCTTGATGAAGTCACACAAGTTCATTTTATCTTTTGTTTCTCTTGCCTTTGGAGATGTGTCATGAAAAAGGTTGCTTTGGCTGATGTCGTAGAGGTTGCTGCCTATGCTCTCCTCTAAGATTTTGATGGATTCCTGTCTCACATCGAGGTCTTTCATCCATTTGGAGTTTATCTTTGTGCGTGGTGTGAGAGAGTGGTCAAGTTTCATTCTTTTGCATGTAGCTGTCCAATTTTCCCAGCACCATTTATTGAAGAGACTGTCTTTTTTCCACCGGATGTTTTTTCCTGCTTTATCAAAAATTATTTGCCCAAAGAGCTGAGAGTCCATTTCTGGGTTCTCTATTCTGTTCCAGTGGTCTATGTGTCTGTTTTTGTGCCAGTACCATGCTGTCTTTGTGATCACAGCTTTGTAGTACAGCTCGAAATCCGGCATTGTGATGCCCCCGGCTTTGTTTTTCTTTTCAACAGTTCCTTGGCAATTTGGGGCCTTTTCTGGTTCCATACAAATTTAAGGGCTATTTGTTCCAGTTCTTTGAAAAATGTCATTGGTATTTTGATCGGGATAGCATTGAAAGTGTAGATTGCTCTGGGTAGCATGGACATTTTAACTATGTTAATTCTTCTAATCCATGAGCATGGAATATTTTTCCATCTTTTTGTGTCTTCTTCAGTGTCTTTCAAGAGTGATTTGTAGTTTCTAAAATATAGATCCTTTACATCTCTGGTTAAGTTAATTCCAAGGTAATGTATGATTTTTGTTGCTATTGTAAATGGGATGGATTCCCTAATTTCTCTTTCTTCAGTCTCATTATTCGTGTATAGAAATGCAACTGATTTCTGAGCATTGATTTTGTATCCCGCCACATTACTGAATTGCTCTATAACTTCTGATAGTTTGGGAGTGGATTCTTTTGGGTTTTCCATATAGAGTTTCATGTCATCTGTGAAGAGAGACAGTTTGACTTCTTCTTTGCCAATTTGGATACCTTTTATCCCTTTTTGTTGTCTGATTGCTGTTGCAAGTACTGTGTTGAATAGTGGTGGCGAGAGTGGGCATCCTTGTCATATTCCTGATCTTAAGGGAAAGGCTTCCAGCTTTTCCCCATTGAGAATGATATTTGCTGTAGGCTTTTCATAGATGATTTTTATGAGATTGAGGAATGTGCCCTCTATCCCTACACTCTGAAGGGTTTTAATCAGGAAAGGATGCTGTATTTTGTCAAATGCTTTTTCTGCATCTGTTGAGAGAATCATATGATTTTTGGCTTTTTTCTTGCTGATAACGTCTATGACACTGATAGATTTGCGAATGTTGAACCACCCTTGCATCCCAGGGATGAATCCCACTTGGTCATGATGGATAATCCTTTTAATGTACTGTTGGATTCTATTAGCCAGGATCTTGTTGAGAATTTTGGCGTCCATGTTCATTAGGGAAATCGGTCTGTAATTCTCCTTTTTGATGGGGTCTTTGCCTGGTTTGGGGGTCAAGGTAATATTGGCCTCATAGAATGAGTTTGGTAGCTTTCCTTCTGTTTCTATTTTTTGAAATAGCTTTAGGAGAATAGGTATTATTTCTTCTTTGAATGTTTGGTAGAATTCCCCAGGAACACCGTCCGGGCCTGGAGTTTTGTTATTTGGAAGGTTGTTTATCACTGACTCAATCTCTTCATAATTAATTGGCCTGTTTAAAAAATCAATTTCTTCCTGTTTCAGTTATGGTAGTTTATAGGTTTCCAGGAAGGCCTCCATCTCTTCCAGATTGCTTAACTTATTGGCATAAAGCTATTGATAAAAGTTTCTAATAATCCTTCCAATTTCATTGGTGTTGGTTGTGGCCTCTCGCCTTTCATTCATAATTTTATTAATTTGGGTCCTTTCTCTATTCTTTTGGATAAGTCTTGCCAGCGGTGTGTCAATTTTATTTACTCTTTCAAAGAACCAGCTTCTAGTTCTGTTGATCTGCTCTACTGTGCTCCTGGTTTCTAATTCATTGATTTCTGCTCTAATCTTGGTCAACTGCTTCCTCGTGCGTGGATTAGGCCTGTCCCTCTGTTGCTGTTCCAGCTTCTTGAGGTGAGAATATAAAAACTGCATTTTAGATTTTTCTATTCTTTTGAGTGAGGCTTGAATGGCTATGTATTTCCCCCTTAGGACTGCCTTTGCAGTATCCCATAGGTTTTGGACTGTTGTGTTTTCATTCTCGTTGTTCTTCATAAATTGTTTAAATTGATTTTTGATTTCCCGGTTTATCGAATCATTCTTGAGCAGGATGGTTCTTAGTCTCCAAGTGTTTGAGTTTCTTCCAAATTTTTCCTTGTGGTTGAGTTTCAATTTCAAAGCGTTGTGGTCTGAGAATATGAGGGAATAATTTCAGTCTTTTGGTATCAGTTGAGACCTGTTTTGTGACCCAGAACATGGTCTGTTCTTGAGAATGTTCCATGGGCATTAGAATAGAATGAGTATTCTTTGGTTCTGGCGTGTAGTGTTCTATATATATCTATGAGGTCGAACTCGTCGAGTGTGGCATTCAAAGCTCTTGTTTCTTTGTCAATTTTCTTTTTTTTTTTTTTTAATATTTTATTTATTTATTCGACAGAGATAGAGACAGCCAGCAAGAGAGGGAACACAAGCAGGGGGAGTGGGAGAGGAAGAAGCAGGCTCATAGCAGAGGAGCCTGATGTGGGGCTCGATCCCAGAACGCCGGGATCACGCCCTGAGCTGAAGGCAGACGCTTAACTGCTGTGCCACCCAGGCGCCCCTCTTTGTCAATTTTCTGCTTAGGTGCTCTATTTCTGATAGTGGAGTGTTGAGGTTCCCCTACTATTAATGAATTTTTATCTATATGTCTCTTTATTGTGGTTAAGAGTTGGCTTGTGTATCTTGCAGCTCCCCTGTTGGGTCGCATATATATATATATATATATATATATTTATAATTGTCATATCCACTTGTTGGATACATCCTTTAAGAATAATATAGTGCCCTTCTGTATCTCTAACTATGGTCTTTAGTTTAAAATCCGACCTGTCTGATATGAGAATTGCTACCCCAGCTTTCTTTTGAGGTCCATTGGCCTGAAAGATGGTATTCCATCCCTTTACTTTCAGTCTGGATGTATCTTTAGGTCCAAAATTAGTCTCTTGTAGACAGCAAATAGATGGGTCATGTCTTTTTATCCAGTCTGCAACCCTGTGGTGCTTTATGGGAGCATTTAGGCCATTTACATTGAGACTGATTATTGAGAGATATGATTTTAAAGATGCCATGTTGCCTGTAAAGTCTTTGTTTCTATAGACTATGACTTTCTGTTCTGTATCATTCTTGGGGCCTTTTTACTTTTATAGAACCCCCCTTAATATCTCCTGTAGGCCTGGTTTCGTGGTTACAAAATTGGTCAATGACTGGCGATTCTGGAAGGTCTTTATTTCTCCATCAATTCTGAATGACAGCCTTGCTGGATAAAGGATCCTTGGCTGCATGTTTTTCTCCGAAGGAGCTTTAAAAATGCCCCCCCCCCCAACCCTTTCTCTCATTCCAGATCTGTGTAGACAGGTCTGACGTAATTCTGATACCTTTGCCTTGGTACGTGAGAAATTTCTTTGCCTTGGCTGCTTTCACCATCAATTCTGAATGACAGCCTTGCTGGATAAAGGATCTTTGGCTGCATGTTTTTCACTGAAAGAGCTTTAAAAATGTCCCCCCAACCCTTTCTCTCATTCCAGGTCTGTGTAGACAGGTCTGACGTAATTCTAATACCTTTGCCTTGGTACGTGAGAAATTTCTTTGCCTTGGCTGCTTTCACCATCAATTCTGAATGACAGCCTTGCTGGATAAAGGATCCTTGGCTGCATGTTTTTCTCTGAAAGAGCTTTAAAAATGTCCCCCCAACCCTTTCTCTCATTCCAGGTCTGTGTAGACAGGTCTGACGTAATTCTAATACCTTTGCCTTGGTACATGAGAAATTTCTTTGCCCTGGCCGCTTTCAATACTGTATCCTTGGATCTAATATTTGTGAATTGCACTTTGACGTGACGTGGCGTAGGTTTGTTGTGGTTGAGCTTGGGAGGGGTCCTCTCTGCCTCTTGGACACGAATGTTTGTTTCCCTTGCTAGATTAGAGAAGTTTTCAGCTACAATTTGTTAAAATATCTCTTCTAGACCTCTGTTTTTCTCCACCCCCTCGGGGATGCCAATGATTCTGACATTGGAACGTTTCATTGAGTCAGTGATCTCCCGTAACCTACATTCTTGAGATTGGATTTTTTTGAGCCAAGTTTCTATTTTAGCTTTCTCTTCTACTAACCCATCCTCCAATTCGCCGATACATCCTTCTGCCTCATTCACCCTGGCCGTCAGAGCCTCTAGTTTTGACTGCATTTGGTTCATAGAATTTTTATTTTCTGCCAGATTTGCTCTCATTTCTGCCCTTAGAGATTCTATATTCTCATTAACATTTTCGTTAATACTTTTTTCAAGTCTACACATCATCTTGACCATTGTTACTCTGAACTCCATTTCTGATAATTCGGTTATATCCATATCCATTAGTTCTGTGGCAGAGGCCACAGACTCATTGTCTTTTCTTTGCTGGGGGGGACTTCTCCTTCTCGTCATTCTGATGAGGAGAGGTTGTGGGGTTGTCCAGAGCCCAAATTATTGACCGGGACCCAGGCAGTGCGCACTTGTTTTATAGGGACCTTAGGGATGTGGGGTTCTTGATTTTTCAGCCTGCCTTCTGGGGGAGGGGCCTGCCGCGCTGATACTCAGTCAACCCTGTTTGGGTAGAGTCTCTGTGTCCCCTGCGAGGGGGGGATGAGGATGGGTACACTGTGAGCCGGTATTTCCAGGCTTTTGTTCTCTGGTGCTTTCCCTGGCGGTTTGTTGTGCCTCTTCTGAGAGTCAGAGCAGCAGTGGCCAAATCTCAGCCTCTGTCTCAGAACAGAGGGATCGCGGACCGTTCTCCACTGATGTTCTGGCCACTTTAACTCTGTTTCTGTTGGTGCTGCTCAACCCTGCAGCGTCCCGGGATGTGCGCCCCACACCCGGCGTCCCAGCCCTCACTTCCAGGGCCGGCACGTTTCTGTCCTTTGTGTTTCTAACACTGCAGTCGCCCTCGCGCGCTCCGGAGCTCCATCTCAGTGTGGTTCGCAGACGCTCTGAAGCTGAAAGAGGGGTCCCCTACTCCTCCTCCATCTTAACTCCTGCCCCCACAAGTTCTTTCCGATAGTTCTGTAAGTCACTTTGTCAGAATAGTCTTAAATATATTTAAGTACAGTTTTTGAGCAAAGTCTTTTAAATGTTTTTTTTTCTTGTCTAGTTTCTAGCCTACAGTTTTAGGTAGAGGCCTTCTTTTGACTTTTTGCCTCGGCAAACTAGAGTTGATGTTTTTCTTTTCTTTGGTACTTATAGACACAGGGAATAACCAGTGTATTTTAAAGACTTTGCCTCAAAATACTCTTCAGGAAAATTAATACAAAGCAAGGCAAAATGGTGATCGTGTGACCTTTTTATACCATGCAAGTTTTTTATTTTATTTTATTTTATTTTATTTTATTTTATTTTATTTTATTTTATTTTAACAAAGATTTTATTTATTTATTTGTCAGAGAAAGAGAGAGAGCGCATAAGCAGGGGGAGTGGCAGGCAGAGGGGGAAGCAGGCTCCCTGATGAGCAAGGAGCCCGATGTGGGACTCAATCCCAGGACCCTGGGATCATGACCTGAGCCAAAGGCAGATGCTTCACCCACTGAGCCACCCAGGTGCCCCAAGTTTTTTTTTTTTTTTTTTAAGATTTTATTTATTTACTTGTCAGAGAGTGAGCACAAGCAAGGGGAGAGGGGGAGGGAGAAGCAGACTCCGTGCTGAGCAGGGAGCCCGATATGGGACTTGATCCCAGGACCGATCATGACCTGAGCCGAAGGCAGATACTTAACTGAACCACCCACACGCCCCAACCATTCTGGACTTTTTAATTAGCCCTCCTGCTAACCTCTTGGAAAACAGACTATTTGATGAAACCACACACAATTAATTAAATCCCAGACATTTTACAACTCTGTGAATGTAAAGGTTAGTGCATAGAAAGCTGATAAAGTGAAATGATTTTTTGGGAGGAGGGGGGTAGCTGGGGAATAAAGTTGCAAAGAGAAGTTATGTTTTTACTGCTCTGTACATTAGCCAGCATTCCTTTTCTCATTCAGCACTTCTGATTGAACTGTCATTCTGCTGATTCCCTCGTTAATGAATTAAAACTTTGACGCATGATTACTGTTTTTTATAAAAATTAATATTTTTAACATTGTGGGACTTGTGCTGACAGTACCGCAAAGCTTGCTGTAAGTCACTGAGTCTCAAGATACGATAAGCAGTGGTTTAGTCAGCTGCTTTGCTACTCCCAAGGTAGACTTCCAGTTTCCCGTCCCAGAGTGGGGGAAGCCTGGTTATTCTCATCTCATGGCAATTCTATGGTAGCCCCACACTTTTGCTGAGGGTTAATTGTTTGTACTTTTTTTTTTGTGCTACTAGCTTCTTTATTTTTCAGGTGATGAAGAGTTGCAAATAAAGGTGACATGCTTAAAACACAGAAGGGTATTTATTTATTTATTAGCAAGATATAGGTCCTATCGTTTATCTTACAAAATCTAGTCAGCAAGCTATACTATATACATAGCATATTCTGATCTATGGCTAAACATGGTAATGTTCTGGAAGGGTTTTTACTTTCCCCTATTTTTTAAAATGAGAATTTTAAAATGTCCAGTTACTTTCTCTCTCTCTCTCTCTCTCTTTTTTTCTATACTTTTTGTGTATTTGATACATTGGAGATGTTTTAGTACTCATCTATTCATGGATAGCAAGATGGTGAGGAGTCCTACTTAGACCTGGTATGACAGGGAGGGACCATGCATTCAGAGTACAGTAGTTTTGTGACATAGTTGGCTATAACTTTGGGTTGTCTCCTAATGGGAGAGAGGTGAATGCATTTTTTCTTTCATTTGTTCATTCTTTTATTCAGCAAATATTGAATGCCTTCTATGTGCTAGACACTATTCTGGTTGCTGGAGCTGTAACACTGGATAAGTCTAATATATTAATCATTACATCATGTTGGTCCTGAATTTGTTTGAAATTATATGTTGGTTAAGGAAGGTGTATAGGATAGGTAGTATAAGAGGTGGCATGCCATGGGGACACCAGAACTTTCTGTTACCTCCCCATACTCCTCTCTTAAAGAATCTGTGTATAGCCCAAGGATGTTACCCCTTCACCCCACACATATTACTGTCAGATCAGAGGTGGCCACCTGATCTAGGGTCAACCAGCCCACTGACTTACCTGAGCAAATGAGAGCCCCTCTCCCAGGAACTTGGATTTGGGCATGGAGAAATGGGATTATACAGTGTTTTGGCTGCTTTGCTTATAGGAATGTTTTGGCCATGTAGGAGTAAAGCAGAGAAAGTTGTGTTTATAAAGAGAGTTGGGAGCTGAAAACTATTAATGGCAAAAGGAAGGTTCCTTGAACTCTTGCTGATCCAATTACTTGAATTTTCCTTGTGTTCTATAATATGTACTTCTACACTTCCAGTAAGCCCCCTTTTTGGTTTCTGTTACCTACAACCAATGATCTCTGATTAAATAACTTTCCAAAATTACTTTATTGTTTCAGAATTTATGATAGGATGTTCAACCTCAGCTGGGTCCTCCTGCTTTCAATACTTTACTTTTAATATACGTGACTATTTACTTTTAATATACATGACTATATGAGACCCTAAATAGTTCAAAAGTTAAGTACTTTGAGTTTAAGAGTTCAAAAGTTGGGGCACCTGGGTGGCACAGTCGTTAGGCGTCTGCCTTCGGCTCAGGGCGTGATCCCACCGTTCTGGGATAGAGCCCCACATCAGGCTCCTCTGCTGGGAGCCTGCTGCTTCCTCTCCCACTTCCCCTGCTTGTGTTCCCTCTCTCGCTGGCTCTCTCTGTCAAATAAATAAATAAAATCTTAAAAAAAAAAGAGTTCAAAAGTTCAGTACTTTAATTGGGCCTTGGCAGTATAATTTCTTTGTCTGAAGTACCCATTTGTCTTATCTTCTTGGAGAAGTCATTCTCTGTTTTTAACTCTGTGATCTTCCTTTCCCTTTCCTTCTTTCTCCTCTCTGACTTGAGGCAGAAGGAAATAGTTCTTTGTTTCTCATAGTACTTTGTATATTATAGCACTCACAGACTACATTTTAAAAAACTAAATGTATTTCCTTTAAGCCCCTTAAGGATTTGAATCATCTTATTCATCTTAGTCTTTTGTATTTGGTACAGGGCCTAACACAGAGTAGGCTTTAAGTAATATTTGATTGTTTCTTTAATCATTAAATCTACTAGAAATTAGTTTGTAATTAAATTTGAAATCAGTGAACCTCATCTCTCAGTGTGAGCATGTATCAAGAATTAAAATAACTTTTTAAAAAAATAAAAATTTGCAGTATTTTGCCAAACCCTGCTAATGCCATATGGAGATTTTTAAAATGCTATTTTAATTTTGGCAAACCTTACTTACCCACTATAAGTTTATCTTTGAATTCTCATATTGAAGGGATGCCAGAACTCAAATTATAAACCATATTTGCTGAGTTTTGTAATATTTCAGATACAAACTCACAAACTCCCACAAACTGTCACATGGTTTCTATCTTAAGACATGTTTTGGCTGAAGTTTATTCAAAACAGATTTGAGTTTAAATTAAACCTAGAAAATTTGTGTTACAAGGCTTTATTTAGCATGGCTCTAGAAAAGTAACTACATTCGAAGATAATCTCCTTGTCCTCAAGGTGACAGTCTTTTATTTAAAAAAAAAAAAATTGTGTGGACCTGTCTATAACCTAATTTAGAAGCTACCATATGAAAAAGTTTAGGAAAAAAATTTGCTTATACAACTCTAAAACCGTTTATATCTTTTTTTAATGCTTAGGTTCATTTTATTTTGTTTTACTGTTTAAGATTTTTACTAGAACAGTAATTCAAAAGCATGAGAGTTAAAGATATTTGGAACTATGTCTTTCTGGATGGTAGAAAGATAACACATTGAACTTCTTCAAGTGAGACTGTCCCTAATTTTTAATTTGTAGCACTGAGGATATCGAAAATGCACATCTCTACTTTTTTCATTGTAAACAAGTCTTGGATTTGACCGAACAATGTAGAAGAACACTGATGGAATGGCCGCTAACCACACTGAATATTCATCGATTTATTAAGACAATGGAAGCGCCTCTGGTGGTATGTTTTATTTTATTATTTTTATTTTATTTTTATTATTTTTTAAAGATTTTATTTATTTGTTTTGAGGGAGAGAGAGAGAGAGCATGCATAAGCAGGGAAAGGGGTGAGGCAGAGAGAGAGAGAATCCCAATCACACTCCACGTTGAGTGTGGAGCCCAATGCTGGACCTGACTCCATGGCCCTGAGATCATGACCTGAGTCAAAACCAAGAGTTGGAGGCTCAGCTGACTGAGCCACCCAGGCGCCCCATATGCTTCTTATTTTAATATATTAGGTAATTCATACATAAAATTTATTAAGTTTTAATTCACACATACACGTTTTAGTTAGATGAGCTCTATCTTTTTCCCTTTCCTTGGATGTACTTCTTTCACTGAGGGGGATTTAGGAGTAGTTACATAGTAAAGGGAAAATAAAAGATACACTATTCATGAAATGACATTTTAATGCCTGGAAACATTGTTGTATTGAAATCCAAATATAGCCTCGTATAAGTGGAAGTATTCTGTGGTAGTTTAAATGAACTGCGACCACTCCAAGATCACAAAGACCACATCATGGTTAAGGAAGGACCTCGTTTGTAAATGTGTTGATGACCACTTTAAAAGTTGGTAAATAGTGGGACTACAGTGCTTCTGTGCCCCACTTCCCTTAGCTAGCCTGGAAGGATTTCATAGAGATTTAAGTTTTTTTCCTGATTGTCTTGAGCATGTGTAAAACCTTCAGTAGGCCTTCTCACTCAGTACAACCTTTTTAAATAAAAATAGTGCACGTGTATTACAAATAATCCAAATGGTGCTGCAAAATATAAAGGAAAAAAAATTGTAAAGCCATCTATTCCAGTCACTCAGAAATGAAGTTAGACGACCATCACACCAGTCATGTCTGCACCCATACGGACACATACGGTGTCTGTGGGTGTGTGGATTAATGGACACATACTATTGCGTGTGCTAGGTTATAGTAAGAAATTTATACTCTTATTTGAATTTAGCAGAGGAAAAAGAAACTGATGCGAAATGAGGGGTTATGGACGTTTTAATATATCATTTGTTTGTTTGAGGGCTCTTTAGGAAGTATTGTTTTAATATTTCTTGAGTTCTTTATTATTATTTTTTTTCTTGAGTTCTTCATTTTGAGTCAGTTTTTGGTTGGATCTTGCCTTCAAATAAAAAAAAAACATATAAATTTTTTTCCTTTCCTTTCACATGGCAGAGGGGGCATGTATCTCCCTTCCCTGGGGAAAATACCCCCTGAATTTCTTTGATCTCCCATTTCAGCATAGAGCCCTGAGAGAGAGAGAGAGACCAGCTCAGTGTTCTTCACCAGTCTCTGTTCTCTCCAGACTCATTTCCTTTTTCCCCGATACCAAAATATTATTAAGAATTCTCAGGATTTTGGGGCACCTGGGTGGCTCAGTTGCTTAAGTGTCTGACTCTTGATTTTGGCTGGGCTCATGATCTCAGTGTTGTGGGATTGAGCTTTGGGTCGGGCTTACGTTGAGTGTGGAGCTTGCTTGGGACTCTCTCACCCTCTTCCTCCACCCCCCCACCCCCCACTGCCCCGCTCACGCACGCTCTCTCTCTCTCTCAAAAAAAAAAAAAAAAAAAAAGTCAGGATTTTGTCTATTCACCAGTACTGCTTTTGCGATTGGGGGCAGGACTAGAACTCACCCCAAGCTTTACTAAAAATCTTTAGTTCCTTTTTTGGCTACTACATTCTGGCTTGAAGTCATGTCCCTTTCTTAAAGTTTCCACTCATTACTTTTATTTAGCTGTGCTTTAAAAGTATTGTATTTTTTTTTTAAGATAATGAGGAGGGCAATTCTCCGATATTATTTCATTTTACTATGCATACATATCAGGAATTATGTAGTATTAAAGTTAAAAAACAAAAACTTTGAAGATTTCATAATGATTGGTATTCAATTAAGTGTGGCTTCCCTTGAAAGCAGGGTATCATGTACACTGTTTATATTGTACCTATGTCAGTGGCAGCCCCTGAAACCTACATTTCAGAAACAACAAGGTGAGTGGTATTCCTGGAACTGTGCAGTGCAGGGGACTCTGCTGTAAGCCACAGTTCACCCAAAAGGAATATTAATTTAGCAATCCAGTCCTTGCTACATTGGAGTTTATTTTAATGCTCTCACAAAATGATGCATCAGCATATTATTGCCTAAGTGTCTTATTTTCTTTAGACAACTAGGGAACCGGGATGTAGGATTCAGGCAGAGGTTCCGAAGCCTGGCTAGACATGGGGATAGTAGCATGGAACCAAAAAAGATCTGAAAGGCAGAACTGAAGATCAGTGCCAGCTTGGAGAGTCAGGCTGAGAATCTAAACCTTGGTGTCAACCCAGAAAGGCCTGGCAGTCCAAAAACACAGGTTAGTGAATTTGTCCATATCAGAACAGAGCAGATGAATGTAAAGTACCGAAAAGGGAGACAAGCCTTGATGAAAAGTTCCCTGAGACTCTTGGTGGGATGGCTAAGGCTTAACCTTGCAGGAATGGGAAGATGATAAAGGGTTCTGAGCTAGTTTGGTCACTTTTACATTTTGGTACTTTAAACATTTGGCCACATCAGTATTAGAGGTTGTTTTTGTTTTTGGAGAATATAGTGGAGGTTAAAAGTAAGGCCAATTGTCATGATAGAAAACACCTCTTAGAACAAGATTTGATGTACCTGGCTTATGCCTTTTGATGGTATAGTTAACTAGAAGGGGGTAGAGAGGTCCTGAAAGTTAGTCCCTAAATTTAATTACTTCGTACAAGTTCTTACCTAGAAGACTTAGTCGTAGTTTACTTTGGGTTAGTGTTTCTTACTCTGTTCTTATTTTCTCACAGCCCAACTGATGCTCATCTTCCCCTCTCACATTGCTCTTAACCATTCCTCCTTTATTGTCTTCCATATCAATCTATATACAGGCCTTTGGGGTTCAGTCATGGTTGGGTTTTGTATGGTTAGTAAGGCACGTTGTAAACTAGCCTAGGCTTATGGGTCCAGAATTTGAAAGAATTTGTGTGCTTACATTATTTGTAAACATTAATGAAAATATAAACTGGGATTTAGACTTTCTTGTAAACTTTTTGTGTGCCTGATCATTGTAATTATATGACTATATTTCACTTCTAAGCATATGAAAATAGGTACAGATTGGGATTTTGTGTGTGTGTGTGTGTGTGTGTGTGAAGTAGATGGGGGCTTGGACACTTAATTATTGTGGATATTTAACACCACTATGTCTTATAATCAGGTTGGGGGCATGTCATTTTAATCCTCACAAACTGAAAATAAATCTTGAGCATAGAATTTTTGAGTGGGTTTCAATCTTGAATTGATTAAGTGACATTCTGGCAGGTATGGAGTTACTCTAGATGCGTTCTTAAGGTTTCCAACCAGAAAACAGACGGGAAGATGATTTGGTTATTGTCCTCTTGGCTAATACCAGGGACATTTTGGATGCTGATGGTTTTCTCTATATTGAACTCAGTTTATTCTAGTAGATAGAAAGTTTTATCTGAATACCAAGAAGACTCTTCAAGTGCAAATATCTGATAAAATGTTTAAAAATAGATAAATATGTAATATAATTTATCTGAAAAACTCCGTTTTTGTTTATACATGAGATAGCTGTCTCAGATTCAAGACAGTTAAATTAAACCTACTCCTTTCTATAAGTAATTAAAAGGATGCTATTATGGTTTATTCATTTAGCTTCTGTTATTCCTTGAAGAGTCATGTGGCAGTGTACAATATTATATAGCAGGGTGTTGGCTCCTTACATTATTGCCTCATTTCCTTTTTTTTTATTGTGGCAAAAAATACATAACAAATTTACCCTCTTAATTTATAAGTGTATAATACAGTATTGTTAACTCTGTGCACGTTGCTGTACAACAGATCTCTAAAACTTTTTCATCTTGAATGACTGAAACTCTATACCCATTGAGAAACATACCCCATTTCCCTGTCTCTCCAGCCCTGGCAATCATTCTACTTTCTGTTTCTATGAATTTGATTATTTTAGAGACCTCTTATAAGTGGAATCAGGCAGTATTTGCCTTTTTGTAATTGGCTTATTTCACTTAACATAATGTCCTCAAGGTTCATCCATGTTGTAGTATTTGTCAGGATTCCCTTTTTTTTTTTATGTTGTAACTATTGGCATTTTTAAAAAGTTTTTATATAAATTCTAGTTAGTTAACATAACGGTGTAATATTAGTTTCAGGTGTATAATACAGTGATTCAGCACTTCCATATATCACCCCATGCTCATCACAAATGTACTCTTTAATTCCCATCACCTATTTTGCCCATCCCCCCACTGACCTCCCTCTGGAGGATTACCTTCTTTTTAAGACCATATAATATTCTATATTATATATATAATGAATTATGTATATGTGTGTGTATACATACATATTTATATATACATACATATATATATATATATGTGTATATATATATATATATGTATGTATATATAACATTTTATCCATTCATCCAATAGTGAGTATTCAGGTTGCTTCCACATCTTGGCCATTGTGAATAATGCTGTAATGAACGTGGGTTTGCAATAACTCTTTGAGATCCTGTTTTTAATTCTTTTAAATACATACCCGGAAATGAACTTGCTGGGTCATATGGTAGTTCTGTTTTTAATTTTTGGGGGAACCTTCGTACTGTTTTCTATAGTGGCTACATCATTTTACATGCTCTCCAACAGGGTGCAAAAGTTTTTAATCTCTCCACATCCTTGCCAATACTTATTATTTGTGTCGTTGTTGTTTTGTTATTAGCCATCCTGATGATTTTGATAATGCCATTGTATTTTTGCTTCGCATGTCCCCGATGATCAGTTTTTTATGTGATTGTTGCCCATTTGCCTATCTTCTTTGGAGAAATGTCTATTCTGATCCTTTGCCCTTTTGTAGTTTGTTATTTTGTTGTTAAGTTGCAGGAGTTGTTTATTCTGGATATTAACGCCGTATCTGATACATGGTTTGCAGTGTTTTCTCCCATTCTGTAGGTTGCCTTTTCACTTTTGTTGTTTCTTCCCACAGTGCAGACATGTTTAAGTTTCATGTAGTTTCATTTGTCTATTTTTGCCTTTGTTGTCTGTGCCTGTGGTGTCATTTCCAAGAAATCATTTACATTCCGGTGTCTTGAAGGTGTTCCCTTATGTTTTCTTCTAGGAGTTTTATAGTTTCACTTAGGTCACTAGTCCATTTTGAGTTATTTTTGTATTTGGTGTAAGATGAAAATTCATCTTGATTCTTTCGCATGTGGATATCTAGTTTTTCCAGCAGCATTTGTTGAGAAGAGTCTCTGTTACCCATTGTGTAGCCTTGGTGCCCTTGTCAAACATATTTGACCACAAATGCGAGAGCTTATTTCTGGGCTGTTCTCTTCTCTTAGTCAATGTCTGTCTTTATGCCAGTATTGCACTGTTTTGATTGCTGTATGTTTTGAAATCAGGAGTTGTGAGACCTCCAGCTTTATTTTTCCTCATGTTGTTTTGACTTTTTGGTGTCCCTTGAGATTTCATATGAATTTTAGGATTTCTTTTCTATTTCTGCAAAAAATGCCATTGCGATTTTGATAGGGATTGCATTGAATTTGTAGATGACTTTGGGTACTGTGGACATTTTAACAGTATTAAATCTAATCCAAGAACATGAATGGATGTCTTCACATTAATTTGTGTCGTCTTTAATTTCTTTCGGCAATGTTTCGTAGCTTTCATTTTGTAAGTCTTCTTTCTTGGTTAAGCTTATTCCTAAATATTTTATTCTTTTTGATGCTATTATAAATGGGATTATTTTCTTAAATTTCCTTTTTGGAGAGTTCCTTATTAGTGCATAAAAACACAATTGATTTTTCAGTGTTGATTTTGTATCCTGCAACTTTGTTGAATTCATTCACTAATTCTTTTTTTTTGTGGAATCTTTAGGCTTTTTTACATACAAGATCATGTCATCTGTGAACAGAGATAATTTTGCGTTTTCTTTTCCAATTTGTATGCTTTTTATTCGTTTATTTTTTGCTTAGTTGCTCTGGCTATGACTTCCAGTACTTCATTGAATAGAAGTGGCAATGGTGGGCATCCCTGCTTTCTTTGTTCCTGATCGTAGAGGAAAAGCTTTCAGTTTTTCACTATTGAGTATGAAGTTAGTTGTGGCCTTTTCATATATGACATTTATTATGTTGAGATAGTTTTCTCCTATTCTTCGTCTGTTGAATGTTTTTATTGTGAAAGAGTGTTGAATTTTGTCAAATATTTTTTCTTCATCAGTTGAGATGATGTGATTTTTGTCCTTTGTCCTGTTAATGTGGTATATTACATTGATTTTGAACCATCCTTGCATCCCAGGGGTAAATTCTACTTGGTCATGGGTTTAATTTTTTCTAATGTGCTGTTGAATTCAGTTTACAAGTAATTTGTTGAGGATATTTTCATTACTATTCATGAGGGATACTGGTCTATAGTTTTTTGGTAGTATCTTTGTCTGGCTTTGGTATCAGAGTAATGTTGGCCTCGTACAATGATTTTGGAAATGTTTCCTACTCTTCATTTTTTGGGAAGAGTTTGAGGAGGATTGGCATCAGTTCTTCTTTGTGTTTGATAGAATTTTCCAGTGAAGCCATCTGGCCCTGGGTTTTTCTTTGTTGGGAGGTTTTTGATTACTGATTCAATCTCCTTATTATATGTCTATTCACATTTTCTATTTCTACATGATTCAGTCTTGGTAGATTATATGTATCTGGGAATTTATCCATGTCTTCTAGTTTATTTAATTTTTAGGTGTACAGTAGTTCTTTGCAGTCTGTTATAATTCTTTTTTTCTTGATATCCCTTTTTTGAAAATTAATTTCTAAGTTAAATAATTTAATAGTAATTTATGAATTTTAGAAAGATATTGGTGGTGCCCCTGGGTGGCTCAATTGGTTGGGCATCTGACTCTTGATTTCGGCTCAGGTCATGATCTCAGGGTCATGAGATCGAGACCCATGTTGGGCTCTGCACTCAGCTTGAAGTCTGCTTGTACCTCCCTCTCTGCGCCTCCCCCTGCTCTCTTACTTTCTCTCTCTCTCAAATAAATAAATAAGATCTTTAAAAAAAAGGAAAAGAAAAATATTGGTAATCCTCTGCAATGCAAGAGTGTTTTTGTCACTTTTGTATATTCTATCAATTTATGTATATAATCTATATTTTACATAAAATACATAAAAGTATTTTTTTCAAAAATTTTATTTATTTATTTGTCAGAGAGAGAGTGAACACAAGCAGGTGGAGCGGCAGGTAGAGGGAGAAGCAGGCTCCCAGGTGAGTGAGGAGCCTGATGCGGGACTCCATCCCAGGACCCTGGGATCATGACCTGAGTTGAAGGCAGATGCTTAACTGATTGAGCCACCCAGGCATCTCTATATAAAAGTATTTTTATAGATACATAAATTTATTAATTGCAATTTTTATGGTACTACTTTATTACTTTTTCTGCCTATCAGGGACTTCGATTTTGTCTTTTGTCTAATAGAATGGATTATAACTTTTATGATTAAGAAACCACCAGTTTTAAAAAGAATTATATCAGTTTGTATGGAAAGGGATAGAAACAGCACAAAATGAAAACAGTTCTTTGGACCCCCAAATTTCTATGGGTAGGAAAAGGCTGAGAAATCAACTCAGCTGCAAACACAGCACCTTTTTTGTAAACAAGAAAGAATGAATTGGAGGACAAAGAGCCCAGAGTTTGTAATTGAGCCTCAGAGAACAACTCTTATGGGGCAGGACTAAGCCATGATCAGATAACTGGCAACATATACCTGGGTGGACTACGGAATCCCTGTGCCCTAATGATTACTCTGTAATCATTCTTTCTCTCCTTTCAAACAGTAGTGTGTATCGTCATTATCCTATGTCTGTTTAGTCATTATCTGTTGAGTACGTACTAGGGACAAATAACTTGTCTCCTTAGTTCACAGGCTTTAAGATTGAGAACAGTTCTCAAGATGCTATATCTATGGGACCACACTAGAGAAACCCCATCTACAGCTAGACGTGAATGTAGATGGTGAGATCTTAGACTTTGCATTTATCTCAAAATCTGGTGGGATGAGGCCTGGGTGGAGTGTGAATTGTTACATCCAGAGGGCAGACTACTGACTTCAACAATTCACATTTCTCCCACTTGCAAAATACACTGACTCCTCTCTCTAAGACGTCCGAAGCCTCATCCCATCGGAATTTGATTGTATATTCCAAAGATGGCAATAACAACATTTCCTATCCCATACGCTCTTCTTACCATGTGACCTTATAACTGTGCCTATCCCGTGGAGTCTATGTCCCCTCTCCTTGAAGCTGATTGGGCCTCTGTGGACTGTCTTAACCATTAGAATAGGGCTAAAGTGATGATCTGTGACTTTTGAGGTCTGTCATAAGATGCCCTGTGCTTCTCCTTTGCTCTGTTTGGTTGCTAATTCTTGAAACTTAGGTACCTTGGTGTAAGACTAAATCTGAGGAGAAGCCTTGATGAAGAGGAATTGGGCCCCTATTCCACAGCCCTGACTGAGCTCATATAATCAGTATGCGCTTACATGCTGGTGAATGAGCCATCTTTAAACAGACCCTCTGCCTCCTGTCCAGGGACCCTTCTAATGCTACATGGATCAGAGATGAGCTTGCAGATATACAAACAAAATAAGTGATTCTTGTTATTTTAAGCCATCAGGTTTTGGAGTACTTTGCTACACACACAGTGATAGATGCTCAGAAAATACCCTTCAAGTGATCTCATCTGTTTCTATGGCATTAACTACACTGATTCTCAGATCTGAGCTTTCAGGTCAAATTTTTCTTTGGACTTCCTGACCCATATATCTAAGTATTTAATTAGATGTAGCTTTTGTATCTCTAACTACTAATTAGATGTATCTCTCCTTAAGCTCCGTATGTCCAACATCAGTGTGTTGTCCTTCTCCACCATCCGTTCTTTCTCCATTATCTTGGTTAATTTACTATCCAGTCATTTATAGCAGAAACCTGGGAAATCATTCTCAATTCCTGCATCTAATTTTATATCTTAAATATCTTTTGAATTCTAACCATTCTAACATCCAGTGCCGTAAGGTTTTCACCATCTCTCATGTTCTATTTTAGTAATAGTAACTGATCTGGTCTCTATTCCTGCCCCCCCCCTTTTCACTCCCTTGAAATTCATACTTGCCATTGCTGGCAGAATAATATTTTTAAACACACATGTTGTAATATTTCTTACAATTTCTAAACGGTTTCAGTTCATTTACAGAAGAGAGCCCTACTTTCTTAGGAGGAGATAATGGTTTTTTAATGATTTGGCCCCTTGCCAGATCTCCATCCTTATCACTTATTCCTCTTTTTCACTTTTTAAAGCTGAATTACTGATTGTTCTCTAAATACACAAAGAAGGAACCAGGTCTTTCTGTTCCTTCAGGCTGTTCTACTCATTCAAGCTTTGGTATAATTCAGTTCCATGTGGCTATAGGACTGAGGTCCCCACTTTCTTGCTGCTTGTTGGCTGGTTGCTCTTAGCTCCTACAGGCTCTTCTCAGGTCCTCGCCACAGGGCCTTCTCAAAAAATTGCAGCTTTCTCTTTCAGAGCCGGTAGGACAATCTCACTGCATTGTGCCATGACAGTCTTCTATAATGTAATCTAATCAAGGAAATGACTCTCCTAGAGATTGGGATTATACAAGATTTATGCACCAGGAATCTTGGGGACCATTTTGGAATTCAGCCTACCATGGATAATTAATATCAATTTTTCTCTAGAAACTTTCAGGATTAAAAAAATTCCTCAATAATTGCAAAGCTTGGAATAAGGCATCTTCTGTGTATCTACTTTTATCCACTATTTGGTTACTCAGTGGGCACTTTCAGTCTTGCAATTCATGTTCCTTCGTCATGGGAAACTTTTGTGTTTATTTCAGTGATGATTTCTTCCCTTCTATTTTCTCCCTTCTCTCTTTCTGGGACTCCCAGTTGGACATTGGACCTCTTGAGCCAATCCTTCACCTTTATTACATTTTCTCTTATTTTCCATCTTTTGCTGTACATATATTCTGGCAGATTTGTTCAGTTTTAGTTTTTATTTCTTTATTAATGCAGTATCTTCCCATCACCTGGAGCTTATTAGTGGTGGTTTTCTGAATCTGTTTCCTGAATTGTCTGTGTTTTCTCCATGTTATCTGTTTTTCTATTTGTTCTGGTCTCTATCTTTTATGTTGGAGGCTTCCCTCAGATGCGTGTTACTCCTTGGATGTCTGTTTGTGATTTAGAATATGAACCTAAAAAGCTGATTGGAAACTCTGGGAATGTAGATGAGACTTGTTAATTCTGAGTTCTGTAGGGTGATTGAACCTGAGCTGCTTTTTGGTGAACCCTAATGTCAGTATCCTCAGGCTTTTTCTTGGGCTTACGATTCTCAGAAAAGGATCTTCCCGTCTTCTGCCCAGAGGACAGAAGTCTGGCCGCTTGTATTCTGAGAACTGAGTGGGTTGGATGTTGGGGGCGTCTTAGCATTTAGTTACTTAATCCCCCCACTTTTGGCATGGTATTCACACTCTGAGATTTTCTGAAGTCCCCCCAGATTTCTCCTGGTGTGAGGGAGGAACAGTTGCCTAAACTCATGGAGTTGGGACGGGAATCTCGGGATCTAACTCCTTCTCCAAAGCTTTTACCTATTCCTCCTTATTCCAGAGCCTTCCTGCCACTGCCCTCCAGTATTTCTCTCCTGGTTCCAGAAGTACCAGGCACTGACAAATCCTGAGCAATTTTAGGGATGCTGCAGTTAAAATTGTTTCTTAGCTTTCTTTCTCATGGCTTATGGTTTTGCTTTGTTAGATTCTCCTAAGTCAGTTTTATTCTGTTCTTCAGCTTCCAAAAAATGTTTGCCTTTTCTCTTTTCCTTTCTTCACATATGTATGTATATCTCCTTTAAAAAATCTTCCTGCTATAGTTTTCCTGGGATTTCTGGAAGGAGTAAATTTAGATGTATATATTCAAGCTGCTGTCCTAACTCAGACGTTCCTCATTGTTTTGTAATCTGTCGTTATATGTTAAATTCTTACACAAAAGGCACTGTTCCTCAGTTCTTCTATTTCATTTGCAATATCTCTTTATCAGTACCGCACTGTTTTACTTATTGTTTTTTTAAAAATTTCCTTATAATATGCTTATTCCTTGTGGTTGTAATTTCACGTTTAACTCTTTGTAAATGTGTTAGTTTTATAATGCTTAAAGGTACCTATAGGTACCTTGGGAGGATTAACCTCAGAAAATAATGAGGTCATTTCAGTTAATATTGGATTTATTTCACAGACTTGTTTTTTTTTTTATCATGACATTATTAATAAGAATTAGAGTTTATATCCAAATGTTGGAACCCTATTCTCACACAGTGAAGACATTTTGTTCTTTTTTTAAAATGAAGACTGAAGTTGCTGAAGACCCTCAGCAGGTTTCAACTGTTCATCTCCAACTAGGATTACCCCTGGTTTTCATTGTTAGTCAGCAAGCGACATACGAAGCTGACAGAAGGACTGCAGAATGGGCCGCTTGGCGTCTTCTGGGGAAGGCAGGAGTTCTACTCTTGTTAAGGTATCTTGAACATGAAATATTCACTGTATTTTGCAAAACACTAGAATTTTTCTCTTTTTTAAATATGGTACTATATTCACTTGTAAATAAACTTAGATCTCTAGTAGATTCTAATATAGTTAGAACCAGTTGCTAAGCAAAAGTCTGTACATTAATTATTAACTTGATTAAACTTGAGGCCTTTAAACTTTGCTAAATGAAGATGGAGACTGGAACATCTAGTCTGTATTTATGACAAAAGTTTCTCAGACTCGCTAAATTGTAATCTTTTTTTCATAAGTTGTTTTTAGTGTAAGAACGTACAGTTCTCTTTTCTGTTGATGTCGTGAGTGACTGTTCTTCAGATTAGCCATATCAAACATTTATTTCCATTTTGAAAAAGGGACTCCCTGGAAGCGGACATTCCTCAGCATGCTAATGTGGTCTTCAGAAGAGCAGAAGAGGTTAGTCATTTTATATACTGCTCTACAATGTCTGCTCATTTAGAGAAAGTTAATACGTGTGGTCCTAAAATAGTATATGCTTATTACAGGAAAGAAATTCTGCAAATTGCCACTATTCAAAGATTATTGCTGTTAGCCTGTTCACCTGTTATTTTTTTCTGAAACATTCCAAAGAATGTTAGATATCATGACATTTACCCATAAATATCTAGCATGAATCTCTAAAAATTACTGTTATTCTTCTAATATAATCTCAATCTTATTATCACACTTAACAAAATTAACAGTAATTTGTTATATCATAGCCTAATCTCATAGCCAGTTCGTATTCAAATTTTCTCATCCTGAAATTATTTTCTGAAGATGTTTTTTGTGAACCAAAATTTAGTTAAGGATTATGAATTGCATTTGGTGTGTTTCTTAAATGTCTCAATGTCTTAACACTCCCTCTCCTTTTCCCCCATGATAGCGGCTTTTAGATAAATGGGCTGGGTTTTCCATATTCTGGATTGGTCTGTTGCCATTTGCTATTGTCTGCCTTTCTCCTCTGTTCCCTTATGTTTTCTAAAAACTGGAAGTTAGATTGCCTAGCTCCATTAAACGTTTTGGGTGAGAATACTTAACAGTGCTGGCTTATTTGCATTTTATCTTATCTTAAGGTGGATGATGTCTGGTTTTCTCACTTAATGATGCCACATTTGATTACGGAATTAAGGTGGAGACAGCTAATTATCTCCATCATAAGATGCATTTCCCCTACCCAATTAGCAGATAGACTGTAGGTAGAAATGCAAATAAAACCACAAGAGATACCAATACTCACCCCCCAGAATGGCTAAAAATTTAAAAAGTAACAATACCAAGTGTTTTTAAAAAGGTAGAGTTATAAGAACTTTTGGTAGGACTGAAAATTAGTTCAATGAGAATTGGAAAAATATTTGACAGTGCTTCCTAAAGCTGAGGAGATCGATCTATCTATCATCTATCATGTGAACCAGCAATTTCATTCCTAAGTATTGCCCGACAGAAATGTGTATACACGTGCACCAAAAGAGAGCTATAGTAATGTTCATAGCAGTTAGTATTTATAATGGTCTGAGGCTGGAAATAACACATGTCTATGAGCAATAGAATGGTTAAACACATACATACAGTACATACTAGTATCTTCATATAATGAATACATCATTGAAAAAGAATAAACTGCTTTTAAATGTAACATGGATAAACCTCACAAATAGTGTTGAGCAAAAGAAATGGTCACAAAAAGAGTACAAACGGTATATAGTTCCATTGTATAAATTAAAAAACTGGCAAAATTTATAGATGGTGATGAAAGCCAGAATAGTGATTACCTTTGGGGGAGGGTAATGACCGGGAGAGGCAAGAAGATGGCCTCTCAGTGTGCCGGTAATGTTCGGTATCTTAACCTGTGTGATGGTTATGTAAGTGTATCAGCTCTGTAAAAATTCATCAAACTATACACTTACAGTTCGTGTTCTTTCCTGTGTGGATGTTGTATTTGAATAAAAAAGTTTACTACCACAATATCTATGAATACTTCAAACAAATTTGGTTTGACTTTAATCACTCTACCTTATAACTCCATTGCTGCCACAGAAGTAAAAAGTTGCTCACTTTGAATGTAATAATAAAAAGATGAGGATATGTGATATCAAAGAACAAACACACTTAGAGTTATTTTATACTTTATTCTGTGTAGTTATAGTCAGGAATAATTTACTGAAATAATCTAGTGGCCTAGAATTTCATGTTTTTAAGATGTGATAGTTGGGTATTAGTGAAAGAAATTATAATGGAATAATCTCAGTGGGCTAGATTTGGTATTCTTAAAATACCTGGGGGCAGATTGTAGTTTTATGTTTTTAGCTAAATTTTAGTGGAATTATTGTAGGATGAGATACTATTTTGAATATTTCTGTGGAATAGCAAAATAATTTTGATTGGCCCTATTTGCAATTAAGTTGCATATATATTCCTTTTATATTGAGGTGGGACACGCTGTTATGTGTGAAATGTTTCGGACTTCAGTATAATGCAGTTGTGACGAGAAGCAAGTGAGACTCTGTTCTTTTTTTGCCTTTGTTTTTCATGAGTACACACCATCTTTATATAAAGTATGCTTTGCATACTTTTCATAATGATTGTGGAATTTGCTTTTTCTGTTTTATTTAATTTTAAAACGGAAGTTCAAAGATTTAGTTTCATCTTAGTATCAAACAAGTAAAACATTTTTATTAAAATGAATGTATTTCTAGGGAGTGCCAGTGGAATTTTTGGTCTTACATGATGTTGATTTAATAATATCCCATGTGGAAAGTAATATGCACAATGAAGAAATACAAGAAGATGAAGATGAGGACATGGAAAGTCCAGATATGGGTAATATATTTTGTGATGCTCCTTCCCCGTCCACCCCCCCCCCCATTCCTGCTCGGCACCCATAAGGTCAGTGAAATTTCAATGAATTAACTTTCTCATAGAATGTTTTGACATTCAAGACTATGAAAAAACCTGGAGAAACCTATTTTGAATGACATTTTATCAAGTTGATTTGGTGGAAAAGGTAAGGATGCTGTATTTGTTGAGTGTGATACCTTTCACTGTTACACGCCAGGCTTCTAGCTTTCCACTTCTGTGCCTTTATCTTCCAAATCAGTTCTTTCAGCCCTTCTGGTCTACTCCATGTTTAAAAATGACCCAGGAGCCGCAACATGGTATTTTATTTTTATTTTTCCTATTAGGAAATGAAATTCTAATAAATATTGTTGGATTTGTAGTTGTAAATAAATCTGATTATTGACAATTTGGGAGTAAATTTCAATAACATTTTAAAACTTTTTATTGTACTTATTGCTTATGTTTTGGAAGTATGCTGTAGTTCCAAGGCTATTCCCCTACACGTTATTTACTTTGATCGTCATCCTCTGAGTTAGCTGATGTCACCTTCATTTGTAGATGAAGAATCCGTGTTTTAGCAGGGTTAAGTGATCTACCCAAGGTCTCACAATTGGCACGTGGTGGAACTTAAGCATTCTGACTTGAAATCTTATATGTCTGATCATTATTGTTACTGATAGTTCTTTCATAACATTAATCCTATCCTGTAATTGCTCACTTGCTTTTCTCTCTTCTCGACTAGTCTGTAATATCTCTAAAGTAGGGATTATGTCTTGTTCATTTTTGTATTGCATTTAGTATGTACTTGAGTGTTTTACATAGTACTATCATGAGCGCCAAGAAGGGAGTAATTTACATATTTTTTTTGAGGTCCATTCATCATTTTGATCAGAATCTATATTATAAATTTAATAAGGGCTCTGAGCTTTAACGGTTACCAGTGACCAGTTGTTTGGTTTGAGCTATGTTCTAGTTCTTTTCTAATATGCAGAGGTTGGAACTGCTCATGGTTTAAGCCATAGTTCTCCATAGCATTGTCATTACATCGACCTGTGTTCCGGTCTCTTTCTCCCAGCTCTATTTCTATCATGGTTCATAGATTCCACCCTCCAGTCAAGGGAATTGCCCCTGTGTCGGCTTAGTGAGATTCCTGTCCTCAATGGGAGTTGCTTGTTTCCAGAGTTTCTTGTTGCCACATCCCCTTAGTTTGCCCTGGGGTGCGGCCTTCTCTTTCTTCTCTGCCTCCCTTCTCTCCCTAGCCTAGTTCTAGGATTCCTTTTATACCTTTGCCTTTTGTTTCCTGTTTTGTTGTGGGGGTTTGTTTGTTTTTTTTGATCTTAACTTTCTATGTCTATAATCCATATTGGCCCATAATAGTGTATGTAGTCATGTCCATATACATAATTCCCCCCACCTTGTTTTGTTCCCATTTGTATAGGAAAAATATACAGGATAGGAAAGAGTTTGTTACCATGTGAGAGCACAACACAAAAGTATCCTTCAAAGGAAATGAGCACAGGATGAATCAGAGTAAAATGGACTGAATTCTACAAAAGGATGATACGGAAAAAATATTACACATGTATGGCTTAAAAGAACATATATATGTATTGATGAATAGGTGAAAGGTAGAGCTAAAGAGTGGGTCAATTTAGAAGTGAGGGTAGCTTATTGAGAGAGAGAATAGGAAAGAGGGAAAGGAAGTGTTGGAAGAAGAGGACAAGAATGGATTGGGAAATAAGAAAGGACTGGAAGGAAAATGAAAATATGTGAATAAGAAGGAAAAAATACAGTAAATAGGAAAATAGGCCTTTATTAATTTTGGTATTGGAGTTGTACCTTGTTAGTGTCGTGGAATGTGGTATTCTAAAGTTCCTTTAAGTTAGTATAGTATAACTGTTATGTTTCAGATTTGAACACTGAGGCCCAGAGTCACACAGCTGGAACATTTAGAGATGCACTGTAATTCAGATCTAGTATTTTATTTTATAGTATTAGAAATCATATGAGAATAATACTTTCATTTTTTAATTGTCTTCCTCCGTTCCTTTCTTTGTAATGTGTTGTTATAAAGAATTATGAACTTAGCATAAAGTAGGATAATAGAGTAAGTCTCCTGGTATCCATTACCTGGCTCCACCCAACCACCGTCAACCCATGGCTGTCCTGTTCCAGTCACTGCCCACCCCTTATTTTGTTGCAAATCCCAAATATATCATCCAAAAAGATTTTGCTGTGTATTTCAGAAATATGAGGTTTCTCCTTTTAAAATGAACATAATGAGCACTGGGTGTTGCATGCAACTGATAAATCACTGAATTCTACCTCTGAAACTAATAACAGAGTATATGTTAATTAAATTGAACTTAAATAAATTTAAAAAATAAATAAGCATAATTGGGGCATCTGCGTGACTTAGTCCGTTAAGTGTCCAATTCTTGATTTTGTCTCAGGTCATGATCTCAGGATCATGAGATCAAGCCCTATCTTGGGCTCCATGCTGAGCATGAAACTTCCTTGGGATTCTCTCTTTAACCCCGCCCCCCCAAACCCCCTGGCTTGTGCTCGCTTGCTTGCTCTTTCTCTCTAAAAAAAAAACCAAAAAACAAAAACAAAAACCAACCCCAAACCCCATTATTATTGCTATTATTACATCTAAAAAACTAACAGTAATCTTTAATATCATCAGATAGCCAGTCAGTGTTTGCATTTCCATTTGCATGCCCCCTCATGCTACAGTGCCTTTGCACATGCTTTTCCCGTTGCTCTGTATGCCTCCACTGCGTTCCTTCACTGCCTAAGTTTCATTTTCTTCTAATATTCAGCTAGTGTCAACTCTTCTAGGAAACTTCGTCTCTCTAGTCGAGTCAGATGTCTCTTCAGTGTTACCATATAATCTGTACAAACTTCCAACAGAATATTTACAAAAGCAAGATTTTTTTTTTTTTAACTCCATACATGGATGGATGGATGGATGGATGGATAAATGGATGGATCCAGTGGTTGGTTAGTTTGTCTAAGTTAACGATAGGTTTTTACATATTCAGAATCCACATAACTTGATGCACTTAGAATAAAATCTAAAATTCTTGGCTTATATGGCTCTTTATGTTCTAGCTACAGGCTAGTCTAGGGTTTTCTCATGCCATTTACTCCTTCATCCCATCTTGTTTTAGTCAAATTTGCCTTCCTTCAGTACGTAGTGCATGCTAAACTCTTTTATGTCTTCGAGTCTCCATATGTTTTTCTTTTTGCCTAAGACTTTTTTTTTTTTTTGATTCTCTAGCTGGAAGGCTTTGTTTCTTCCAATCTAGATCTCCCTGTTATAATCTCTCATGTACCATTTTCTTTCCTTAAACTGACATAATTTATAACTATGTGTTTATTCAGTGATGCGTTTATTGTCTGACTTTTCTGTAAATAGGAGCTCCCTGTGGTCAGGGACTACATCTGTTTTGTTTACTGTTTTCCTAGTGTCCATCACAGTGCTTGTCATACAGTGGAATTTGTATTTGTATAAGTTATGTATTTATATATACATTAATTTATTCTTGAATATTTTAGATATTCAAGATGATGAAGTGGCAGAAACTGTTTACAGAGATAGAAAGAGACGGTTACCTTTGGAACTCACGGTGGAACTAACAGAAGAGACATTTAATGAGACAGTAGTGGCTTCTGATAGCATAGTGCTTTTCTACGCTGGTTGTGAGTATGAGCCTTTAGAGGAGGGAGTATTACATATTAGAGGATGTAAAGTTGGTGGATTTTATTTTTGCATTCTGTATATTGCATGTTGTAGAATGACATAGCGTTCATGTGTCACAAGTAGACTCCACATATTGAAAGATTTACTAATTTAGAAAAAATATTAATTCATGATAATGTTTCAAATATATTAACAGTTCTTATGGATCTATAGGGCATATATTGCTTTTTGCTTCAAGTAATAGCCCTTCAACTATATTCCTTGCAGTTTGAGGGCAGAAAATTAGTTGCATTTAAAATCCTCTTGAATGCACAATATTGAGTACTGTATATTAGAATATTTCTTATGAAGGAATAACAATTTTGGGAGATCCTATAAATCTATATTATGTTTGTTAATGTCAGGGTATGGGTGCTTTGGAGATATGCATGTTGAAATAACTGTTAAATTTTTTATTTTAATGTAGGGCAAGCAGTATCCATGGCATTTCTGCAATCCTATATCGATTTGGCAATTAAATTGAAAGGTATGTAATGTGTTATGCATGCTTATTTTCTTGATTCTAAGCTATAGCTATTTGTAAAATCATATCATCCTAAAGATGAAGAAAAGCACATAAAATTTCACATTTTAAATTTGTGTCTCCATCATTACGTTATTGAACCATGAGTTTCAGAAATGCTCAGAAGCATTCATCTTGGTTCTTTTCATGGGACTGTCTTCAGTACAAAGTAGAGAGCATGTATATTAAGTACTTGTGGCCACAGTTAATCCAGTAATCTTTTTGGCTGAATTCATTCAACAAACATTTATTGAGTGCCTACTCTGAGCCAGTTACTATTAAATATTATTAAATAAATACTAAATACACTTAAACAAAAAATGTGACAGATAAGACCCAGTCTCACAGTCTAACCAAAGATCTAAGCTATTCACTTGGCTCCTTAGGGACTGGGATATTATCAGTAGCCAAGATCTTTTAACTCTTCTATGAAAACCTGATCCAGGGGTAGGTAAATAAGAATCCAAGGAATGGACTTGAACTCAAAATATCTATGTCATCATTCTAGCAAAGATGTAGGGATAGGCAGGGAGGCATGTTCGTAAGAGATAATGATGGAATAGGATAATGTTTTATGATTATTTGAATAAGACAGAATGTAGCATGCTTCATATCTGTAATACGATTTTCCACTACTGTTTTTCTTTTTCTTAGCTATTGTAGTTAAATAGGCTTATTCTTTTAGCTACTTTAGGAATGTGTCCACCATTTAGTTTTTTGGGGCACTAGGTTATAGGTTCTTTCAATTTTTAGTAAGTTCTTGGTGGGTAGGTGGCATACCTTATCCTTAGCTCACTGGACTTGGCATATTGCCTTACATTGTACAATATTTGGGGTTTAATGTTGAATAAATGAATAAGCTAATATAGTAGAGTTTAGTGGAAAATGTCTACTAGTGTACAACTTATTTATATACTAGGGACTTTTGTGAACTTAAGAAATCAATTCCAGAAAGTCAGTCCTAAATATAACATGTTCTGTAGTAATAAAACATCAGAGATTTAAAAAAATCATTTTTGAACCATTTTTCCTTAGTTAATTTTTCAACCACATTTGATCCAACCTTTGATTACTTCATTACCTGAGTGAAGAGGTGATTAAGTCTACAGATACTGTGATTCCTAATATATATATATTTTTAAAAACCAAATCCTGTTACTCTCTTTCAGATTTTCCTTTATAGTTGTAACCTATGGAAAGATTTAAGTTTCTTCTTTTATCTTTTATTTTTTAATTTTTTTTATTATATTATGTTAGTCACCATACAGTACATCCCTGGTTTCTGATGTAAAGTTTGATGATTCATTAGTTGCGTATAACACCCAGTGCACCATGCAATACGTGCCCTCCTTACTACCCATCACCAGCCTATCCCATCCCCCCCCCCGCTGAAGCCCTCAGTTTGTTTCTCAGAGTCCATAGTCTCTCATGCTTTATTCCCCCTTCTGATTACCCCCCCTTTCTTTATCCCTTTCTTCCCCTACCAATCTTCCTAGTTCTTATGTTCCATAGTTTCTTCTTTTAGGTCCTCCAGCCTCATTGGCAAAAAGTTAGAAGAAAGAAAAAGGAAGGGGGAAATATAAACCATAATGAAGGAATAATTTCATAATGTCCCTGAATAACAGAATTACTCCCCCACCCAGCCCATTTGTCAATACCAAATGAAAATGGAAATAGATTCCCTTACATTCTTCTCTACTAATGATCGAATAAAGGGACTCCCTGGCCCCTCAATGCAAGGACCGTGAGTTGTATGTGTTTGTAGAATAAAAAAACAGATAACCAACCCAAGACTTGATTTACTTTTTTTTATTTAGGATACTCTTTATGAGTAACAGTCATTTTAGTAAGTAGATAATCAGATAAAGGGACTGTTTTGGAAGTTCAGGGGGCTTAATGTAGAAACGTGTAATATAGGTAACTATTTTATGTCTACATTGAAGCCCCATACTATAACTTTGTAAATGAGGAGAATATTGTAATACTTTGGGCATTCAGTCCTATAACCTTTCGTTGTTGACTTTGTGGGAAAAAGCCACTTTTCGTCTAAGATGATGAAGACTATTTTATACTCAGTCACAAGGTGGCAGCAAATATCAAGTTTTTATACATACCTAGTATCTGTAGCTAAGAGAATTTTTTTTTAAATTATTTTTTTAATCTTTAAATTAGGAACACCATTGGAAATTCCTGCCTTGATAAAGTATAGGGGGTGTAATATTGCAGGCATCTTAGACTCTACTGGCAAAACAGCATGCAAAAGGGACCCAAAAATTGAGCAGCAAAGGAGGTGGGGAAATAAACTAATTGGCGAAGGGGTTACAAAAATCAAGGGACAAGAGTATCCAGTGGAAGCAGTTCATGCTGATGAGAGATTAAAATAAGAATGGGCTGTACAAATATTGTCAAGTCTACACAACTGAGTTTTCTACATTAATATTTATAAAATGTGCATTTCCTGTTGTTTAGGCACATCCACTATGCTGCTTACTAGAGTGAACTGTGCAGACTGGTCTGATTTATGTGCTAAGCAAAATGTTACTGAATTTCCTGTTGTAAAGATGTACAAGGAAGGCAAGAACCCGGTGTCTTACACTGGAATGTTAGGAACCGAAGATCTCCTGAAGTTTATTCAGCTGTAAGTATTCAGCTTCTCCCTAAGACCTTTAAATTTTGGGGTCTATAAACCTAATTCCTGTACTTCATTGACACACTTTGAATAGGTGAAGGGGTAAGGAATTGAGATCACAGCATAAGGTGAAGAGAGTTTATTACTTCACTTTGGGGGAGATAGAAATTGGGTTTAATGGGGATGATTTTTTTTTATTAGAATAGTATTTAGTTTCTTATTTGTCAGATATTTATCCTGTGGAATATAGTGTTTGCTAATGTCAGTATGTTTTATTTTTTTGCAAACTGAAAAGTATCTTTAAAAATTAATGTTGAATATGGTTATATATTCATTCAGCAACAGGATTTCATGCCCAGTGAACATAACATCTGTCCAAGAAGCAGAAGAATATTTAAGTGGGGAATTATATAAAGATCTGATCTCCTACTCTAGCGTGTCGGTGCTAGGACTATTTAGCCCAAACATGACAACAGGTAAGTATTTAGGTAATAGTTAAAAACTTGATTGCGAGTTTTTTAAAAAAATGAATTAATATCTTTTTCAAGTATAGAGAACTCAAATTATAGAATTTTGAAAATAGAGAAATTTGAAGGAAAAAAATCTGATTATTTAGTTAAATTTGATATAATTCCTTCCTTTTTTCTCTGTACCTGTGTATTACATATTTATATATATTTTTGTGTTATTGGGATAATATTGTGTATCTAGGTTAGTATCTTGCTGTTTTTATTTAATATTACATGGGTGCATTTTTTTCCATGTGATTAATATTCTTCAAAATTACCATGGCTGTATATTTAGATGCATATACCATAATTTATTTAACTGTTTGCCATAATTTATTTAATCTCTTGTTTCCCTTTTTTCTTTTTGCTCTAAAGAATATATGCGTCTTTGTGTGGAATTTAGACTATTTAATGGGTATAGATTCCCAATAGGAGGATAACTTTGTTTTCTATAAACTGTGTATTATATGTGTTATTCATTTTAAAAATGGGGTTTTAGTGTTTGTCTAATGAATTACTATGAGATTTTTATGTATTAAGAATATTAAGTTCTTGTCAGTTTGTTTCAATTATTTTCCCCCAGTTTGGTTTTTAGCTTTAATAATTTTATATTTAGCAGTTTAAAATTTGTTTTCGTATTTATTGATTTTGAGATTTCTTCCATTGATTTCAGTTATAGAAAATCTCTATCATCCTTATCAACTATGGACTATGAGAAACAAACTGAGGACTTCAGAGGGGAGGGGGGTGGGGGAATGGGATAGGCTGGTGATGGGTAGTAACGAGGGCACGTATTGCATGGTGCACTGGGTGTTATACACAACTAATGAATCATCGAGCCTTACGTCGGAAACCGGGGATGTACTGTATGGTGACTAACATAATATAATAAAAAATCATTAAAATAAAAAAAATTAAAAAAAAGAAAATCTCTATCATCCTTATCAGTTAATATTCACCTATATTTTCTTCTTGTTTTAATTTATAATATTTTCTTACACTAATTTATATTGTCTTCTTGCTTTGAATATTTTTTCTCTTTTAAAATTATGATAAAAGTAGCAAAATTTACCATCTTAGCCATTTCAGCATATAGTTCACCAGTGTCAATTATATTTACATTGTTGTGCTTCTAATCTCCAGAACTTTTTCATTTTTCATTTTGCAAAACCAGAACACTGTACCTATTACACAGCTCTTTATTTCCCTGTTTCCCTAGCCCCTGGAAGCCTTAATTCTACTTTGTATCTTTATAAGTTTGACCACTCTAAGAACCTCCTATAAGTGGAATCATATAGTATTTGTCGTTTATTGACTGGCTTATCCATGTTGTATCCTGTGCCAGAATTTCCTTCCTTTTAGGGGCCTCTAGGTGGCACAGTTGATTAAGCATCTGACTCGACTTAGGTCATGTCCTTTTGTTCTCTTTTTTTTTTTGTTCCATCATCACCATATTAAATTCATGTCTGTATGTGTGTGTGTGTGTGTGTGTGTATACAATCTTTTTAAATATTTTTTATTTTATTCACTTTTATCTCCCTGTCAATACCTAATCTATTTTTTTTTTTTTTTAAGATTTATTTACTTGAGAGAGAGCGAGCGAGCATGTGCGTGCAAGCAAGGAGGGGGCAGAGGCAGAGAAACAAGTAGACTCTTCACTGAGTGCAGAGCGTGATGTGGGGTTTGATCTCAGGACCCTGAGATCATGACCTGAGCTGAAATCAAAAGTCAGATGCTTAACCAACTGAGCCATCCAGGTGCCCCTCTAATCTATTAGTTTTATAATACATGTTGAATATATAATTGGGTCAACTCTCTTGTCTTTTATACATTTTTAAAAAATCTTTTTGCCTGTTGGCTCTTCCAGGTGAACTTAAATTATTTTATACATATTGTCTAAACTGATTTGTATTTGTTGCTTGTTTTATGCTTCACTAGTATTTCTTTAGTTAGTTTAGTCTACATGGAGAATGCTTCTTTTGGTTTTATTTTCCCCAGAGCCAGAGAAGATGTTCTTTAAAAAAACAAAAATACTGGAATCCATAAAATTAAAGACCATTTTAATGATTTTGACTTCTTCTATAGAAGATGAGGATGCTTTTAATTTCTTCTGTCATCTTTTTTTCTATATGGGCCTCTATGGTCTCATATTATAGACTCAAATTATCGTTATTTCCAAACTTTAATATTTTTGCATTATGTATTTCTCTTTCAAAAATTCTTTGCATTTATTTTTCGAACATTTTGAAAATTTTCATACAGCAAAGTTGAAAGATTTTATAATGAACATCCATATGCCTACCATCTAGATTCTATTAGCATTTAGCTTGTACTTGATTTAACACATACCTGTGCGTCTGTCCATCCTTCCACCCGTCAATTAATTCATCTTATTTTTGGTGCATTTCATATTAATGTTTTTTCATTCAGCTTTGATACAGTGCTTCTAGTAATTAATTCTACTTTATTAGTTTTATGTAGCATCATAGATTATAGTGTTCTTTTAATATCACAGCTTCTCTGTTTTTAGACTCTATTTTTTTCTAGCTTCATAGGAATGCTTTCAGTAAGTTGTAAAGGAAGGGTACACAGGGCTTTGTTTTTGTTTTTTTCTAACCAGTACTATTGCTTAGAGTGTTAGTCTCTTGCTTTGCATATGAATGGCTTCTTGAATTGACTAACAAAACCTTTAGTGTTTTTTCCATCACGTTAGCTGTCTGCATTTATCTAGCAAACCTGCCCCCTTATTTTTCTTTCATTTAAGGATATTTTTCTGCGAAGAGTATCCGTATATGTAGCATCATATTTGTAGATAGCAGATACTGTTAACTAGTTATTAAATTTTGCTTTATACAAATTTCTGTCTAGTTGTTCCCCTCTATGTTGTCTTCAAAATCTTTTAAAATAAAAGCCAAAATAACTTACTAGAAAGAAATAATAAGAATGTGAATGTGTGTTCTGTGGCTTCCCATCTTAGAAGGCAAAATCCTAGAGGAGCTTTTTCATTTATATTCTCTTTATGAAAAATTGCGAAGTGAATGAGTCTGTTTTACTCCTTTGTCTTTGCCTTTCTAATGTTGACTTTGTCTTCAATCTTCCTCGGGGGCTTGGTGCCCTGAGGTTGTCTATTATTTACTCTGGGCTTCCTTCCAAAAAGAATTAAGGTCTTCAGATAATAAAAAGCACAAATACGATAAAACCATTAAAACAAGAATTAGAGTTAAGCTATAACAGAGCAGGGGATAATTGTGTAGAATATCTAGAGAACACTGTAGTTGGTCATAAAACTTAACCCCAAGCAACCTAGCAGCAATCAGAAACAGAAAGATGAATTTTTTGCCATCTTATCATTATATAATAAATGGCAATATAAAAGTTAGGGTGCCCATCATCCACAGAGAAGACTTTTCCCTGGTTGTAAATGCTGAAAGGGATTCTTCCTATTTTTTTTTTTTTTATATGAGAATAGGAACAGTATACTTTATGGTAGTTCTATACAAATGATAAGATTTACACATAATTATCTCAACGAAAGTCAAAAGTATAGGGGCACCTGGATGGCTCAGTTGGTTAAAAGTCTGACTGTTGATTTTGGCTAAGGTCGTGATCTCAGGGTTGTAAGATCAGCCCCAAATGGGGCTCTGTGCTCAGCAGGGAGTCTGCTTGAGATTCTTTCTCTCTCACTTCCTCCCCTTCTGCCTCTCCCCCCACTCAACGTGCTCTCTCGCTGTCTCTCTCTCTCCCTCCCAAATGAACAAGTCTTTAAAAAATAAGTCAAAAGCTGGGGCTCCTGGGTGGCACAGCGGTTAAGCGTCTGCCTTCGGCTTAGGGCATGATCCCAGTGTTATGGGATCGAGCCCCACATCAGGCTCCTCCGCTGGAAGCCTGCTTCTTCCTCTCCCACTCGCCCTGCTTGTGTTCCCTATCTGGCTGGCTGTCTCTCTGTCAAATAAATAAAATCTTTTAAAAAAATAATAAATAAATAAAAATTAAAAAAAAATAAAAAATAAATAAAAAATAAGTCAAAAGCATAATGTTAAATGACATAGAGATTGTTCTAGTGTGCCAGAACGATATAATCTGGATAGGATGCTTGTTATTTCACTAGATTGTTCTCAGACTTTTCAGTTAGATAGTAGATTCTCTTCTTTTTTGTTGTTTTTGTTTTTTGCAGATATTCATGTGGTAGTTACTTTCAACATCTATTGAATGAGAAAATGTGTAACAATAAAAGGCTATTATGAATTCACTAACATTTTTATGTACATATATTATTCATAAGAGCTAACTACTAACATTTACTGAGCACTTATTTTATATCAGGTATTGATTTATTGTTCATGTAGATTCTAATGATTTAAAGATTAAATCCACATTAGTGGATTCCATGAGGCCTGAAATGTCTCCTTTGTCCAATCTTGTATCTGCACGGTCTCTTTACTTGAAAGATACTTATTAATTACAGAGGGAAAAAAAGTATCTTGTGGGGATAGAATTTAAAGCTCTGTAAATGTCCTGTTTCTCATTATGCTGTTGTACCCCAGTTTTAGAATCCATTGCTTGAAAGAGCTATAACTATGGTGGTTGCCAAGTGGAAAATTTCTAACTGCCTATTTCTTCTGTATATGTTACTAACATAGTTCACATACTACCATAAGAGCATTTCCTTCTCATTTATTTTTCAGTATAGACACCTGAGTCCTTATTTTATTCAATGGGTTATAATTAGTTGCTGTCATGCCTCTTCAGTCTGACTCCTGTGTCCTTTTGATGTCTCCATCATTCTTTGGGTATGTCCTTTTGGCACAAAATATTCCCAGTCCCATTCCTGGAATTAGCCGTTTCTCAACCAAGAGTCTAGGTTCCTTTTAGTGGGACATTGAATTTAGAAACCAAAGTCTAGGGATTAGGAGTGCTTTTGTTATTGGAGTGTTGTTCTTGCTTCTCAGCTTTTGTTGGTAGAGCTAAAAAATAGATGTATGTGCGGTATGTCCATATATGCATGTGTATAAATATAATGATTCAGTAACATGATAGTGGGGAAAAAAGCAGTATTGCTAAATTAATGTATTTATTTTATCCAATTAAAACATGTTTCTATTTACACAACTAAATATTGGAGGTCACCATTAATATTACATCCCAAATATACTTATTGTGATTTAAGAACCTTTTTCTTTAGAATAATTATTTTCTTATACTTTGGGTTGCAATATATTCCGACATACATGTAGTTTTAACCAACGAGGAGAGTATGTCTGGTTTTAAATGTTCAGAGGAAAATCAATAGTCTGGTTTAGTGGAAATGGATATGTACCTGAGGTCTACAGTTTTATTGATTGATGTCTACAGTTTTAAATGCTTCCATTGCAGAAGTAACAAGATACATGAACAAGTGGATTTATGAAGAGCCTTTTAAGAAATATATTCCTGGGGTGCCTGGATGGCTCAGTTGGTTAAGTGTCTGCCTTTGACTGGGTGTTATACGCAACTAATGAATCATCGAACTTTACATCGGAAACCGGGGATGTACTGTATGGTGACTAACATAATATAATAAAAAAACATTAAAAAAAAAGTGTCTGCCTTTGGTTCAGGTCATGATCTTAAGGTCCTGGGATCAAGCCCCACATTGGGCTCCCTCTCAGCAGGGAGCCTGCTTCTCCCTTTCCCTCTGCCCCTCTCCCCCACTTGTGCATCTCTCTCTCTAATAAATAAAATATTTTTAAAAAAAGAAACATATTCATGAGTAGAGAGGCTTCTGTATGAGGAAATTGTATGGAAATAGTGTAATTTTCCACTGTTATTTTATCAAAAAAGAAAAGCTGAAACAGATTCCAGTATGTCATTGCCTTAGACAATGATCATCAATTACTGACCAGACTTTAGTTCTGTTTTCTCTTAGAAATGAAAGTATAGGCACTCAGTCCTTTCTAATTGTTTTGTTTTTTTTCTCTTTTTTTTTCTTTTTTTTGGGGGGGGTTGGGCAGAGGGAGAGAGAGAATCCTAAGCTCCCTCCACGCCCAGCACTGAGCCTGATGCAGGGCTCGATCTCACAACTCCAAAATCGTAACCTGAGCTGAAATCAAGAGTTGGATGTTTAACCGACTGAGCCACCAAGCATCCCTTTAATTGTTTACTTTTCTTATGAATCTTTTCTGCTTTGGTGTAACACAGACTGAAGAAAATATTTTCAAGGGGTAATAGTTTCTCATTAAATTCATGGTTATAAATGAGCTCTCAGTGCTGCCTACTGGCTGACTGTGCCATTTTAGTAAATTGGCTTCCTGCAGTGTTTCTTAGTCTTGTGGAAAGTATGCATCCTTTTTAAAGAACATAACCTTGTGGTTGCCAGGTGGTAACAGTGCAGATACTCACACCATGAATACAGTACTGATTGCTTAGGTACAGATCTTTTGGGTTCAGCACGTCCAGACTACTAGGTGCTTTATGATTCAGTTCTTCCATCATCAGTTTTCTGTTGAGCTGCCGTGAACCTTCCATGGAGTGAGCTGAGTTATCATTTGGCAAGAATACATCATTTACATAAGTTTACCTCTGTTCTTTCCTCATTAGTCTATGACTATTTAATTCAGACTTGCTTCTTGGTTATAAAATAGTCATTAACATGATCCAGAATATACTATTATTTATAAAAGTGTATTCAGAAAGCTACAGAAATAATTTTTTAATATCTGTATCCTAACAAATGAGGAAAGACTGATACACAAATTAATCAAAGTTCAAAGGTAACAAAAACACATTACAGAAAATACAGGAAATATGAAAAGACACAAATACCTCATAATTGCAGAATCCTAACACAGATACTGTTAAAGGACTAGAATTTCTAGCCTTCCATTTTTTTTCTGTGCATATCGGCATTTCTAGATTTTGTGATGATAATGTGTGCCTCATTTCACATACAGCTTCTCTTTCCAGGCTATGTATAGGATAGCTGTCTCCACTTACTTTACCTTAGAAGTAAATTAAAAAGCAACAAATATTTATTCAGTAACTCTGTATGATTAGCATGCTATAAATCTGATAAATCACATTTAGAGTACATTTGTTTAGGGAACCCTAATTACATTATATCAATTTACATTTCTGTCATAATCAAATGTCATAAAAAGAATTTATTTATTTTAGAACCACTAAGTTATATAAGACCCACCTGTAAATATTTATCTTTATAATGAATAACAAATTACAACCATTTATAAATCTGTCCGTCAGTTGAATAGCACACATAATTTTAAAGGTTTCAGATTTTTGTCTTGTCTTTGTATTATAGCAAAAGAAGATTTCACTGAAGCAGGAAACTACCTAAAAGGATGTGTTATCACTGGAATTTATTCTGAAGAAGATGTTTTGATACTGTAAGTTTGTTGGTTTTCTAATTTTAGAGAGGGGGAAGTTTGCTAAATAGTATATTGTTTGTCTTTACACAGTTGATGAAGGAAAATAGGTAGTAATATAACTAAATTTTTAATTTTCTTCAAAGAAGATCTGGGAAATACCACCTGGCTATTTAGAATTTAAATATTTTTACTTTAGGCTAGAGTCCCCATAGGGGCAACCTTGGATTCATACTATTTCATCTTCCTATAAAAATTTTCCTCTTTGGGTTCTATTACCTGCAGTTTGGTTCTTTGAAATTATCAAAGTTTTTTGGGGAATTTTATATCTTGAGTGTCTGGGCTTTTGATTTGCCACCAAGGTATATATAAAAATCAGAATTTTTTCATATTTCTACCAGAGTTTTAGGTGATATAACTATACCTGACAGTTCTACCTAATTTTAAGTTATTGCAAACATATACTTATCAGTGCTGTTTTAGCCACATAAGTTGCTTTATTTGTAGAATGTGGGACTCTTGTGAACTACCAGATATTTCAGTTATTCCAGAGTGAAGGACTGAACTGAAAATTTGGGGATTATTAATATATATACACAATACATATAGTAATATATGTACATCACATTCTGCATTAATGGCTTATCTTCAGGTGCAAGTGGAGTTGATAAGCCCCAATAATTTGTCTTGCTTACCTTCTGACTGTAATATTCCTAATGGTGATTTCTGAGCTTAGATCTTTCATCCTGAACACTGGTGACATATGCTCTTGATGATTAAGCTCCATTTCTATCCATGAAATCAGTGACCTTTGAAAAGTAAATACTGAACTTCAGATCTTTAGAAAATATGAGATCTAGTCACCTGCCACATGGACAGTCACCCACTATCTTCTACTCTGCTGTCATTGTGCATTTAGCTGTGGTCCAAAGAGGTAGGCCAGTAGTATTCAGAGCATGTTTTATTTGTAACCAACTGATCAACTAAGAGAGTCTTCCAGGTAATTTGAAGACTGGATCCTCTACTAATGCTTATAGTATTATAACGTCTATGCTTTATGTTAGCATCAATTGATTTTACATGATATAAATGTGACTACCTCTTTGGTCATTTCATACCAAGCCTTTTTCCTATTTAATTTAGTGATTTTCCTTTTTTTTTTATTTAAGATTTTATTTATTTATTCTACAGGATAGAGACAGCCAGCGAGAGAGGGAACACAAGCAGGGGGAGTGGGAGAGGAAGAAGCAGGCTCATAGCGGAGGAGCCTGATGTGGGGCTCGATCCCATAACGCCGGGATCACGCCCTGAGCCGAAGGCAGACGCCTAACCGCTGTGCCACCCAGGAGCCCCGTTTTTTTTTTTTTTTAATAGCAAAACTAGTGGTAAGAAGTAGCACATTGGGGCTCGGTTACAGGGGAGAGAGCATAGACCCTACCTGGGGCACTCGGTTTGAATCCTATCTCTGCCATTTATCACTCTCTGAGTCCCATTTCCTCACCTGTCAAAGGCAGGTGATTATAAGGCCATTCTGACGGTTAAATAAAAACTAAAGGTACCTGAAAGAGTGCCTGGAAAATTGTAGGTTTCTAGTAGATGCTTGTCTCCTTGCTCAGCAGTATGGTGAGCAGTACAAAAGGGTTGAGAACCATCCACTATGTTCCTCATCCTATTTAGACATTTTCTTGATGGGTAAGTTGTCTAGAGGGGAAAAAAAATTTTGGCTAGATTATTGTCTGTTGCTTTCTTTTAATCTAGGTTGTCAAGGCTCCTGAGCTTCCTCACATAGCCTCACACAGAAGATAAGTTTGCCGGGAAATTGAGTTCATTTTTTTCTTTAGTAGTAGGGCTTCCCCATTTGCTACTTCCCACTCTGACCTCTCAGACTAATTGTTTATGTTTTTGATGACTTGCTATATTTTATTGGAAATCTTAATACTACATTTCTCCGTAGGTCAAATAAATATGCTGCAACCCTTCCAGCCCTGCTGCTGGCCAGACACAAAGAAGGCAAAATAGAGAGCATTCCATTAGCTAACTCCCATGCACAAGACATAGTTCAAATAATAACAAATGCATTACTGGAAACATTTGTGAGTATATTTTATAATAAGGATGTTATTTAAAAATAAGAAAATCTAGACCAGTTAAAAATAGTCTGTTTTAATCCACCATTTTCCAGCTTTTGTTGGCACAGGGCGTGATGTTTTGTGCTGAAGATTCATTGGGTTGCTCTGTTTTACTGCTCACTCATTACGTGTACAGCTTCCCTAGTCCACTGCTAAAAGTTTACATGTCTTTGGATTATTTTTACTGCTGAGACTAGTGTAGCTGATGGCCAGTTGAAGGACGTACTTAATCTAGGCTGAAATGTGGTATGTATATATAAAGCACCTGGGTTCTGGAGAGTCAGACTACCCAGCTTCAGATCCTTGCTTGATTCCGTACTGGCTCTTTCTTAACTTCACTGTGCCTCACTTTCCACATGTGTAAAATGCAGGTGGTCATAGCACCTGCTGCAGAGACTTAATTGTGAGGACTGAGACATGTGTATGGTGTTCTGTGTCGTATTTGGCCCCTGGTGAGCATTCAACGGATGTTACACAGTTTTGGAAAAAAAAATAGTTTCTTATGAAAAGCCTTTTCCACTGCTTCCTTTGAAAATAGTGAATTCAAGGGCATAACAGTTGTAACCTGCATTTCTCAATTTCAGTTGTTTTGTATTTATATTAAACATAGCTGGAATATTGTAAATTTATGCTTTTCTGCATTTCTAAAGTGGCATAAGAAGCATTATTAACAGTTATAAATACTGAATGAATATCCTCCTGTTATGTTTCTTGCCATGATGATCTAAATAACATTACATTTTAGGCTCAGATTAATGGCTGTAGTCTTTATTAAATCTTTTTGTGACCTTGGTTCTGTTCCCTCCCTTCTTCCCATTAAAGTTACAGGCTATAATTAATCAAATCATTAATATTTTCAGGATGTAGCTTTCCAAATTATTAAGGTAATGTTTTTGTATTTAATGACATGTTATTAAATGAATATTTCCTTAGCCATATACATAGTGTAATATTTTTGGAATTATTATAAGCCTTTGCCTTCCTTTTCCCAGATAATTCAGGGAACTATTAAGAGAAGAAAATTGGAATCAACTGTAACCTCTTTGATGTTTGGGGGAAATATTTTCCCTAAACTCAAAAAAAAAGAAATTCCATGTATATCTATGTGATTGTCTTTTTGTATTAAGGGATATTTCCATCAAGAAATGAAGATATATATACTTTTTAAAAATATTTATATAATATTCTGTTGCACTAAAAAACCCACAATTCATTTAATTTCCTGTTGGTGAATATTTAAGTTGTCTTTAGTATAGTTTTGTTTTACTCAGGGACCAGCCTTGTGCATAATCTTTGGGTGTTTCCATGATTACATACTCATGGTAAAATCACAGAATTTAGCAATTTGAATTGCTAGTCCAAAGGGCATGCACATGTTTAAGGCTGCTGATACTTGTTCCTGTTTTGCATGGGAGGAGATTAGAACATTTTACTCTGAAATTTTCATCTTCACCTGACTGATGGGTAAAAAATTGGTATCTATTTTTTAAGATTATATTCTTTAAGGCTGAGACACTTGGGGCAAACTTAACTATCAGAATCTGTTTATAAGTTTAGCATTGTGGCAGTGTTTCTAGTTAACAGTGTTTTGGTTTACAGTGTTTGACTAAAAACCTAACAGCTATAATAAAAATTGTTTTGCGTTTAGTTTATGACCTTTCCATAAATACTCTGTGTTGGTGATTGAAGTCTAGAGTATATAGCAGCCAGCCAGCCAGCCGCAAGCTCATCCCCTGGCCTGCACTAAGGTGCTAGAAAGACTTTGGTTTCTTCATCTGGATAGGAAGGAGAAATGGGTGGCCAGACAGTAAACATTTTTTATATGGCATCCAATTTTTATTTTAATAACCTGATGATAAATTCGGCTAGGGAAATAATGCCCAAATCTGAAATACACGATAATTAACTACATAAGCAATGATCTATCCAAGGCTGTCACATTTAAACATAGTTTGATAGCACTTTGCTTCGATACGTTAATAAGTTCCTTTAATTATGCTTTTATTATGGATAAGTTACAGCCTCTTGTATACTGACAGCCAAAGGATACCTTCCAGTTACCATGTTTGATGACCTTTTCTGTAAGTAGCAACCAAAACTATTGACATGCTTTTTCTTTTAAAAATTCTCTGTTCCTCTGGCCTTTGCAATTCAGTCCTCTCTCCAGATACTTCCTTCAACCCTCTGGCCAGTCTCGAATTCCATCTTGACCCCTCAGTCATTTTCTTCTTTTGCTGTTCTTTCTCTGGGAAATTTTATCCATACCCATAACTTCTACCATCATTATACCGATGATTCCTAGATCGGAGTTTCTGATCTTTCCTCCTCAACTCACAGAACTCTTGGTCTTTCTTCCCTGAAATGCCTGTCACCGGTCTGTCCTTTCACAGATTCGTATTCTAGTCAGTCATCTTTCTAAAACAGGCATAACCATGTCACTCATTTGATGCAAGATCTCAGTCTTCCTGGGAGCTAGAATACCTCTGAAGGCATGTTCCCATCCGGTCTTACAGCATTTGCCTCTTGCATGCCTAAGTCTGGCAGACTTCACTCCCACTGTTCCCAGACGGCATGAATGCCTTCACACCTCTCTGGCTGTCCCCACGATGCCCCCTATATCTGGAGTCCCGGCTCTAGCACATACCTTCTTCTGTCAAGATCTTATTTCTTGCCCAAGGCCAGATCAGATACCACTTCCTAAAATCATCCATGAGCTCCTTTACTTTGTTTTTTTAGCTTAATTTTATTGTCCTACATTAAATTTTCTTGGATCACAGCAGTTTGTCTATCTGTCTCCTCCTTTAGAGTAGGAGCTCTTTGAGGGCAGGGAAAGTATCTTACTTCTTTCTGATTCAGTAGCCAGCATAACATTTTGAACTTTGTAGTGGTGGCTCCATCTCCCCTAGTGTTTCAGATCTGTTCAGAGTGAGGAGATCTGCTGGCCTGATGAGATCTGTCAATTTTAGGAAGGGGATATAACTTGTGTGGAAGATTAAAGATGATAATATGAGAAGACAACATAAGGAAATTTGGACAAAAGGGGATCTAAGATTTAAGTCATAAAAGAGGAAGGTGTTGAGAGAGGATTTTGAGTGTGAAAGAGAAAGAATTAAAAGAAAAATGAGAATTGGCAGAGAAAAGTAGCTTTGAGAACTAAATAAGGAAAAGTACACACCAGAGTTTGGTATTTGAGCTTAAACTGAAAAGAAATGAGACTGATATTTTTATTTGTTTAAACATGGTTTTGATTATATTAATTATGCTAAAATCCATTGTATTGAAACAAAATAAGATTTTTATTTTAAGTAATCATAGATGTTGAAGGATTATATCTTTAAAACTCAGTATTTTTTTCACCAAAATTTTATGTTAGATACAATAAGAGTTTTGTTTGCCATATGTATGTTGGCTAACCTGGCCCAGATTTTAGCATAAGAAATTATTAGAAGTGTTACATCCTTGTAGAACAGGTAACTCGCTGATCTTCAAATTAGCTTTATTTTGGAAATAACTCATTAAGATAAAGTGAGCTTAAATAAAAAGCTCTTGATATTCATAGTTATTAGTCAGTATAGCAAAATCTCCACTTAAAATATATTTGAATTACATTTTACAAGCTAAAATTGCATGAGTGATTTGAACATTATTTTCTATTTTATGTCTCTTCATTCTCTGTTTTTTTTTTTTTTTTAACAGCCAGAAATCACTGTGGAAAATCTTCCCATTTATTTAAGACTTCAAAAACCATTACTTATTTTATTCAGTGATGGCAGCATAAATCCTCAGTGTAAAAAAGCAGTATTGACGCTGGTAAAAGAGAAACACTTGGATTCACTTACCCCTTGCTGGTTAAATCTGTAAGTGTATTTTTATTTTTTAACATGTAAAAGGTAATAAACTATAATGATTACATTTTCATTAGGAAATGAAACTCTGTATCTTTGGAATTAATATTATGGGACCAGTGTACAAGTTATATTTTAGTAACTAAACTTCCTCATATGGTCTAAGATGACCTTGTTTTAGATTGAATTCTGTTTTACAATAAATTATTGCTGAATGGTATTTTTTTTTCAGACGTATATAGGTATAATTGACAAAATTGCAAGATATTTAAAGTGTACATTGTGATTTAATACATGCATACATTGTAGAAGGATTCCTCCATCTAATTAACATATTCATTCCCTCATATTATATGTATGTACGTAAGTAAATAAATAAATAAATTGGGGACGGAGTAAGAACATTTACGTTCTACTCTGTTATCAAATTTCAATTATACAGTGTTTACAACTATAGTCACCATGTTAGGGGCGCCTGGGTGGCACAGCGGTTAAGCGTCTGCCTTCGGCTCAGGGCGTGATCCTGGCGTTATGGGATCGAGCCCCACATCAGGCTCCTCCACTATGAGCCTGCTTCTTCCTCTCTCACTCCCCCTGCTTGTGTTCCCTCTCTCGCTGGCTGTCTCTATCTCTGTCAAATAAATAAATAAAATCTTTAAAAAAAAAAATATAGTCACCATGTTATACATTATTTATCAGACCTTATTTATTCATCTTACAGCTGAAAGTTTGTTTCCTTTTCCCAACCTCTTCCTATTTCCCCCAACCCTGAGTCCCCAGCAACCATTTTTCTACTCTGTTTCTGTGAATTTGACTTTTTTTTTTATTTTTCACGTACGTGATACCACGTATCTGTCTGGTTTATTTCACTTGGCATAATGCCCTCAGAGTCCGTCCCTGTTATGGCAAATAGCAGGATTTTCTTCTTTCTCGTGACTGAGTAGTATTCCATTGTATATGTACCACATCTTCTTTATCCATTCCTCTATTGACAGACACTTAGGTTGTTTCTGTATCTTGGCTGTTGCAAATAATGCTGCAATAAACGTGGGCGTGTATCTCTTCACTGTCTTGTTTTCATCTCTTTTGGATAAATACCCAGAAGTAGGATTGCTGGATCAGATGGTAGTTCTATTTCAGTTTTTTGAGGAACCACTGCTGTTTTCCGTAGTGCTGTATCAATTTACATTCTCACCAGCAGTGTACAAGGGTTCCCTTTTCTTTACATCCTTTACATTCTTTACAGCCAACACTTGTTATCTTTTGTCTTTTTGATACTAGCCATTTTAACAGGGTTGAGGTAGTATCCCATTGTGGTTTTGGTTTGCATTCCCTAATTTCTCTAATTAGTGATGTTGAGCATCTTTTCATATGTCTGTTGGCCATCTGTATGTCTTCTTTGGAAAAATGTCTATTCAGTTCCTCTGCCCATTTTTTTGGATTGGATTGTTTGTGTTTTTTGCTGTTTTGTGAGTTCTTTAGTTATTTTGGATATAAACCCCTTATCAGATAGATGATTTGCAGATATTTTCTCTCATTCCAAAGGTTGCCTTTTCATTTAGTTGATGGTTTCCTTTGCTATGCAGAAGCTTTTTAATTTGATGTAGTCCATTTATTTATTTTTATTTATCTTTCCTTTTGGTGTCATACAAATTTTAAGAAGTAGTAATTTTTCTGATTTTAAAAGTAATTGATGTCCATTGAGGCAAATACAGAAAAATAAACATTGTGACATTTTTGCATTTTTCTTCAGTTCCTTTTTCTGTACCTTTATTTTTTAAAAATGCAGCCTAAAATGTTACAGATAATTTTCAGGGCATTCCCCAACAATATTTTCTGTTATGTTTTCTAGATGTATGGCTTGATTTAATGTCTGTGAACACAGTTCACATAAATACACACTATCCATTGTTTAAATTCAAACGAAAAGACATTTTTAATTCATTTGAAAAATTACAAGAATGAGGCAGTCAGTGTACATTTTTTTTCTGTGAAGAGTTCACCAACAGTACAACCTACTGCTTAAGAAGAAATTTTCCCAGTGTACTTATCTTTGTAGGTATCTCAGAGTAAAACAGTATTTTCCATAATGTGGAACGTGCTGTTTTAGGAAACCTAAGAATCTTAAAAGTTATGGTTTCCGTGTATGACCATAACTTTAAAAATTTTTTTTTAATTTGAAATTAACCCCTTCTCTTTGTTCCTGAGGAAAAACAACTTTATTTGGAGAAGTTTTTATTATAAATGTCTTATTATTTTATAGTTTGTAACCATTTAATTTTTAAGTTGACATGTGATCAGATACTTGGCTCAATTTTGAGAGTAACCTATTGATTATATCAAACCCAAAATGACAAATCTTTGAACTATGACTGGTTTTCATGAAAATAGTCACTGGCTGCCTTTTTTTTTTTTTTTCCCCTCCTAAGAGAAACACAGTGCCCATGTTAAAAGAAATTCATTAAGAATCTGATTACTATCATGGAACTTTACATCAAAAACTAGGGATGTACTGTATGGTGACTAACATATAATAAAAAATTATTATAAAAAAATTAAAATATAATAAACTATTAAAAATAGAATCTGATTACTAATACCATAGTTATAGACCTCTTAGTTTTTAGGATGTCTTTTTATAAAATAAACTTAATGATATACTATATTTAAAGTTTAATGTTCTACAACCTGTTGTTTTCATAATTTTATTAAAGAAATACTAATGTGTTCAATTGCTCCCTTTTGCAGAAAGAATACTCCTGTGGGAAGAGGAATCTTGCAGGCATATTTTAACACCCTGCCTCCCCTTCCTCTTCTAGTTGTGGTCAGTCTGCATTCAGGTGGCCAAGTATTTGCATTTCCTTCAGATCAGGCTATCACTGAACAAAACCTTTTACTGTGGCTGAAGAAACTGGAAGCAGGACTTGAGAGTCATATCAGTAAGTTTTCTGTTTTAATACACACAGTTATGTATTTTCATAGATTTTTAAACTTGAATTATAGCTAATATATGCTAGAATGAGTTGAATTGTAATGTTTGTAAGTATCTTAAATATTAATATGTTATAGCATTGTCATGGAACAATCTTCTTTGTGGTATTTATTACCCCCAGAAAATAAGTACCATTATATTTTATTAAATATAATGATAGTAATAACATTTATTGAATGCTGAATAGGTGTCTAGCACAATGCTAAGTGATTCACAGGTGTTAACTCATTTAATTCTCCTAAGAGTCATAGGAAGTATTGTTACCTGTAGGAGAGTTAGGTAACTAGTTCAAAGTCAAATAATTAACCAGTAAATAAGGAAGCTTGGATTCCAACCTGCATCTCTTTTACTCTAGAGCTAGAATTTTGGACCATGAGAAAATAGATCTTGGTCAGTTTATGATGCTGGCTTATGATATGTCATAATCTCTACTTTTCTAACACATACATGAATTTATATCTGTGGTACAGATGTTTATGTTAATTTATGTACAGTTGTGGTAACAGGCCTGTTGCTATAATTTAAATAAGTTGTGTTAAACTAGATCATTAGTATATTGAGGAGATGATGTGAAATTTGATGTAATGAGAAATCTCCTAAGACACTACCCGAGGATTCTGCTATTGGATACCAGATGAACTGTATTATATTTTGACATTGTCCACGACAGAGTCCTGAAATGAGGGGTGTGTGTATATAAATCTGTATGTATACGTATACACACAGTTCTTGTGTACAAACTCCAATTCAGTGTCATATCGCCTCTCAGCCAGCTTGTATACTGTGAATCTACCATTATGTATATTTGTGTATATGTAATCAGATACCTAATTTAAGTGTCAATCATTGCAGCACACCTGTTCTTCCCAGGTGGTCTGCTTTTCTGTTAAGTTAGGCAGTTTTAACTATGTTTAACTTGCCTATGGATGATATTTTTATATTGAAATTTAATTCACATACCATAAAATTCATCCTTTTAAAGTGTACAATTCAGTAGTTTTAGTATATTCACAAGGTCATGCAACCGTTACCACTACTGAATTCCAGAACATTTCATCACCCCAAAAAGAAACCCCCTACCCATTAGCAGTCACTTTCTCTTCTCCTTCCCTCCACTCCCTGGCAATGTACTTTATGTCTCTGTGGATTTGCCTATTCTGGACAATTTGTATAAATGGAATCATATAATATGTGGCCTTTGGATCTGGCTTTTTCACTTAGTATAAGTTTTCAAGGATCGTTGATGTTATAACATGAATCAATAGTTCATTCCTTTTTATGGATGAATAGTATTTCATTGTATGGATATATCACGTTTGTTTAATCTACCAGTTGGACATTTGGGTTGTCTCCACTTTTTGGCTAGTATGAATAGTGCTGCTATGAACATTCCTGTATGTGTTTTTGTATCTGTCCTTATGCCAGTACCACACTGTCTTGAATGCTACAGCTTTAGAGTCAGTTTTAAATTGGGAAATTTGATCCTCCAACTTTGTTCTTAATTTCCAAGATGATTCTGGCTATTCTGGGTGCTGTTAGATGGCATTATTAAGTCTTAATTTTAATATTTTCATAAGAAATGTGAAAAATTAATTAACTATATTGTTTAAGTCGTAATCTGGAAGGAGGTCTTTCTGTGTTGTTACCAGTCATCTCTGACTCATTCTGGTCACATGGTATAGGGGTCCTTTCAGTTGTAGGTTTTGAACTCTTCAGTCACTCTGTGTTCACTTCTCTATTTGCATTGCTATTTTATAGACTTGAATGAGGTGTTGTCATTTTGTAGCTATGGTGTGACAATTGAAGGACAGAGCATTCCCCAGACAAGTGAAAGTTAAAGGAGCTCATCACCAGTTTAGCCAGCCTTACAAGAAATGTTAAAGGGAATTATTTAAGTGGAAAAGAAAAAGCCATAATGAGAAGGAAATTATGAAAGAGAAAATCTCACTGTTAAAAGCAAACATAAAGATAGTAGATTAGTCACTTATAACTAGTACGAAGATTAAAAGACAAAAGTAGTAAAATATACCATCTCTAAAATTATTAATGGATACACAAAATTAAAAGTTGTAAAATATGACACCAAAGACATAAAACTGGGGTGTGGGGGAAATAGTAAAAATGTAGTGCTTTTAGAATATTTTCAACTTAAGTGACCATCAACTTAAAATGGACTGCTATTTACATAGTGTGTTTTATGTGAACCTCATAGTAACCACAAACCAAAAATCTATACTAGATACTCAAAAAATAAAGAGAAAGGAATCCAAACATAGCACTAAAGAAAGTCATCAAATCATCAAGGGAAGAGGACAAGAGAAGGAACAGAGAACTACAAAACAGCCAGAAAACCATTAATAAAATGGCAATAAGTACACACTTCTCCATAATTACTCTATTATTTTTAAATATTTATTTATTTTAAAGATTTTATTTATTGGTTAGAGAGAGCACAAGCAGGGAGAGCAACAGGCAGAGGGAGAAGGAAGCAGAGGGAGAAGCAGGCTCCCCGCTGAGCAAGGAGCCTGGAGTGGGACTTGATTCCAGGACCCTAGGATCATTGACCTGAGCCGAAGGCAGACTCTTAACCGACTGAGCCACCCACACGTCCCTAAAGATTTTAAGTAATTTCCACACCCAACATAGGGCTCAAACTCACAACCCCAAGATCAAGAGTCACATGCTCTACTGACTGAGTCAGCCAGGCACCCCTCAATAATTTAAGTGTAAGTAGGCTAAATACTCCAATGAAAAGACAGAGTGACTAAATAGATGATAAAACAAGACCCATCTATGTTCTTCCTACAGGAGACTCACGTCAGACTTAAAGATACATACAGACTGAAAGTGAAAGGATGAGAAAAGATATTTCACGCAAATGGAAACAAAAAGAAAGCTGGGGTAATAATACTTATATAAGGCAATATAAACATTAAAACAAAGACTGTAAGAAGAGACAGTGAAAGGCGTAACAATAATAAACAGATTAATCCTACAAGAAGATATAACAGTTATAAATATCTAGGCATCCAAGATAGAAGCACCTAATTATATAAAGCAAATATTAACAGACATGAAAGGAGAAATTGACAGTAATACAATACTGGTAGGGACATTAACACTCCAGTTATGTCAATGGATAGAGTACACCCAGACTGAAAATCAATAGGAAAAACAGTAGCTTTGAATGACAGATTGGATGGTCTTAACAGATGTATATAGAACATTTCATCCAAATAAAGCAGAATACACATTCTTTGCAAGTACACATGGAACATTCTTTAGGATAGATCATTGGTTAGGCCACAAAACAAGTCTCAATAAATTCAAGAAGTCTGAAATCATATGATGCATTTTTCCCCCACCACAATGGTATGGAACTAGAAATTAACTAGAAGGAAAAAAAAAGCTGGAGGAAAACCCCCACAAACACATAGAGGTTAAACAGCATGTTCTTAACCAACGGGTCAACAAAGATATCAAAGAGGAAATAAAAAAATACCAGCAGATGGAAACGGATCAGTTCAAAATCTTTGGGAGGCAGCAAAAACATTTCTAAGAGGGCAGTCTATAGCAATATAGTCCTCCTTCAAGAAACAAGAAAAATCTCAAACAATCTAACCTTATACCTAAAAGAGCAAAAAAGAGCAAAGCCCAAAGTTATAGAAGGAAGGAAATAATAAAGGTTAGAATGGAAATAAATGATTAGAGACTAAAAAAAAAAAAAAATAGAAAAGATAATGACACTAAGATTTGGTTCTTTAAAGAGATAAACAAAATTGATAGACCTTTATCCAGAGTCGATCAGGAAAAAGAGGACTCAAAGAGGACTCAGAACTAGAACAAATAATCCTAAAATTTGTATGAAACCACAAAAGACTGCCAAAGCAATCTTGAGAAAGAAGAACAAAGCTGGTGGTATTATACTCCTAGTTTTCAAACAATATTACAAAGCTATATTAATCAAAACAGAGTGGTACTGGTACAAAAATAGACACGTGGATCAATGGAACTGAAGCGAGAACCCAGAAATAAGCCCACACTTATAACATTAATCTATAGCAAATGAGTCCAGAATATATAATGGGAAAAAGACAGTTTCTTCAATAAATGGTGTTGGGAAAGAAAACTGGACAACTATGTGCAAAAGAATGAAACTGGATCACTTTCTTACACCATACAAAAAATAAATTAAAAATGGATTAAAGTCCTAAATGTAAGAAACCCTGAAACTCTTAAAAGTAAACATAGGCAGTAAACTCTTGGATATCAGCCTTATAATATTTTTTGGATGGTCCTGAGGCAAGGGAAGCAAAAGCAAAAACACAACTGGGACTGTATCAACCTAAAAAGCTTTTGCACAGCAAAAGAAACCATCAACAAAATGAAAAGACGACCTACTGAATGGGAGAAGATATTTGTAAATGATATATCCAATAAGGGGCTAATATCATTTAAAATGTATAAAGAATGCGTATACCTCAACACCAAGAAAACAATCCAGTTTAAAAATGGTCAGAGTATTTAAATAGACATTTTTCCAAAGAAGACATACAGATGGCCAACAGACACATGAAAAGATGTTCAACATCACTCATCATCAGGGAAATGCAAATCAAAACCAGAATGAGATATCACCTCATACTAGTCAGAATGGCTAATATAAAAAAGACAAGAAATGCTAAGTGTTGGCAAGGATGTGGAGAAAAGAGAACCCTTGTGGACTGTTGGTGGAAATGTAAATTGGTACAGCCACTGTGGAAAACAGTATGGAGGTTCCCCAAGAGATTAAAAATAGAAATACCATGTGACTTAGTAATTCCACTTCTAAGTATTTACACAGAGAAGTTGAAAACACTACTTTGAAAAGATATATGCACCCCTATGTTTACTGCAACATTATTTATAAGAGCAAAGGTGTGGACGCAACACAAGTACCCATTGATAGATGAATGGAAAAAGAAGGTGTGATATTTATACTAAACAATGGGATATTAGTCATAGAAAGAATGAAATCTTGCCATTCGTGACAGCATAGATGGACGTAGAGAGTATTATGCTAAGTGAAATAAGAGGAACACAAATACTGTATGATATTACTTATACATGGAATCTAAAAAAAAATGAACAAAACAGAAACAGAAATAGGAACTAGTGGTTTTCAGAGAGGAGGGGAGTATGGGAGGCATGGAAAAAATAGGTGAAGGGGATTAAGCGGTACAAACTTCAGTTATAAGTCATGGGGATGAAAAGTACATCTTAGGGAATATAGTTAATATTCCATTTTTGTGTGGTGGCAGATAGTTAACTAGACATACGGTGATCATTTGATAATGTATATCAATGTCAAATCATTCTGTTGTATACCTGAAACTAACATTGTGTGTGAACAGTACTTCAATTAAAAAAATAATAAAGGTGGTGATGTTCAAAGGTATAGAAACCTGAGCTCATAATCCAACCCCCTTGATTATTAATGGTGTGGCTCTAGGCAAGTCTTTCTTTGTTTCCTCCTCTGCAACTTAAAGTGAGATTAGTAGTTCCTACTCTAGTCACATACTTAATTTCTTTTTAAAAATGTTTAAAATTTAGTTATCTGGGAAAGAGAGAGAGAACGAGCACAAGCAAGGGGAAGGGCAGAGGGAGAGGGAAAAGCAGGATCCCCGCTGAGCAGGGAGCCCGATACGGGGCTCCATCCCAGGGCCCTGGGATCATGACCTGAGCTGAAGGCAGACGTTTAACCGACTGAGCCACCCAGGTATCCCTCACATACTTATTTTAAAAAATCAGGTAAAATTATGTATGTAAAAGCACTTTGTAAGGTGGGAAATCTAAAGTATTATCGTTAGTCTTATAGAGATCTTCCCTACAAGGAGCATCTGTAGGGCTTTGATTCCTCAACTCAAATCATTACCAAGAGGAAAGAACCAGAAATATATATATATTTTTTTTAGTTTCCTGAAAGACTACTGTATATTCCATTGTAATTTTGTTAATGCCTTGGCTAACTCACTCTTTGAGGGGTTTCCATTATTTCTCTGTATCAGTGTTCCTATTCTTAAATTATTCTTGCAGCAAACTGAGCAGTACTTCTGTGTATTGGGTCCTGTCTTCTGTGCCAACAGGACCTGCTCTTACCACACTTTGAGAGACAGATTGGAGGCCGGGGAGTTGTAGCTACTCCCCGAAAAGCCTGGATCTGTAGCACGGTGCCATGTGTGTCTGCTTTACCATGCTTGCTGCACATCTTCATTTATGTGAGATTGTGACCACTGGCCATTCTTACTCGAGATTCCATTTAACCTTCAAGTTCTTGGACTGTTCTCGGTCTTGATTTTCTCATTTATAAAATTGGGATAAAAATTATGCTTACTGCATGGGATTGTAAAGATTAAAAGAATAATGCCTGGTACAAAGTAAGTGTTCAAAAAATGTTAGCTATTATCATTACTAATTTGCTAATAAAGCATTTATTATTCATACATGATGAGAGTACAGTTTTATTTGCAATTGAAAGCATCCAGGACCTTTGTATAGTTTTCTTAGCAAATAATTAGCAGAATTGAGAGGCCTACTTCCAGGCATTTTGCCATCATGTCAGACCATTAGGCTGCAGTGTTTACCTTAAAAAATAAATATGCTAAATATTTATTATGCTTTAAGTTGGATTTTCCTTAAAGATACTTTAATGTCCTGGCGCCTGGGTGGCTTAGTTGGTTAAGCATCTGCTTTCAGCCCAGGTCATGATCTCAGGGTCACTGCTCAGAGTGGAGTCTGCTTCTCCCTCTCCCTCTGCCCCTCCCCACCGCTCATGTACTATCTTTCTCTTTCACTGTCTCTGTCAAATAAATTTTTTGAAAACATACTTTAATGTCTTTAATAAAGATATTTTATCTGCATCTTGCAAACTTACAGTTATTCTTACTCTTACCTTTTCCTTATATTCAAGTAAATATTTTATCTGTTGGTCACTTTTGAATCTGCTAACCCAGCAATAGTAATTTTAAACATCAACTATACGTGTAGCCTAAATTTAATACCCTCCTGATGTACTGTGTACTAGCGTTTCATAAAATTGAGTCTACATGAGGAAGTTATATGTCAAGTATAAATAAACTACATATGTATTTATGCAGATTTTTTGTTGGAGCTTTTAATCTGCCTCTGGAAATCAGAATTTATATGAATTTCCTAAGCTTTTAAAGGTATTTATTTGATTTATGAGAGATGATCAGGTTTGTATTTTATCAACATTTATTGTTTCTTTCATGTAATTGTGTAGAGATTCTTTCACTGGAATTTATTTTTTAAAGGTTTACTTTGCACATTTCCTTATTTTTCAAAATAGCATTTTAAACGGGCACCAGAATTCTAAAATGGTTTTGTAAAGTCTGTCTATAAATAGAGAAGAGTTGGCTAATTTACTCATATATGTTATCAGATTAAATCAGTTTTCCTCTTCTAATGACAAGTGTTTTAAAATAATGTTCAGATTCACTACTCTGAACCTCCATACTGTTTTCCACATTGGCTGTACCAGTTTACCTTCCCACCAACAGTCCACAAGGGTTCCTTTTTCTCTACATCCTTACCAACATTGATGGACCTAGGAGGTATTATCCTAAGTGAAATAAGTCAGACTGAAAAAGACAAATGCCATATGATTCCACTTATATGTGGGATCTAAAAAATAAAAAAAGAATCAGACCTATAACTACAGAGAATAAACTGAAGGTTGCTGGAGGGGGCGGGGGTGGGGGAATGGGCAAAACAGGTGAAGGGGAGTGGGAGATGGAGGCTTCCAGCTATGGATGAATAAGTCATTGGGATGAAAGGTACAGCACAGGGAATATAGTTGGTGATATTGTAATAGAATTGTATGGTGACAGATGGTAGCTACACTTGTGAGCATAGCATAACATATAAACTTATTGAATCACTATGTTACACAGCTGAAAGTAGTAGAACACTGTGTGTCAACTATACTCAAATTTATGAAAAAGACAAAAAGCTTTGAAATGTAAAGAAACACTTGTCTAAATAAATGTGTATGTTCCAAAAACTTTTTCTGTAATGGTTCATAAGAAATAGTTCCAGGGGAGCTCCTGGGGGAAGACGACAGAGTAAGAAGAGCCAAAGCTCACCTCATCCCATGGATACAGCTAGATACACCCACATCAGTGTGGAAACCCGAGAACAACCTGAAGACTGACAGAACAGACTCTCCACAGCTAAATGTAGAGAAGGGGCTGCATCAAGGAGGGATGAAGGGTGGAGACAACTTAACTCCCAACTAAATAACTTTTGGGACTGTCCTCGGAAGGGCGAGACCCTGCAGGCACACAGAGGAGAGAGAAACAGACCCTCACACCAAGTATGAAAGGCATGGGGAACCTGAATGAGGAAGATGAATCCACACAACATTTGACTTTGAAAACCAGAGGGGCCTAATTTCATGAGTTCTTAAAATCACTGGGGCTTAAATCATGGAACTTTAAAAAATCAACAGGCTTGGCTCTTGGAAAACCTGGAGGGCAGAGCCCCCACCCTTAAAGAGATAGCACAACAAACAGCCCAACAGAGATACAGCATAGAAGCACAGTTTGAAAAACGCCTGGGGTCTATCAGGAGGTTTGTTTACTAATCTCAAAGTGTGTGCTGCTGTGGCAGGGATCTTTAGGAGACTGCTCTAGGAACAAAGGAGCTGGCAGGCACCGTTTCTTTCCCCTTCCCCCCAGTGCAGATGCATGGACACCCGGGGGACCCAGCTCAGTGCCAACACTCTCCGCCTAACTTGCCAACCTCCCCTGCGTTCTCCTGTGGACATGCCCCTCCAATACACCTTGGCTGGAGCCTATCCAAAGTGGTGTCACAAGCATGGCTGTGTGCAAGTAGTCCCAACAGGGGCCAGCACTACTCCAAAGTAACTCCTGTCCTAGAGAGAGGGAAAGACAGCCACACAACAGTCTAACTTCAGCCCCAGCAGTGGGATATAGGGCAGACATCCGACCTGACTACAGTCCCCACCCACGACAGAAGCTTCTCAGGGGACAACACAGGCAAAGTGACCCATGCTATTGTATCTCTGGCAAACACCTGGTCTGACTCAAGTTCACCATGGCCCCAGACTGTCCCACTAACAACACAGGGACTAATCCCTGTCCACCACACGCAAAGAGCCATTGCAGATGACTGCACTGAGACAAAAGTGGCTCAACCACAGTAGTAGGTGGCACGTAATACACATAGGAGACATCCGTGAAGTGCCAGGTTCTGGTGAACAAGGGACATTGGAGTACAGGCCACCACAAGACCTCTTTTTCATAAAGCCACTATTTTCAAGAGCAGGAGACATAACTGACGTTACTAATACATTGAAAAAGAGTTCAACAAAATGAGGAGTCTGAAGAATATGTCCGAAATGAAAAAACAGGACAAAATCACAGCAAGAGAGCTAAACAAAATGGAAATGTCGTATGCCTGACAGAGAATTTAAAGTAATGGTCATAAAGGCACTTGCTGGACTTGAGTGGAGGATCTCAGTAAGACCTTTAACAAAGAGATATAAAACAAAGAACCAGTCAGAGATGAAGAACTGAATAACTGAAATTAAAAACATACTAGATGGAGTAAATAGTAGACTAGAGGAAACAGAAGAATGGATTGGCAACCTGAAGGACAGAGTAATGGAAAGCAATTAAGCTAAACAGGAGAGAGAAAAAAAATAATAAAAAATGAAAATAGACTTAGGGAACTGAGTGACATCATCAAGTATAATAACGTTTGCATAGGGGCGCCTGGGTGGCACAGCGGTTAAGCGTCTGCCTTCGGCTCAGGGCGTGATCCCGGCGTTATGAGATCGAGCCCCACATCAGGCTCCTCCGCTATGAGCCTGCTTCTTCCTCTCCCACTCCCCCTGCTGTGTTCCCTCTCTCGCTGGCTGTCTCTATCCTGTCGAATAAATAAATAAAATCTTTAAAAAAAAAAAAAATAACGTTTGCATTATAGGGACCCCAGAAGAGAAGGGAGAGAAAAAGCGGAGAAAATTTATTTGAAGAAGTAATAGCTGAAATATTCTTTATCTGGGGAAGGAAACAAATCCAGATCCAGGGGGCACAAGAGCCCCCAACAAAATCAACCCAAGGAGGTCCACACTAAGACACATAGTAATGAAAATGGCAAAAAGTAGTGATAAGGAGAGAATTTTCAAAGCAGCAAGATTAAAAAAACAAAAACCAGTTACTACAAGGGAAGTCCTGTAAGGCTATCAGCAGATTTTTCAGCAGGAATTTTGCAGGCTACAAGGGCTACATGATATATTCAAAGTGTTGAAAGGAAAAAATCTGCAGCCAAGAATATCTGGCGAGGCTATCATTTAGAAAAAAAGGAGAGAGAGTTTCCCAGACTAAAGTTAAAAGAATTCATGACCACTAAAACAGCCCTGCAAGGAATATTGAAGGGGACTCTTTGAAATGGAAAGGAAAGACCATAAACAGGAGTAAGAAGAGTAGGAAGCACAAAAGCAGTAAAATTAAGTATATCTGTAAAAATCAGTCAAGGGATTCACAAAATAAAAGGATGTAAAGTATGACGCCATATACCTAAAATGTGGGGAAAGAGGAGTGTAAAGAATGGGTTCAAACTTAAGTGACCATCAACTTTAAATATAGACTGCTATATGCATAAGATGCTATATATAAACCTAATGGTAACAACAGGTCAAAAATCAGTAATAGATATGGAAAAAATAAAGCAAAAGGAATCCAATATATCATTAAAGAAAGCCAGTAAACCATGGAGAAGAACAGAAAGGAACTACAAAAACAACCATAAAACAAGTTAACCAAATGGCAATAAATACATATCTATCAATAATTACTTTGAATGTAAATTGACTAAATACTACATTCAAAAGACATAGGGTGAGGAAATGGATTAAAAAAACAAGACCGTCTGTATGCTGCCTATAAGAGACTCATTTCAAACCTAAAGACACATGCAATTTGAAAGTGAACCGATAGAAAAGCATTTATCATGCAAATGGAAGTGAAAAGCAAGCCAGGGTAGCAATATATGTATATTAGACAAAATAGGCTTTTAACCAAAGAGATAGAACAATTATAAATATTTATACACCAACATGGGAGCACCCAAATACATAATAGCATCTAGTAACAAACATAAAGTAAGTAACTGATAGTAATGTAATAATAGCAGAGGACTTTAACACCCCAGTTACATCAATAGATGGATCATACAAATAGAAAAATCAACAAGGAAAGTGGCTTTGAATAACACATTGGCCCAGATGGAACTAACAGATACATCTGTTCAGAACATTCTGTCCTAAAACAGCAGAATTCACATTCTTTTCAAGTGCACCTGGAACATTCTCCAGAATAGATCACATATTAGGCCCCCAAACAAGTCTCAACAAATTAAAAAAAGATTGAAGTCATACCATGCATTTCTTCTGACCACAACTCTATAAAATTAGAAATCAGTTACAAGAAAAAATATGGAAAGAATACAACTACATGGAGGTTAAGTAACAATCTACTAAACAATGAATGGGCCAACCAAGAAATCAAAGAGGAAATAACAAAATAGAGATGAGGAAAATGAAAACATAATGGTGCAAAATCTTTGGGGTGCAGCAAAAGTTGTTCTAAAAGGGAAGATTATAGCAATACAGACCTACCTCAAGAAGCAAGAAAAATCTCAACCTAACCTTACACCCAAAGGAGGTAGAAAAAGAATAAACAAAACCCAAAACCAGTAGAAGGAAGGAAATAATAAAGATCAGAGCAGATATAAAGGAAATAGAAACTAAAAAAACAATAGATCAGTGAAACTAGGAGCTGGTTCTTGGAAAAGATCAAGAAAATTGACAGACCTTCAGCCAGATCATGAAAAAAAAAAGAGGACTCAAAATCAGAAGTGATAGAGGAGAAATAACAACTGACAACACAGAAATAAAAAGGATTATAAGAGAATATTATGAAAAATTCTATTCCAACAAATTGGACAACATAGAAGAAATGGTTAAATTCCTAGAAACATGTAACCTCCCAAAACTGAATCGGAAAGAAATAGAAAATTTGAGCCAGCAATGAAATTGAATCAGTAATCAAAAGACTCCCAACAAACAAAAGTCCAAATGGCTACACAGGTGAATTCTACCAAACATTCAAGGAAGACTTAATACCTTGTTCTCAAACTATTAAAAAAAAAAAAAAGGAAAAGAAGAAAAGCTTTCAAATTCATTCTATGAAGCCTGATAAAGAGCTTATAAAGAAAAAAAAGAATCACGGGCCAATCTCTCTGATGAACATAGATGCAAAAATCCCCAACAAAATATTAGCAAACTGAGTCTAACAATACATTAAAAAAGTCATTCACCATTATCAAGTGGGATTTATTCCTGGGATGCAAGGGTGGTTCAGTATTCATAAATCATCAGTGTGATACATCAAATCAACAAGAAAGAGGCTAAAAAACCATATGATCATTTAAATAGATGCAGGAAAAACATTTGACAAAATACAACATCCATTGATGATAAAAACAACAAAGTAAGCTTAGAGGGGAACATACTTCAACATAATAAAGGCCACATATGAAAACCCCACAGCTAACATCATACTCAATGGTGAAAAAGAGCTTTTCCTCTAAGGTCAGGAACAAGACAAGAATGTCCACTCTTACCACTTCTATTCAACATAGTGTTGGAAGTCCTAGCCATAGCAGTCAGACAACAAAAAGAAATAAAAGGCATCGAAATTGATAAGGAAGAAGTAAAACTGTTACTATTTGTAGATGACCTGATACTATATACAGAAAACCCCAAAGACTCCACCAAAAAACTACTAGAATTGATAATGAATTCCATAAGGTCGCAGGATACAAAGTCAATAAACAAATATCTGTTGCATTTCTATACACTAACAATGAAATAGCAGAAAGAGAAATTAAGAAAACAGTCTCATTAAAATTGCACCCAAAATAATAAAGTATCTAGGAATAAACTTAACCAAGGAGGTGAAAGACCTGTACTGTGAAAACTATAAAACATTGATGAAACAAAGCCAATATAAACAAATGGAAAGATATGCCATGCTCATGGGTTGAAAGAATTAGTATTGTTAAAATGTCCATACTATCCAAAGCAATCTACAGATTTTAATGCAATCCCTATCACAGTACCAACAGAATTTTTCATAGAAGTAGAACAAGCAATTGTAAAATTTGTATGGAACCAGAAAAGACCTTGAATAGCCAAAGCAATCTTGTGCAAGAAAAACAAGAACAATTCTTGGTTGTTTCAAGATATACTACAAAGCTGTGGTAATCACAACAGTATGGTAACTGGCACAAAAATAGACACATAGATCAATGGAGCAGAATAGAGAGCCCAGAAATAAACCCATGATTATATAGTCAATTAATCTTTGACAAAGGAGGTGAGAATATGCAATGGGAAAAAGGTAGTCTCTTCAATAAATGGTGCTGGGGAAACCTGGACAGCCACATGCAAACGAATGAAACTATACCACTTTCTCACACCTTAAAATGGATTAAGGACTTAAATAAGAGACCTGAACCATGAAAATCTTAGAAAAGAGTACAGACAGTAATTTCTTTGGCATTGGCCGTAGCAGCATTTTTCTAATGTTTCCTGAGGCAAGTGAAACAAAAGCAAAATTAAACTATTGGAGCCCAGCAAAATAAAGGACTTCTGCATGGTAAAAGAAACAATCAACAAAACGAAAAGACAACCTACTGAATGGGATAAGATATTTGCAAATGACATATCAAAGGGTTATTATAAAAAATATATGAAGAACTTATACAATTTAACACCTCCAAAATAAGTAATCCAATTTGGGGCAGAAGACATGAATAGACATTTCTCCAAAGAAGGCATCCAGCGGTCAACAAGACATGTGAAAAGATGCTCAGTGTCACTCATCATCAGGGAAATGCAAATCAAAACCACAATGAGATATCACCTCACACCTGTCAGATTGGCTAAAATAAAAAATACAAGAAATAGCAAGTGTTGAAAAGCATGCAGAGAATGAGGACCGCTTGTGCGCTGTTGATGGTACTGAAAGCTGGTGCAGCCCTTTTGGAAAACAGCATGGAGGGTCCTTAAAAAATTAAAAACAGAATTACCATATGATCCAGTAATACCACTACTGAGTATTTACCCAAGGAATATGAAAACAGTATCTAATTCAAAAAGATATATGCACTCCTATCTTATTGCAGCATTATTTACAATTGCCAAATTATGGGAGCAGACTGTCCCTTGATAAGTGAATAAAGAAGATCTGTGTACACACACACACATACACACAGGAATATTAGTCATAAAAAAGAATGAAATCTTTGTCATTTGCAACATGAGCAAATCCACGTTGCATCCATGTTGCATCTAGATCTATGGATGGATCTAGAGAGTATAATGCTAAGTGAAATAAGTCAGAGAAAGACAAATACTCATATGATTTCACTTATATGTGGAATTTAAGAAACGAAATGAACCAAGAAAAAAAGAGACAAACCAAAAATCAGACTCTTAACTATGAACAAACTGATGGTTACCAGAGGGGAGGTGGGTGGGGGAATGGGCGAAATAAGTGAAGGGGATTAAACATACACTTATCCTGATGAGCACTGAGTAATGTATAGAATTGATGAATCACTATATTGTACACTTGCAACTAATAAACACTATGTTAACTATACTGGAATTTAAAAAGGTCCAGTTCTTTGGGATAAAGTTGGGTAGGGTGGAAAGCAGGAGTTGTTTTTTTTGTTTTGTTTTGTTTTGTTTTCATTTTAACTTGTATCAGTATGTAATCTCATTACCATTTTGCTATTTTTTAAAACCTCACCAAGTGTTAACTAGTTGGGAGATTTTGGACCTTTTTTTCCCTCTATTAATACTAATGTTTAGGAGAAAGGGGATCCCTCTTACACTGTTGGTGGGAATGCAAGTTGGTACAGCCACTTTGGAAAACAATGTGGAGGTCCCTTAAAAGGTAAAAATTGAGCTACCCTATAACCCAGCCATTGCACTACTGGGTATTTACCCCAAAGATACAGACGTAGTGAAGAGAAGGGCCATATGCACCCCAATGTTCATAGCAGCATTGTCCACAATAGCTAAATCGTGGAAGGAGCCAAGATGCCCTTCAACAGATGACTGGATTAAGAAGATGTGGTCCATATATACAATGGAATATTAGTCATCAGAAAGAACGATTACCCAACATCTGCAGCAACATGGACAGGACTGGAGGAGATTATGCTAAGTGAAATAAGTCAAGCAGAGAAAGACAATTATATGGTTTCACTCATTTATGGAATATAAGAAATAGCAGGAAGATTGGTAGGAGAGGGAAGGGAAGAATGAAGGGGGGTAAAGAGAAGGGGGAATGAACCATGAGAGACTATGGACTCTGGGAAACAAACTGAGGGCTTCAGAGGGGCGGGGGGTGGGGGAATGGGATAGACTGGTGATGGGTAGTAAGGAGGGCACATATTGCATGGTGCACTGGGTGTTATACGCAACTAATGAATCATGGAACATTACATCAAAAACTAAGGATATACTGTATGGTGACTAATATAATAAAAAATTATTTAAAAATTAAAAAAAAAAAACAGAAAAAATACTAATGTTTAGGGGTGCCTGGGTGGTTCAGTCGGTTAGGCATCTGCCTTTGGCTCAGGTCATGATCCCAGAGTCCCAGGACTGAGGCCCACCTTGGGCTCCCTGCTCAGCAGAGAGTCTACTTCTCCCTTTGCCCCTCACCCCACTTGTGCTCACTCGCTCTCTCTCAAATAAAATCTTTTTTAAAAAAGTTTTAAAAAATACTAACCTTTATTTAGAATAGCTTGCAAATATATAAAAAAGCGAAAATGGCTGATAATGACAAATGTATCAGGTTTCTTAGACAAGGACAACAAAAAAAATCTAGTTTCATTTAGATAAGTAAAACTGATAAAGCCTTTACCTTTACAAATATATTTTTCAAAATAAAATATTTTCTAGAGTATTTATATGATGTTCATTATTAACCTTCAGTTGTATCTTCCTTGCAGCAATTTTACCTGCAGGGGAATGGAAACCTCCTCTTCCTGCTTATGATTTTCTAAGTATGATGGATGCTGCAGGATCTCAGCAACCCACAAGGAGAGAGTCTGAGTGTACAAAAGAAATGGATGCGCAGGAAAATGATAAAAAACATGAAGATAAATCAGCAAGCAGAAAAGAACCTATTGAAACACTGAGAATAAAGCATTGGAATAGAAGTAATTGGTTTAAAGAAGGAGAAAAATCTTTTAGGCATGATAATAAGGAGTTATGATGCTCTAAAGAGTTATGAGCTAGTTTCATAGGGCTGTGGAGAGCTTTTTGAAGTCTTTGTAGTTTATTTGATAGACTGAAGAATTTATTAAAAAATAATACTATATCATTTCAAGTTTCTAGACCAGTTTTGTCCAATGGAAATATAATGTGAACCATATACATGTAACTTAGAATTTTCTAGTAGCACATTTAAAAACAAGTGAAAATGAACAGGTAAAATTAATTTTTCTCCCAGTATTAATAAGGATACCCAAAATAGCTCAGTTAACATAAAAATTATGAGATATTTTACATTCTTTTTTCCTGTCAAGTCTTTAAAATCCAGTGTGTATTTTACCCTTACTGTACATTTCACTTTAGAGTGGCCACATGTGGCTAGTGATTGCTCTAATGGATTGCTCACCTATAGACAAAAACTGGTATACTTAACTTAGTTCTAGCCATGAATTAGAATAAAAATGCAATTCTAGTTTAATCACAGTCAGTTCTTCAGTGGTATCACACAGATGGAAATTGTATTTGTTTTGTTGTAGACATGATGTTAAAACCAGTGTTTTTAAACAAGGGGGCAATTTTGCCCCCCAGGGGACATTTGGCAATGTCAAGAGACATTTTTGCTTGTCATGACTAGGGTTGTTATTGGCATCTAGTGGGTAGAGTCCAGGAATGCTGCTAAACACCCTACCATGCATTGGACAGTCCCTCATGACAAAGAACTATCCTGCCCAAATGTCAGTAGTGCCAAGGTTGAGTAACCCTGTGTTAAATTAACCTGTGGTAGAATGTTTCTGTTCCACTCAGTTGTGTCTGAAAAAATCTTGAATATTAGAGATAATTATTAGGTGGTCTTTCCTGATTATTATATGTATTACATATATTATACATATGTATATATGATAATCTATATCATTTGATTATATTTAATATAAATTATAAATTTAATTATATAATTATATATATATATAACTATATAATTTGTGTGTGTATATATGTGTGTATAGATATATAAATGTGTGTGTATATATGTGTGTATGTGTATGTATATATATGAAGGTATATGAGAAAGATATATATGTCTGTATCTATCATCTATCTAATCTATCTATCTATCTATCTATCAGGGTGCCTGGGTGGCTCAGTCGGTTAGGCATCTGCCTTCGGCTCAGGTCATGATCCCGTGGTCCTGGGATTGAGCCCTGCGTCAGGCTCCCTGCTCATTGGGGATCCTGCTTCTCCAACTGCTGCTTCCCCTGTTTGTTCTCTCTCTCTGTCTCTCAGATAAACAAAATCTTTAAAAAAAATTTTAAAAATATATAAAAGTACGTAAGATAATCTTAAAACCTCTTAATTCTACAAGTTATATTGCTAAATTGAAGAGGACTTAGACATTCTGCTCTTCACGAAAAAATAGATAAAAATACGTTAATAGGAGAACTATGTGTGAAATCTACCTTTGTAAGCTTTGGACAAATCAGTAGGTCTCCCTCATCTATCTAATGAGACGAAAAGCCATGGATGGGCCTCATCTATACAATAAGAGGAAAAGATCGGCCAAAAAATTAATTTTTCATTCCAAAAGCACTTTGTCAGGTTGATCTGTTTGTAACAGTTTGTCTCATTTTCACTCCATGCATTTTTTTGAGACATTTGTTGAGAACATCCTACTTGGAGCATGCACTGTATTTCCCCTTTTTAATACCTACTTTGGGTATCTTGTTCTTGAAATTTTCTGCACATACAGTTTGCCTAGTACAACTGAGTTCATACTTGGTATCTAAAACAAAAATAGCTTGTCTTTCATTCTAACATCATTTTCTACTGTTCACACCCTCTCAATATTTTTTGTCTAGCATGAAATGCACATTATTTCAGTTCATTCTCATTTGTTTTGACTTCTAACATGGGAGATAAGAGAATGAACTGTAAATATAGCTTGTAGTAATAAAACATTACTAACTTAACCATTAGAAAATGCTAATTACTCAACCATGACAAACCTACGCCACATCACGTCATAGTGCAATTCGCAAATATTAGATCCAAGGATACAGTATTGAAAGCGGCCAGGGCAAAGAAATTTCTCACGTACCAAGGCAAAGGTATCAGAATTAGGTCAGACCTGTCTACACAGACCTGGAATGAGAGAAAGGGTTGGGGGGGGGGCATTTTTAAAGCTCCTTCAGAGAAAAACATGCAGCCAAGGATCCTTTATCCAGCAAGGCTGTCATTCAGAATTGATGGAGAAATAAAGACCTTCCAGAATCGCCAGTTATTGACCAATTTCATAACCATGAAACCAGCCCTACAGGAGATATTAAGGGGGAGGGTTCTATAAAAGTAAAAAGGCCCCAAGAGTGATACAGAACAAGAAGTCATAATCTATAGAAACAAAGACTTTACAGGCAACATGGCATCATTAAAATCATATCTCTCAATAATCAGTCTCAATGTAAATGGCCTAAATGCTCCCATAAAGCACCACAGGGTTACAGATTGGATAAAAAGACATGACCCATCCATTTGCTGTCTACAAGAGACTCATTTGAACCTAAAGATACATTCAGACTGAAAGTAAAGGGATGGAATACCATCTTTCACGCCAATGGACCTCAAAAGAAAGCTGGGGTAACAATTCTCATATCAGACAGATCGAATTTTAAACTGAAGACTATAGTTAGAGACACAGAAGGGCACTATATTATTAAAGGATGTATCCAACAAGTGGATATGACAATTATAAATATATATGCCCCCAATAGGGGAGCAGCAAGATACACAAGTCAACTCTTAACCACAATAAAGAGACATATAGATAAAAATACATTAATAGTAGGGGACCTCAACACTCCACTATCAGCAATAGAGCACCTAAGCAGAAAATTGACAAAGAACAAGGGCTTTGAATGCCATACTCGATGAGTTGGACCTCATAGATATATATAGAACACTACACCCCAGAACCAAAGAATACTCATTCTATTCTAATGCCCATGGAACATTCTCAAGAATAGACCATGTTCTGGGTCACAAAACAGGTCTCGACTGATACCAAAAGACTGAAATTATTCCCTGCATATTCTCAGACCACAACGCTTTCAAATTGGAACTCAACCACAAGGAAAAATTTGGAAGAAACTCAAACACTTGGAGACTGAGAAACTTCCTGCTCAGGAATGATTCGATAAACCAGGAAATCAACCAATTTAAACAATTTATGGAGACCAACGAGAATGAAAACACAACAGTCCAAAACCTATGGGATACTGCAAAGGCAGTCCTAAGGGGGAAATACATAGCCATCCAAGCCTCACTCAAAAGAATAGAAAAATCTAAAATGCAGTTTTTATATTCTCACCTCAAGAAGCTGGAACAGCAACAGAGGGACAGACCTAATCCACGCACAAGGAAGCAGTTGACCAAGATTAGAGCAGAAATGGATGAATTAGAAACCAGGAGCACAGTAGAGCAGATCAACAGAACTAGAAGCTGGTTCTTTGAGAGAATCAATAAAATTGACAGACCATTGGCAAGACTTACCCAAAAGAATAGAGAAAGGACCCAAATTAATAAAATTATGAATGAAAAAGGAGAGGTCAAAACCAACACCAATGAAATTGAAACTATTATTAGATGCTTTTATCAGCTATATGCCAATAAATTAAGCAATCTGAAAGAGATGGAGGCCTTTCTGGAAACCCATAAACTACCAAGACTGAAACAGGAAGAAATTGATTTTTTAAACAGGCCAATTAATTATGAAGAGATTGAGTCAGTGATAAACAGTCTTCCAAAAAACAAAACTCCAGGCCTGTACGGTGTTCCTGGGAAATCCTACCAAACACTCAAAGAAGAAATAATACCTATTCTCCTAAAGCTATTTCAAAAAATAGAAACAGAAGGAAAGCTACCAAACTCATTCTATGAGGCCAATATTACCTTGACCCCCAAACCAGGCAAAGACCCCATCAAAAAGGAGAATTACAGACCAATTTCCCTAATGAATATGGACGCCAAAATCCTCAACAAGATCCTGGCTAATAGAATCCAACAGTACATTAAAAGGATTATCCATCATGACCAAGTGGGATTCATGCCTGGGATACAAGGGTGGTTCAACATTCACAAATCAATTATGATGTCATAGATTTTATCCAGAAAGAAAAATTCAGAAATCATATGATTCTCTCAATAGATGCAGAAAAAGCATTTGACAAAATACAGCATCCTTTCCTGATTAAAACCCTTCAGAGTGTAGGGATAGAGGGCACATTCCTCAATCTCATAAAAACCATCTATGAAAAGCCTACAGCAAATATCATTCTCAATGGGGAAAAGCTGGAAGCCTTTCCCTTAAGATCAGGAACACGACGAGGATGCCCACTCTCGCCACTATTATTCAACATAGTACTAGAAGTCCTTGCAACAGCAATCAGACAACAAAAAGGGATCAAAGGTATCCAAATCGGTAAAGAAGAAGTCAAACTGTCTCTCTTTGCAGATGACATGATACTCTATATGGAAAACCCAAAAGAATCCACTGCCAAACTATTAGAAGTTATAGAGCAATTCAGTAATGTGGCGGGATACAAAATCAATGCTCAGAAATCAGTTGCATTTCTATACACGAATAATGAGACTGAAGAAAGAGAAATTAGGGAATCCATCTCATTTACAATAGCACCAAAAACCATACGTTACCTTGGAATTAACTTAACCAGAGACGTAAAGGACCTATATTCTAGAAACTATAAATCACTCTTGAAAGACATTGAAGAAGACACAAAAAGATGGAAAAATATTCCATGCTCATGGATTGGAAGAATTAATATAGCTAAAATGTCCATGCTACTCAGAGCAATCTACACTTTCAATGCTATCCCGATCAATTTACCAATGACATTTTTCAAAGAACTGGAACAAATAGTCCTTAAATTTGTATGGAACCAGAAAAGGCCCCAAATCGCCAAGGAACTGTTGAAAAGGAAAAACAAAGCTGGGGCATCACAATGCTGGATTTCGAGCTGTACTACAAAGCTGTGATCACAAAGACAGCATGGTATTGGCACAAAAACAGACACATAGACCAGTGGAACAGAATAGACAACCCAGAAATGGACCCTCGGCTCTTTGGGCAACTAATCTTTGATAAAGCAGGAAAAAACATCCAGTGGAAAAAAGACAGTCTCTTCAATAAATGGTGCTGGGAAAATTGGACAGCTACAGGCAAAAGAATGAAACTTGACCACTCTCTCACACCATGCACAAAGATAAACTCCAAATGGATGAAAGACCTCGATGTGAGACAGGAATCCATCAAAATCTTAGAGGAGAGCATAGGCAGCAACCTCTACGACATCGGCCAAAGCAACCTTTTTCATGACACAACTCCAAAGGCAAGAGAAACAAAAGATAAAATGAACTTATGGGACTTCATCAAGATAAAAAGCTTCTGCACAGCCAAGGAAACAGTCAAAAAAACTAAGTGGCAGCCCACGGAATGGGAGAATATATTTGCAAATGATACTACAGATAAAAGACCGGTACCCAAGATCTACAAAGAACTTCTCAAACTCAATACATGAGAAACAAATAAACAAATCATAAAATGGGCAGAGGATATGAACACTTTTCCAATGATGACATACAAATGGCTAACAGACACATGAAAAAATGTTCAAAATCATTAGCCGTCAGGGAAATTCAATTCAAAACCACACTGATACCACCTTATGCCAGTTAGAATGGCAAAAATTGACAAGGCAAGAAACAACAATTGCTGGAGAGGATGTGGAGAAAGGGGATCCCTCCTACATTGTTAGTGGGAATGCAAGTTGGTACAGTCGCTTTGGAAAACAGTGTGGAGGTCCCTTAAAAAGTGAAAAATTGGGGGGCGCCTGGGTGGCACAGCGGTTAAGCGTCTGCCTTCGGCTCAGGGCGTGATCCCGGCATTCTGGGTTTGAGCCCCACATCAGGCTCCTCCGCTGTGAGCCTGCTTCTTCCTCTCTCACTCCCCTGCTTGTGTTCCCTCTCTTCGCTGGCTGTCTCTATCTCTGTTTGAAATAAATAAATAAAATCTTTAAAAAAAAAAAAAAGTGAAAAATTGAGCTACCCTATAACCCAGCCATTGCACTACTGGGTATTTACCCCAAAGATACAGACGTAGTGAAGAGAAGGGCCATATGCACCCCAATGTTCATAGCAGCAATGTCCACAATAGCTAAATCGTGGAAGGAGCCGAGATGCCCTGCAACAGATGACTGGATTAAGAAGTTGTGGTCCATATATACAATGGAATATTACTCAGCTATCAGAAAGAATGAGTTCTCAACATTTGCTGCAACATGGGCAGCCCCGGAGGAGATAATGCTAAGTGAAGTAAGTCAATCAGAGAAAGACAATTATCATATGATTTCTGTCATCTATGGAACATAAGAACTAGAAAGATCAGTAGGGGAGGAAAGGGATTAAGAAAGGGGGGGTAATCAGACGGGGGAATGAAGCATGAGAGACTGTGGACTCTGGGAAACAAACTGAGGGCTTCAGAGGGGAGGGGGTGGGGGAATGGGATAGACCGGTGATGGGTAGTAAGGAGGGCACGTGTTGCATGGTGCTCTGGGTGTTATACACAACTAATGAATCATGGAACTTTACATCAGAAACCAGGGATGTAATGTATGGTGACTAACATAATGTAATAAAAAAACATTAAAAAAAAAGAAAATGCTAATTAACTATAAGCACACAGAAACATGAAATTGATTAGTTATTATATGATAGCCAGCAATTTTGACAGTTAATAACATGTTCTTTTAATAATTTTAAATAAAGTGTCTAGATTTCAGGCTACCTTCAAAAACTTCCTTTCACCTCTGTCATGCCCTCTATAGGATCACTTACCCTGTATCAACTGGGTTTCTTTGGTTGCAAGCAAAATGGAAATAGTGGGTAATTCATGGAGTTAGAAGAATAAGCCACATTAAAAAAAAAAAAAAAAAAAAAGGAACCAAGGCTGTTCTGGGATCTATGTGTGAAGAACCAACAGCTTGTAATGAATCACTTCCAACTGTTTCTCTATCTTTTGTGACTTGGGGAATCCTGGGAAACTTGCTTAGGGGGAGTGGGCACTTTATTTGGGAGCCCTTACCAGACTTCCACAATGCAGAAGAGGTAAATCTCACACACACACACAAAAATCTAAATTCTGTTTACCAGAAAAAGAGTATTGAATGTAGAGAGGGTTTTCCCATGATAAAACTTGTTGTTCTTCTATCTGTTCGTTGTGTAATTTTTTCAGGTCTTTCTGCCATATCCTCCTGTTCATTTTTGAGAGCTTCAAAAGCACTCTTTCTAACCCCAAGTGGTTGTAGTTTTCCTAAATGTCCCCCTGATCTTCTATAAGACTTGGCCACTTCATATGCACATTCTGCAGAATCTCATGAATTAGATTCTTTCACCCTCTCCTGCTTCACCTGTGCTAGAAAGTAAACATCCTTGGTCCATTGCTTCCAGCTCTGGGATGAAACATTCCATGGACAGTTTTTCAAAATTCTTAGAGGTCTTCATCCAAGCTTACCCTTCTTTAAAAAACTAATTAAACATATGCATAAGTGGAGCAATGGAGTTTACAAATCAGTAAGTGTCTATCTTTGGTAATAGAAAGTAATCAAATAGATATGCCTTGGGAGCTGTGCTTCCCCTTAAGATATAGAAAGTTGCAGGAGAATGTTACCCCCCATCCTAACATCAAGAAAAAAAATAATATTTTTTCTTAATATCCATCAGAGAAGGCAACCAAAGGAACTAAACAAGACCTTTCAAGGGAAGACATGATATATGAATGGTTTCCCCTTTGGCAGAGAGTAGAATACTAAAGCCAGTAAGAAGAAATTATCAAGAACTTGGAAGAGTCTAAGATTTTAGCCTACCTTCAAGTTATGTTAGTGTGTCACAGTTTCCTGAATCAGAGGAAAAAGACTTTATTACTCACTGTAATAGCATTTATCAGAGTGCTAGTTCCCTGATCCCTAATCCTACAGTGGAGGATTAGAAGAAGAGGGCCAGTTGACACCTATGTAGGCAGTGGGTCGCATTTCAGGGGAGGAACCATGAGCCAGGGAACCTATGTATTTTGTAATGGGTATTAAGTGTGCCTGCCCTTTCCTCTGGAGGGAGACATCTTTATGATAGTGGACAGTAATCAAACCTAGCTCTGTTTTCCCAGGCTGAAAAGGTAGTCCAAGACAAAGACAGTCAGTGCTTCTATTCATAAATCACTCAGAAATGGGAGACCTTGGAAGAATTGTCTCCCAACAGGAATCAGCTAAAATTTTAAAGTATTCTTTAAAGGCTAAGTGTGGATAAAAATATAAGCTTGGAATACATGGAACTCTGACAGGACAACAGTTAACATTCATTCACTGAGGGACTCCTTCTCACAAGCCTCCACTGGGTACTAATGAGAACCCCTAGGGCAGGAGCCTGGCAAGAAGAGATCCCTCAGTGACAGAGGCATGCAGGTATTGGTTGATAGAATGGTATTGGGTGACAGATGTAAAACACTACCCACTTCCTCAGATCTTTCTCTTGTATAAGTAAAAGCCATTAAGCACTGGTGGAGGGACAGCAAATCTTCCTGCCTCCAGGACCCAGGCAAAGATCCACTGCCTCTGGGGGAAGAGCAAGTGCAAAAACTTTTGCTCCTGCAGAGAGGCAGAACACCTCTTAGGTCCAGGATCCTGCCCCAGTACCAAGCAGAACTCTATCACTGGGAGAATGTAAGAACACTTCTGTTTAAGAACTGTGAGAAGTGTCTCTGCCATGTGTAACTGCCATGGGGGAGGAGTTAGAAATTTTCAGAAGGTGCTACCACAGGGTCCAGGTACACAGACCTTACTTAAGTCTGAGGATGGGCCAGGGGAACCAAGAACTTACACTCCCACTCATCATCAGCTCAGTATCAAATAACAAGCAATAGCAGTTTACAACTTTGGGAAGCACAAGATTGTGGGATGACATGGGCAACCAAGAATTGCTGAAAGCTAAGGATGGAGCTGGAAAATGAAGGAACATGCAGACAATAGTGCAATAAAAGTAAAAATAATCAAAACCAGTTTCAACACAGGCCTTCACACTAATGGCCAGATGTAGATGTTATTAATCTATCTCTACTATTTTCCACAACATGTGTGGCGTTCAGTCAAAAATTCTAAGACTAGGGGCGCCAGGGTGGCTCAGTCAGTTAAGCATCTAACTCTTGATTTCAGCTCAGGTCATGATCTCAGGGTCATGAGATAGAGCCCCATGTCAGGCTCTGTGCTCAGTGAGGAGTCTGCTTCTCTCTCTCCCCTTTCCCCTCCCCCTGCTCACATGCACACTCTCTCTAAAGTCTTTAAAAAAAAATTCGAAGACTAAAAGAAATGTAAGAAAAAACAATCTGTTGTGAAGAGATGAAACATGACAGAACTAAACTCAGAGACATCCCAGATACTGGAACTGTGAGGCCAAGACCATAAAGTAACTGGGATTAATGTGTTAAAGGATTTGATGGAAAAGATGGGCAACCTACTTGAACAATGGGAAACTTTAGCTAGGCTAGAAATGAAAAAACATGCTAACAGCAATGAACAATGCCTTTGGTGGGCTTATCAGTAGACTTAGCACAGCTGAGGAATGAATCTGAACTTGAAGATAGGTCAGTGGAAATTATCCAGAGTGAAACACAGAGTGAAAAACAATAAATGAATAAAACAAGATAGATGATTCAAAAGCTGTGGGATAATATCAAACAATTTAACAGACATGTAATTGTAATTCCAGGAGAAAAGAGAGAAAGCAGAAGCATTTGAAGAGAGAGTAGTTGAGAAATTTCAAAAATTAATGAAAGACAATAAATCACAGATCTAAGATGCTCAGAGAACTCCAAGTAAGGTAATTTAAAAATAAAACACCTAGACACATAATAGTCAAATTACTAAAAAACAAAGATAAAATCTTGAAGATAGCTAGAGTAAGAAACAGATTCCCATCCTCCTCTTTGCTCTCTCTCATTCTCTCCTTTTTACAACCTTTTTAAAAATATAAAAGCCATTCTTAGTTCAGGAGTCATACAAAAACAGGCCCGGGGCTGGATTTGGCCTGTTAGCCATACTTTGCCAACCCCTAGCCTAAAGCAAAAACAGTAACAGCAATATATTGTGAGACTCATGCATATATAAAGTAAAATCTATGCCAAAAACCATCTGTGACAATAACAGCACAAAGACTGAGGAAAGAAATTGAAATATACTGTAGCAAGGGTCTCACTTTATATGAAGTGGTATGATACTATTTAGAGGTTAACTGTGATAAGCCCCTAGTAATTACTAAAAATAAAAAAGAGATATGGGTGCCTGGGTGGCTCAGTCATTATGTATCTGCCTTTGGCTTAGGTCATGATTCGGAAGTCCTGGGATTGAGTCCCATATCGGGCTCCCTGCTCAGTGGGGAGTCTGCTTCTCCCTCTGACCCTCACCCCACTTGTGTTCTCTCTCTCACAAATAAATAAAATCTTTGAAAAAAATTAAGAAATACAACTAAATAAAATAAAACAGTATAACTAAATAAAAAGTAATCCAAAAGAAGGCAAGACAATAACAAAAATAGGACAAATAAGAAACACCCGGCAAAATGGTAGACTTAAATACACCTGTAGCAATACATATATTAATATAAATGGCCTATACACCCAAGTTAAAAGGCAGATATTGTCAGAGTAGATTTTAAAAATATACTCTACTAAAAACCCACAACTTTATTTTTATTTTTTATTTTTTTTTATTTTATTTTTTATTTTATTTTTTTTTAATAATGATTTTTTATTATATTATGTTAGTCACCATACAGTACATCCCCGGTTTTCGATGTAAGGCTCGATGATTCATTAGTTGTGTATAACACCCAGTGCACCATGCAATATGTGCCCTCCTTACTACCCATCACCGGTCTATCCCATTCCCCCACCCCCCTCCCCTCTGTAGCCCTCAGTTTGTTTCTCATAGTCCATAGTCTCTCATGTTTCATTCCCCCGTCTGATTACCCCCCCTTTCTTTATCCCTTTCTTCCCCTACTGATCATTCTAGTTCTTATGTTCCATAGATGAGAGAAATCATATGATAGTTGTCTTTCTCTGCTTGACTTATTTCACTTAGCATTATGTCCTCCAGTGCCGTCCATGTTGTAGCAAATGTTGAGAACTCATTCTTTCTGATAGCTGAGTAATATTCCATTGTATATATGGACCACAACTTCTTAATCCAGTCATCTGTTGCAGGGCATCTCGGCTCCTTCCACGATTTAGCTATTGTGGACATTGCTGCTATGAACATTGGGGTGCATATGGCCCTTCTCTTCACTACGTCTGTATCTTTGAAAAACCCACAACTTTAAACATGAAGATGTAGATAGGTTAAAATTAAAAAGATGAGATAAAACTTGCAAGCACTAATCAAAAAAGATAACTGGAGTTATCTTAATATTAATATCTAGAGTTATGTTAATATTAGGCAAATGAGACTAAAACAAGGAATATTGACAGGGATAAAGAGACATATTACATAATGACAAAGACATAATTTATCAAGAGGATGTAACAAGTCTAAACGTGCATGCATCTAAAAAGAGATCTTTAAAAGTTGATAGAACTGCTAGAAGAAATAGACAAATCCATTAAATAACTCTGGAGACATCAACACTCTCAGTAATTGATATAATAATAAACAGAAAATCTATAAGGCTATAAAAGACCCAAACAACAATTTACTTAATTGACGTTTACAGGACATTCCACCTAACAAGAGAATACACATTATTTTTTAAGTGCACATCAAATATTCACCAACGTAGATTATATTCTGGGTTATACTATAAACTAATTGAAGAGATTAAGCCATACAAAGTTTGTTCTCTGGCCACGGTAGAATTAGACTAGATATCAATAATAGAAAGATACCTTGGAATTTTCCAAATTTCTGTAAATTAATCAATGTTCTTCTAAATAACCATGGGTCGAAGAAAAAGTCACAAAAGAATCAGACAAATTTTGAAAGAAAATAAAAACCAAACATATTGAGATGTATGACGCAGCTAAAATAGGGCTTAGGGGGAAATATATAGCACTAAATACCTAGATTTGACAACAAAGATCTGAATAATCTAAACCCCTACCTTAAGAAACTAGAAGAAGAGGAGCAATTTAGGCCCAAAATAAGAAGAAAAAAATTTATAAAGGTAAAAGCATAAAGCCATGAAATTGAAAACAGGAAAACAATAGACAAAAATTCGTGAAACTGAAAGCTGATTTTGTTTGTTTATTTTAGAGAGAAGGGGAGGGGCAAAGGGAGAGAGAGAGAGAATCCTGAGCAATCTGCACACCCAGTGCAGAGCCTGACATGGGGCTTGATCTCATGACCCTGTGATCATGACCTGAGCTGAAATCGAGGGTTGGACACTTAACTGACTGAGCCACCTAGGCCCCTCCAAAAGCTGATTTTTTAAGATGGTCAATAAAAATGATAAACCTCTAGCTCGAGTAGTCAAGGAAAAAAGAAAGACACAAATTATCAATATTAGCCACAAAAGAGGGAGCATCACTACAGATTCTATAGACATTAAAGAGATAATAAGGTAATATGAACAGCTTAATGCAATAAATTTAATAATTTTGAGGTGGGCTATTGCTTGTTTTGTAAATAAAGTTTTATTGGAATACAGCCATTTGTTTACATATTGTGTATGGCTGAGTAGTTGCAGCAGAGACCACGTAGCCTGCAAGCCTAAAATATTCATTATGTAGCACTTTTTAAAAAGTTTGTCAACCCCTGACTTAGATAAGTTAGATAAATTCCTTAAAAGGCCCAAATATCAATCTCACTCGAGAAGAAATAGGTAACATTAATTACCCTATATCTAACGAAGAAATGGAATTTGTAGTTTAAAATGTCTCCACAAAGAAAGCTCCAGGCCCAGAGAGTTTCACTGCCAAATTTATCCAAACATTTCAGAAGTAATATAAATTCTACACAAGGTCTTCAAAAAAAAAAAAAAATAAAATAGAAGGATAGACTTGACCTGTATTATCCTGAAACCAAATCTAGAGAAAGACATTATGATAAAACAACCAATATTCTTCATAGGCATGCACACAAAATCTTAGCAAATATTAGCAAATCTAATCCAACAATATACGAAAAAGTTAGTACATCATGAGTAAGTAGGGGTTATATCAGAGTGCCAGGTTGGCTCAGTACTGTTTGGCTTACTTCATTCATATTTTAGAAAATGTCTGCCAGATATCCAAGTCTAGATAACCACAGTTTGTCCTTCCTAGAACAAATGATATTTTATGGAAAAAACAAACAAAAACCTTGGCCAGTTCAGCTCTCAATACAATCACAATTGTTTTTTCCCAAGACAAGTATCACACCTTGGAACACTACAGCACTTCTTTCTGTGTACTTTCCATTTCATCACTTAACAATAAGATATGCACTTGTTTCAGAATTTAATCAAGTAAATAACAATTTTATTGCTTCATCAAAGACAGACATTCTTTTTTTTTAAGATTAATTTATGGAGCATCTGAGTGGTTTGGTCAGTTAAGCATCTGACTTTGGCTCAGGTCATGATTTCAAGATCCTGGGATCAAGCCCCATGAGGATTCCCTGCTCAGCTTGTCCCTCTGCCTCTCCCCAACCCCCTTTATTTATTTGATAAATAAAGATTTATTTATTTATTTATTGGAGAGAAGGGGGAGCGGCAGAGGAGAGGGAGAGCGTCCCAAGCAGACTCTGTGCTGAGTGTGGAGTGGAGGTGGGGCTGGATCTCATGACCCTGAGATCACCACCTGAACTGAAACCAAGAGTCAGATGCTTAACCAACTGCCACCTAAGTGCCCCAAAGAAATATTTTTAACTGACACTGTCCTACCCCAACCCTCCTTTTTTCCCCAAAGTGTCATAATGACTACCAAATCTGCTGAATTAAGGAAAAGACAAAAGTATGATAAAATTGAAATTAGAAGACATGGAGGAATTGCCGACACTCTTTGCTATTTTCCTGACATTTTAGGAATATGGGAAAATCACTTATCTTGGCGATTGTGACTTGACAAATACAGACAAGTCATTTGACTTTTCCCAAAACAAAAGTTGCATAGACCACTGTGGGAAATGTAAAATACAAAAAAATATTTATATTTGATGGCTTATGTTTGAGTAAAGAGGGACTCTCTGGATTAAAAATCTCATGTAAACAAACTGATTATAGCTTAATTCATCTATTCACCAGTTGTACACTAATTTAGTGAACAGAACCCAGGGTGGCCACATATGTTTACACGCTATATAATTTGCTTCCTTCAAGTGTGGGTGGGACCCATGACTTGCTTCCAACCAATAGGATACAGCAAAGGTGATGAATATCACTCCCATGATTATAATATGTGTATATAATACATATGTGTATCCATCTTGCTAGCATGCACTTAGAGATTCTCTTTGATGACTTAATAAAGTAAGTAGGAATTCCTCTAGACACTGAAAGCTGCCTCTAGGACCTGAGGGTGACCTCTACTCAAGAGCCAGCCAAAAACTCAGGGCCCTCAGTTATATACCCCAAGGAAATAAATTTTGCCAGCAGTCTGGATGAATTTGGAAGTGGGTTCTTCCTCGTTGCACTCCCAGGTAAGAATGCAGCTTGTGAAACCCTGAGCAGAAGACAGTAAATTTATGCCTGGACTCCTGACCCACAGAAATTGTGAGATAAAGAATGTGTGCAATTTTTTGGCAGTGTGAATAAAACACAGTCCCTTCCCCTTCATGGAACTTACAGCCTAGTGCATGTGAGATAGAAAATAAGTAAATACACAGTTAGATGATGATAAATTCTTATGAAGAAGAATAATGCAAAGTTGGGTAGGAAGTGGTATGAACGATTTTTTTCTTAATAGGGAGTGGTTAAGGAAATCCTCACTGATATTTAAAAAGAAAAAAAGCAAGAAGAAAGAGGGTTCTTTTTGAGAGGGAAAAAAATGTCCCAGATTGAATAGCAAGTGCAGGGGCGCCTGGGTGGCTCAGTCAGTTAAGCATCTGTCTTCAGTTCAGGTCATGATCCCAGGGTCCTGCATTGGGACCGAGCCCTGAATTGGGCTCCTTGCTCAGCAGAGAGCCTGCTTCTTACTCTCCCTCTGCTGCTCCCCCTGCTTGTGCTATCAAATAAATAAAATCTTAAAAAAAAAAAAAAAAAAGGAATAGCAAATACAAAGGCCCTGAGTGGGGAAAAAGCCTGATGTGTTTGCAGAACACCAAAATCACTGGCTAGAATGTGAGGAATGAATAGTAGAAAATGAAGTTGGAGACACAGCCAAAGGTCATATCATTCAAGGCCTTGTAATGATGGCAAAGACCTCACATTCTAAGCAGGGTGGGAAGCCATTAGATGGTTTTGAGTATTCAGAAGAGTGATAGGATCTAATTTTTCAATCATAGTGATTACTCTGACTGCTGATCTGAGAATAGACTGTAGGTGAGTAAGGACAGAAGGCAGAATAGTGGAAAGGCTATTGCAACAATTCAGATGAGCACTGAGGGTATACCTTAATCTAGAATGGTGAATGTTGTAAGGATCCTGGATTTATTTTGAAAGTGTAGCTGACAGGATTTGCTGATGGGTTAAATGTGAATTATGGGGGGGCAAGATGGCAGCAGAGAAAAGGACCTCTTTTCATCTGGTCCCTTGAATTTAACTGCATATCTATCAAAATATTCTGAACACACATGAATTCAACCTGAGATGTAAGACGATTTATCTAGATCTCCAAAAGCAGAAAAATGACTACTTTTTGTGAGGTAGGAGGTGCAGAACCTTGAATCTTTGGGGGAAATATCAGAAGATAAGCATGGGGTGGGGACCCTCCATAAGCCAGTTGCTGGAAAGTGATACAACACTGGAGCAAAAAAAATTGGGACCCTTGGAAATCTACTCTAGGGAGAGGCATCCCTCCTGAAAAGGGCACAGGGGGGCTAGAAGGGCAGAATTCTAGGTTGATCATTGTGTCTCAGGATTCCAGGAGACTCAGAAAGAATGGAGGAACCCGAACTGATAGAGTGCCCAAGCAGTGGAGCAGGGAGACTGGTTATGGTCAGCAAGCCCAGACAGGACTTTCAGCTCCAGACACCATAAACACAAGCTGAGCCAGTAGGGAGATTGCCCTCTGCCTGACAACTAGGGCTAGAAAGTACAGGCTGTCTAACATCCTAGGGGTGATATAGCACTGCTTGCACCCACAACAGGGACAGTTCTTGGGGCAGTGTGGCCCACGAGGAGACACTGGGGTGACACCCAGCATGACCAAGGAGCTGCGGAGGAGGGTGCACATGTGAGCCCACTGCAGCTGGCAGTTGTGGAGTCACAAGGCACAGAGACACTCACGGGTTCCTATAACTCCCCCAGGGAGAAGTGCAGGAGGAGCCATGGGATTCACGGCTTTGGCACACAAAGAGCCCTTGCCCATGACTGGACAACAGCTCTCAGGGTGGTGTGACCCCCAAGGGACACTGGGGCAGCACTCAGTGTGACCTGGGACCTGCACAAGAGTGTGCATGCATGAGCCCACAGCCACAAACAATTGCAAAGTCACAAAGCACAGAGACACTCATGGGTCCCTGTGAGTCCCCTGGGAGAGGTGTGGCAGGCATGAATTGTGTGAGTCTGTAGAGTTTGGTTTGTGCAGAGGTGAAGATGGATTGACCTGGAAGATTTGTTGGTGGCGGGGGGAGGGGCAGAGCAGTGACATTGCAGCTTTGGGCCAGAGATTCCCGCAAGGCCATACTTGCTCTGATCCTGTAAAGAGAAGTGGAAAGATGCCAGGGAACAAAAGCCGTGCAGCCAACCAGCTCACATTAAGCCCATCTCCCTGACAATGTGTGGGGCAACTCCACCCAGGCAAAGATGCTCGAGAAGCCAAGCAGCAGGCCCCTCCCCTAGAAGACAGACTGGAAGAACAGGGGAATAAGCATAAGCTTATTTCCCACAGGACTGGAAAATTCCAGTGCCAGAGGAAAATAATATAGGAAGCTCTAGGTGTTCCCTCAATACTTGCTTATACTTCAGACTAAAATTTTACATTTCTTTTTTTAGTTTATTTTTTTTAAACCCTGCTCTTGTTTCAAATAGATTCGTATTTCCCAACCTATGTTTCTAAGTCACTTCTTACCTTTTATTTTTTGACGTATATGTATTATACATTATACTAGCCTGTTTTTCACTCTATTCAATTTTATCTTGATATATATGTAATCAGGCTGAACTAAAAAATGCTATGAATGAGATGCAGTCTAAACTAGATACTCTAACAGCCAGGGTAAATGAGGCAGAAGAGAGAATTAGTGATCTAGAAGATAAGCTGATGGAAAGGAAGGAAGCTGAGGAAAACAGAGATAGGCTGCTACTAGCACATGAGAAAAGGATTGGAGAGATTAATGATAGCATGAAACCTTCCAACATCAGAATTATTGGGATCCCAGAGGGGGTGGAGAGAGAGAGGGCTAGCAGGTATATTTCAGCAAATCATAGCTGAGAACTTCCCTAATCTGGGGGAGGAAACAAGCATTCATGTTCGAGAAGCAGAGAGGACCCCTCCCAAAATCAATAATAATGGACCAGTACTCCAGCATATAATAGTGAAGCTTGCAAATCTTAGGGCCAAGGAAACTATCCTGAGAGCAGCTGGGGGAAGAGATTTCTTACCTAGGAAGGCAGGAACATCAGAATAACATCAACCTATCCACAGAGACCTTGAAAGCCAGAAAAGGCTGGCAAAACATATTCAGGGTACTAAATGAGAAGAACATGTAGCCAAGAATACTTTATCCAGCAAGGCTGTCATTCAGAATGGACAGAGAGATAAAGAACTTCCAGGACTGGTAGAAACTGAAAGAATATGCAACCACCAAGCCAGCCCTGTGAGAAATATTAACAGGGATTCTATAAAAGAATAAAGACCCCAGAGTAATATAGACCAGAAATTAACAATCTATAGAAACAGGGACTTTACAGGCAATATGGTGGTCCTAAATTCATATCTTTCAATAGTCACTCTCAACATGAAAAAGTTGAATGCTTCCATCAAAAGGTTCAGGGTTTCAGATTGGATAAAAAAAAAAAAAAAAAGCAGGACCCATCCATATGCTGCCTACAAGAGACTTATTTTGAACCTAAAGATACTTCTAGACTGAAAGTGAGGGGATAGAAAGCCATTTATCACACCAAAGGACCTCAAAAGAAAGCTGGGGTAGCAATTCTCATATCAGACAAATTAGATTTTATTATTATTTTTTTAATGATTTTTTATTATATTATGTTAGTCACCATACAGTACATCCCCGGTTTCCGATGTAAGGCTCAATGATTCATTAGTTGTGTATAACACCCAGTGCACCATGCAATACGTGCCCTCCTTACTACCCATCACCAGCCTATCCCATTCCCCCACCCCCCTCCCCTCTGAAGTGACAAATTAGATTTTAAACCAAAAACTGTAGTAAGAGATGTAGAGGGACACTATATCATACTTAAAGTGTCTATCTAACAAGAAAATCTAATTGTAAATATCTATGCTCCCCCATGGGAGCAGCCAACTCCGTAAACCAACTATTAACCAAAATAAAGAATCATATTGATAATAATACATTAATAGTAGGAGACTTCAGCACTCCACTCACAGCAATAGACAGATCATCTAAGCAGAAGATCAATAAAGAAAGAAGAGCTTTGAAGGACACATTGTACCAGATGGACTTCGTAGATATACACAGAACATTCCATCCTAAAACAAGAGAATACCCATTCTTCTCCAGTGCACATGGAACTTTTGCCCCGATAGATCACATTTTGGGTCACAAATCAGGTCTCAACTGATACCAAAAGACTGAGATTATTTACTGCATATTTTCAGACCACAATGCATTGAAACTGGAATTCAACCATAAGGAAAAATTTGGAAGGAATGCAAACACTTGGAGGTTAAAAAGCATCCTGTTAAAGAATGAATGGGTCAGCCAGGAAATTAAAGAGGAACTTAAACAGTTCATACAAACTGAAAATGAAAACACATCGGTTCAGAACCTAAAGGATATTGCAAAGGCAATCCTTAGAGGGAAATACATAGCCATCCAAGCCTCTCTCAAAAAATTAGAAAAAATCCCAAATGCACAAGCTAACTTTACACCTAAAAGATCTGGAGAAAGAACAGCAAATAAAGCCTAAACCAAACAGGAGAAGATAAATAATAAAGATTAGAGCAGGAATCAATGAAATAGAAACTAGAAGAACAGTAGAAGAGATCAATAAAACTAGAAGCTGGTTCTTTGGAAGAATTAATAAGATCAATAAACCTCTGGCCAGACTTATCCAATAGAAAAAGGAAAGGACCCAAATCAATAAAATCATGAATGAAAGGGGAGAAATCGCAACCAATACTAAGGAAATAGAGACGGTTATTAGAACTTATTACCAGCAGCTATATGCCAACAAACTAGGCAATCTGAAAGAAATGGATGCATTCCTGGACACTTATAAACTACCAAGACTGAAACAGGAAGAAACAGATAATCTGAACAGCCCAATAGCCAGCAAGGAAATTGAAACAGTAATCAAAACCCTCTCCCCCCAAAAATGGTTCAGGGCCAAATGACTTCCCAAGGGAATTCTACCAAACATTTAAAGAAGAAATCATACCTATTCTACTGAAGTTTTTTCAAAAAATAGAAATAGAAGGAAAACTTCCAAACTTGTTCTATGAGGCCAGCATTACCCTGATCCCCAAATCAGGCAAAGACACGATCAAAAAGAATTACAGACCAATATCCCTGATGAACATGGATGCCAAAATACTTAACAAGCTCCTAGCCAATAGGATCCAACAGTACATTAAAAGGATTATCCACCACTACCAGATGGGATTTATTCCTGGGATGCAAGGGTGGTTCAATATTTGCAAATCAATCAATGTGATAGATCACATTAACAAAAGAAGACAAGAAACATACGATCCTCTCAATGGATGCAGACAAAGCATTTGACAAAATACAGCATCTTTTCCTGATTAAAACTCTTCAAAATATGGGGATAGAGGGAACATACCTCAATATCATAAAAGCCATCTATGAAAAGCCCACAGCGAATATCATTCACAATGGGGAAAAAGTGAGACCTTTCTTTTTTAAGGTCAGGAACATGACAGGGATGCCCACTCTCACCACTTTTGTTCAATATAGTACTAGAAGTCCTAGCCTTAGCAATCAGAAAACAAAAAGAAATAACAGGCATTCAAATTGGCAAAGAAGTCAAACTGTCTCTCTTTGCAGATGACATGATACTTTATGTGGAAAACCCAAAAGTCTCCACCCCCAAGTTACTAGAACTCATATAGCAATTCAGCAACATGGCAAGATAAATCAATGCACAGAAATCAGTTGCATTTATATACACTAACAATGTAACTGAAGAAAGAGAAGTCAAGGAATTAACTTCATTTACAAGAGTACAAAAAACCATAAGATACCTAGGAATAAACCTAACCAAAGAGGTAAAGGATCTATACTCTAGAAAGTACAGAACACTTATGAAAGAAATTGAGGAAAACATAAAGAAATGGAAAAACATTCCATGCTCGTGGATTGGAAGAATAAACATTGTGAAAATGTCTATGATGCCCAGAACAATCTACACTTTCAGTGCAATTCCTATTAAAATACCATTGACTTTCACAGAGCTGAACATACCTAAAATTTGTATGGAACCAGAAAAGACCCCGAACCACCAGGGGACTGTTGAAAAAGAAAACCAAAGCTGGGGGCATCACAATACCTGATTTCAAGCTATATTACAAAGCTGTGGTCATCAAGACAGCATGGTATTGGCACAAAAACAGACATATAGATCAATGGAACAGAGTAGAGACCCCAGAAATGGATCCTCAACTCTATGGTCAACTAATCTTTAACAAATCAAGAAAGAATGTCCAGTGGTTAAAAGACAGTCTCTTCAATGAATGGTGCTGGGAAAATTGGACGGCCAAATGCAGAAGAATGGAACTGGACCATTCTCTTACACCATACACAAAGATAATCTCAAAATGGATGAAAGACCTCAATGTGAGACCGGAATCCATCAAAATCCTACAGGAGAACATAGGCAGTAACCTCTTCGACACTAGCCACAGTGACTTCTTTCAAGACACATCTCTAAGGGAAGGTAAGGGAAACAAAAGCAACAATGAACTTTTGGGACTTCATCAAGAGAAAAAGCTTCTGCACGGCAAAGGAAACAGTCAACAAAACTAAGAGCCAACTCACGGAATGGGAGAAGATATTTGCAAATGACATTACAGATAAAGGGCTGGTATCCAAGATCTATAAAGAACTTCTCAAACTCAACACCCAAAAAACAAATAATCCAGTCAAGAAATGGGCAGAAGACATGAACATACACTTCTCCAAATAAAACATAGAAATAGTTAACAGACACATGAAAAAATGTTCAACATCACTAGCCATCAGGGAAATACAAATCAAACCCACAATGAGATACCACCTCACACCAGTTAGAATGGCAAAATTAACAAGACAGGAAACAACAAATGTTGGCGAGGATGTGGAGAAAGGGGAACCCTCTTACACTGTTGGTGGGAATGCAAGCTGATATAGTTACTCTGGAAAACAGTATGGAGGTTCCTCAAGAAGTTAAAAATAGAGCTACCCTATGACCCAGCAATTGCACTACTAGGTATCTACCCCAAAGATACAAACATAATGAAAAGAAGGGGCAGATGTACCCCAATGCTCATAGCAGCAATGTCCACAATAGCCAAACTGTGGAAGGAGCCAAGATTCCCTTCAACAGATGAATGGATAAAGAAGACGTGGTTCATATATACAACGGAATAGTACTCAGCCATCAGAAAGGATTGCATTGCATTGACATAGATGGAACTGGACAGAATTATGCTAAGTGAAATAAGTCAAGCAGATAAAGACAATTATCATATGGTTTCACTCATATGTAGAATGTAAGGAATAGTGTGGAGCACCACGGGGGAAGGGAGGGAAAACTGAATGGGAAGGAGTCACAGAGGGAGACAAACCATGAGAGATTCTGGACTCTGGGAAACAAACGGAGGATTACAGAAGGGAGGGGTGTGGGGGGATGGGGAAACCAGGTGATGGGTATTAAGGAGGGCATGTGTGGTGATGAGCAGTAGGTTTTATATGCAACTAATGAATCATTGAACACTACATCAAAAACTAATAATGTATTATATGTTAAATAATTGAACATAATAAGTGCTTCTTGTTAATCTGTATTGTGTCCATTTAGTTCTTAGACCAGCCAAAAGAAACTTGAAGGGTAGAATAAAAATTTTCCCTCCCTAACAATACCAGTTCACAAATTCAGGAGGCTTATAAATTCTTAAACAAACTAAATAAAAAAGAAATCCACATTACTGAAACTACTGAACATCAAAGGCAAAGAAAATCTTAAAAGGTGACAGAGAAAAAGACAGATTACATTCAAAGTAGTGGCAGTTAGACAACAGCTGAACCAGAAGACAATGGAATGATATTTTCAGTAGGTTGACCAAAAAATAATTGCTAACCCAGAATTTTCTATTCAGTGAAAATTTTTTCAAGAAAAGGGAATAAGATAAAGACATTTTAGAATAGCAGAAACAGAATTGCCATCAACAAAATAAAGAGATTTAGGATCTACACCTCATATGGGAGGAAAGAGCTCCTGGATTAGGGGACAAAGAAGCAAAAGGGAATGAGGAGCAAAGTCCTAAGTCTGTGGTTAAACCTGCATAAGCTCTGAATGTATAAAACAATAATGTCTTATGGGATTAAAAAGCAAACATGATGAAATTAACATATACAACAATATGTAAGTAGGGGAAGGAGTCAACAGAGTTAATGTATTCTAAGTTCTCTGGGAAAAAGATAAAGTTGTTGATTAATTTTAGTTTCTAAAAGGCAATAAGTATGCATTTTGTAATTTCTAGAGTAACCACTAAAAGAATAGAAAACTTTTGAACTATGAGAGGGAAAAACTTGTAGCTATAAAAAGTAATCAACCAAAAGAAGGCAAGAAAGGGAAATAAGTGAAACACGGAACAGGTGGGAGAAATAGCACAAAATAAGAAAGCAACTTAAACTGAAATATCAGTAAAAAAATTGCAAATGGACCAAGTATTCTAATTAAATGATTGTCATGAAGGATCAAAAAAGTCATGTTAAACTTCAATAGAAAAAAGTTGGAGAGAGTTATGATGTGGAGTAGTAGGAAGACCTTATCCTTGCCTCATCCCTTGAACACAGCTAGATAAATACCAAATCATTCTGAACACCCAAGAAATCAATCTGAGGACTGACAAAACAAACTGCACAACTAGAGGGAGAGAAGAGGCCATATAGTGGAAGGTAGGACGTGCAGATTTGTGATTTGGGGGAGAAAAGGATTGCAGGTGCTGTGGAGGGGAGGAAGCCCTGACTGCAGAGAGAGGTGAGAGAGAGAGAGCAACGCACAGTGGAGTGCAAAAGGAAAACACTTCCCCAAAGCCATTAACTGAGAAAATGAAAGGGGCTGATTATTGTGAATTTTTATAACCAGCGGAGCTCAAAGATTGGAGTTTTAGAAGTCTGCACAGTGGCTGGTGTTGAGCCAGAGCTCCTGCGGAGAAGAAGGGCAGAGGCCTGGGAATGGATGGTGTGATCTGAGGATCCCCCACTGGGAGAGAAGTTTCCCCCTTCTTGGAGCACACCTTGGAGAGGTAGCACTGCCTCTCTAGAGACAAAAGAGATGATGGGGGCTACTGAGCTGCCCCATTCATTAGCATACAAGCAGAGGCAGCTGCTAACCTGGACGCTAGCCTTTTGCTGTGTTTTACCATAAACTCCAAGCCCCTTTGTGTTTCTGTAACTGCCCTACTGGGACAAACTGGCACCAGCCCCGGTCTGGCAAGACCCTCCCTCAGAGGATCAGAGTGGGTCTATGCTGTGCAGGGCCCTTAAAATTTGGAGTTTTGAAACCCAACTGGCATACCTGAGATAAAACACAGGAGCACTGGGCTGCTGGGTGGGTAGATGGCCTGGACACAGAGACGGTGAAGGCAGGGATCCGAGAGACACCTGGGATGCATAAGGGGAGATTGTTTGCTCTTCTGTGAGAGCTTACTAGATGGTGGTGGGTGCAAACTCCCTAATCTGGGGATGAGAGAGAGGACTGGCACCATTTTACCCCCTGCCCATCAGCACAGACTTTCTTCAGAAAGCAACACAGCCCCTACAGTGGAGGCTTGAGCCCCTTTTCCCAAGCCCTGCCCCACTGTGCTCAACAGGTGCTTCTTTACTAGGGCAAATGTTCTTGAGAACTAGAAGCAACAGGCTTCATCCCCAGAAGACCAGCACAAACCCCCCGGCAGGCACCAAGTGTACTGACCATAGAGTGCTACAAAGCTTCAGCTCTAATGGAAATAGGATCAGGCCTCTTTTAACAAGCAGACCAGATCACACCTACTTAAAACTCATCACACTCGGGACAAATTCTAAACACTTCCCACTGTAGGCAAGGAGAAACTCTGCAGAGGACTGACCTGAGCAAAAGAACAGCCCAAACAGCAGTGAATGTACAGAACATACATCAGAAACACTTCTTGAAATGCCAGATCCTGGACCATATATGACCTCTTCTTAATAAAGCCATTACTCTCAGGAGCAGGAAATATAACAGGATTTCCTAACACAGAGAAGACAGAAATATAGACAAAATGCCAAGATGGAGGAATTCACCCCAAAAGAAAGAACAAGGAAAGGTCATAGCCAAGGTTCTAATCAAAACAGATATAAGTAATATGCCAGATCCAGAATTTAAAACAACAATCATAAGGATACTAGCTGGACTTGAGAAAAGCACAGAAGACAGCAGGGAGTCCATTACCACAGAGATAAAAGACCTAAAAACTGTCAGGCCTAAATAAAAAATATGAAACTGACTGGATGTAATGATGTAATGACCACAAGATGGAAGAAGCAGAAGAATGAATAAGTGATACAGAAGATAAAATTATGGAAAATAATGAAGCTAAAGAGGGAAAGAAAAATATTGGATCACGAATGTAGACTTAGGGAACTCAGTGACTCCATAAAGCATAATAACATTCATATCATAGGAGTCCCAGAAGAAGAAGAGAGGGAAAGGGGGGCAGAAGATTTACTTGAGGAAATTACACCTGAATACTTGCCTAATCTGGGAAAGGAAAGTGACATCCAAATCCAGGAGGCACAGAGAACTCCCATCAAAATCAACAAAATCAGGCCAACACCAAGACATAAGGTAGTAAAATTTGCAAAATATAGAGATAAGGAAAAAATCCTAAAAGCAGAAAGGGAAAAGAAATCCCTAACTGACAAGGGAAGATGAATAAGATCAGCAGCAGTTCTTTCCACAAAAACATGGCAGGCAAGAAGAGAGTGGCAGGATCTATTCAATGTGCTGAGTGGGAAAAATACACAGCCAAGAATACTCTATCCAGCAAGGCTGTCATTAAGAACAGAAGGAGAAATAAAGAGTTTCCCAGACAAATAAAAACTAAAAGAGTTTCTGACCACTAAACCAGCCCTGCAAGAAATATTAAAGGAGACCCTTTGAGTGGGAAAGAAAGACCAAAAGTGACAAGACTAGAAAAGAACAGAGAAAATGTCCAGAAATAACAACAAGTAATACAATGACACTAAATTCATATCTATCAATAATCACTCTGAGTATAAATGGACTAAATATCCCAATCAAATAATATAGGGTATTAGAATGGATTAAAAAAACCAAGACCCATCTATATGCTGCCTACAAGAGACTCATTTTAGACCTAAAGACACCTGCAGACTGAAAGTGAAGAGATGGGGAACTATTTACCATGCTAATAGAGGTTAAAAGAAAGGCAGAGTCGCCATGCTTAGACAAACTAGATTTTAAAACAAAGACAGAAAAGATGAAGAAGGGCCCTATATCATAATAAAGGGGTCCATTCAACGAGAAGATCTAACAATTGTAAATATTAATGCCCCCCAACTTATGAACACCCAAATATATAAAACAAGTAATAACAAACATAATGAAAGTAATAATAAACATAATGATAATAATAGAATCATAGTAGGGGACTTTAACACCCCACTTACAGCAGTGAACAGATGATCCAAGTAGAAAATTAACAAGGAAACACAGCTTTGAATGACATACTGAACCAGATGGATTTAACAGATAGAACATTTTAGCCTAAAGCAGCAGAATGCACATTCTTTTCCAGTGCACATGGGACATTCTCCAGAAAAGATCACATACTGGGTCACATATCAGGCCTCAATAAGAACAATAAGATAGAGATCACACCATGCATATTTTCAGAGCACAATGTTTTGAAACTTGAAGTCAACCACAAGAAAATATTTGGAAAGACCACAAATTCATAGAGGTTAAAGAACATCCTACTAAAGAATGAATGGGTTAACCAGGAGATTACAGAAGAAAAAAAAAAAAAAAAGAAATACATGGAAACAAATGAAAATGAAAACATGATGGTCCAAAACCTTTGGAATGCAGCCAAAACAGTCATAAGAGGGAAGAATACTGCAATACAGACCTACCTCAAGAAGCAAGAAGTCTCAAATATACAACCTAACTTTACACTAAAGAAGCTAGAAGAAGAACAGCAAATGAAGCCTAAAGCCTGAAGAAGGAAAATAATAAAGATTAGAGCAGAAATAAATGATATGAAAACAAGCAAAAAACCCCCAGAACAGATCAATGAAACTAGGAGCTGGTTCTTTGAAAGCATTAATTAAATTGATAAATGCCTAGCCAGACTTATCAAAAAGAAAAGAGATAGGGCCCAAATAAATAAAATCATGAATGAGAGAGGAAAGATTACAACCAACACCACAGGAAAATATGAACAATTATGAGACTATTATGAAAAATTATATGCCAACAAATTGAGCAATCTGGAAGAAATGGATAAATTCCTAAAAACATATAAACTACCAAAATGGAAACAGGAAGAAATAGAAAGAAAATTTGAACAGACTAATAACCAGTAAAGAAACTGAATCAGCAATAAAAAAATCTCCCAATAAATATAAAAGTCCAGGGCCAGATGGCTTTCCAGGGGAATTCTACCAAACATTTAAAGAAAAGTTAATACTATTCTTCTCAAACTTCCAAAAAATAGAAATGGGAGGAAAATTTCCAAATTCATTCTATGAGGCCAGCATTACCTTGATTCCAAAACCAAAGACTCCACTAAAAAGGGGAATTACAGGTTAATATCCCTGATGAAATGGATGCAAAAATTCTTAACAAAATACTAGTGAATTGAATCCAACACTACATTATAAGAATCATTTACCATGATCAAGTGGGATTTATTCCTGGGATCCAAGGGTAGTTTGACACTCACAAATCAATCAACATGATATACCACATTAATAAAAGAGAGGATAAGAACCATATGATCCACTCAATAGATGCGGAAAACACATCTGACAAAATACAGCATCCATTCTTGATAAAAACCCTCAACAAAGTAGGTATAGAGGGAATATACCTCAACATCATAAAGGTCATAAATGAAAGACCCACAGCTAATATCATCCTCAATGGGGAAAAACTGAAAGCTTTTCCTCTATAGTCAGGAACAAGACAGGGATGTCCGCTCTCACCACTGTTATTTAACATAGTACTGGAAGTCCAGCCTCAACAATCAGACAACAACAACAAAAAATAAAAGGCATCCAAATCAGCAAGGAAGTAGTCAAACTTTCACTATTTGCAGACAACATGATACTCTCTGTAGAAAACCCAAAAGACTCCACCAGTACTACATGAATTCAGTAACGTCGCAGGATACAAAATCAGCATACAGAGAAGTCTGTTACATTTCTATACACCAATAATGAAGAAGCAGAGAAGTCAAGGAATTAATCCTATTCACAACTGCACCAAGAAACATAAGATACCTAAGAACAAACCTAACCAGAGAGGTAAAAGGTCTATACTCTGAAAACTACAGAACATTTATGAAAGAAATTGAAGAGGACACAAAGAAATGGAAAAATGTTCTATCCTCAGGGATTTGAAGAACAAAGATTGTTAAAATGTCTATACTACCGAAAGCGATCTACACATTTAATGCAATCCCTATCAAAATACCACCAGCATTTTTCACAGAACTAGAACAAAAAATCCTAAAATGTGTATGGAACCACAAAAGACCCCGAATAACCAAAGCAACCTTGAGAAAGAAAAGCATAGCTGGAGGCATCACAACTCTGGACTTCAAGTTATATTACAAAGCTGTAGTCATCACAACAGTATGGTACTGACAAAAAAACAGACACATAGATCAATGGAACAGAATACAGAACCCAGAAATGCACCCACAACTATACTGTCAACTAATCTTCAACAAAGCAGGGAAGAATATCCAATGGGGGGGAAAAACAGTCTCTTCAACAAATGGTGTTGGAAAAACTGGACAGCAACATGCAGAAGAATGAAACTGGACCACTTTCTTATACCACAGACAAAAATAAATTCAAAATGGACAAAAGACCTAAATGTAAGACAGGAAACCATCAAAATCCTAGAGGAGAACACAGGCACTAATCTCTTTGACATGAGCCATAGCAACTTCCTACTAGATAAGTCTCCCGAGGCAAGGGAAAGAAAAGCAAAATGAACTATTGGGACTTGATCAAGATATAAAGTCTCTGCACAATGACAGAAACAATCAACAAAATTAAAAGGTAGCCTTTGGAATGGAAGAAGATATTTGCAAATGACATATCTGATAAAGGGTTAGAAAATCTACAAAGAACTTAACAAATTCAACACCCAAAAAACAATAATCCAGGTAAGAAAAAAGGCAGAAGACATGAATACGTATTTTTCCAAAGAAGACATCCAGATGTCCGAGAGACACATGAAAAGATGCTCAACATCACTCATCATCAGGGAAATACAAATCAAAACCACAATGAGATATCACCTCATAGCTGTCAGAATGGCTAAAATTAACAACACAAGAAGCAACAGGTGTTGGCGAGGATGCAGAGAAAGGGGAACCCTCTTGCATTGTTAGTGGGAATGCAAACTAGTACAGCCACCCTGGAAAACAGTATAGAGGGTCCTCAAAAAGTTAAAAATAGAACTGCCCTACAAACCAGAAATTATCCTACTAGGTATTTACCCAAAGAATACAAAAATACTGATTTGAAGGGGCACATGCACCCCAATGTTTATAGCAGCATTATCAACAATACCCAAATTATGGAAAGAACCCAGATGTCCTTTGACAGATGAATGGATAAAGATGTATAAGCACATAATGGAAAATTATTGTATAAGCAGAGAATTCAAACAGCTCTCCCACTTAGAGGTGATTCATGTTCTAACACTTTATGGTTGTAGGTTATAATTTCATAGTCTCTTAAAATAAGACCTATGCAGATAAGATATGTTAATAGAAGCTTATCCAAGATTTAGTTTGGATGACCCAGGGTCACGTCCTTATATAGGCCTCAAGAGCTCTAAAAACAAAACAAAACAAAACTCCCCAAAACAAAACAAAACAAAACAAAACAAAAAGATGCAGAATCTGGAGTCTTGTGAAATATTCCAGATAGCCCTCCTGACTTTTAGTAGGCAAAATTTCACATCAGCCTTTTAATCAAATAAAGCACTCATTTCCTCTGACATTAGATACAGTCTGGATTTTGTTTTTCATGCTGATATTTTATATAGTTATGAAGCCTGTTTTTGAAGAATTAATTTTCCTCACATTTAAACATATTTCCTTGTGAAAGGTACAACATAACCAGCCACCCATTCCTTCTGAATGTTTGGTTTATTGTATTTAGTGACTAATACATTTAAAGCTCTTTCTCAGAGTTACCAGGATTGGACTCTAAGGACACACTAGCCTTAGATGGTCTTAACAAATGTAAACAGTGTGAAAAACAAAATTCAACTGAGTGAATTTAAAGATCTAATTGGGTTTATTCAATGATTCATGAGTTGGGCAGCATCCCATCTAGTTAGTGGAGAGATGCTTGGAGGATTGTATAAAATGGAAAGGTCACATTCCTGCTTAGGTGATCTGTCTATTGCTGACAGCGGAGTGTTGAGGTCCCCTACTATTAACGTATTGTTATCTATATGTCTCTTTATTCTGGTTTAGAGTTGGCTTGTGTATCTAGCTGCTCCCCTGTTGGGGGCATAGATATTTATAATTGTCATATCCACTTGTTGGATACATCCTTTAAGAATAATATAGTGTCCTTCTGTATCCCTAACTACAGTCTTTAGTTTAAAATCTGATCTGTCTGATATGAGAATTGCTACCTCAGTTTTCTTTTGAGGTCCACTGGCATGAAAAATGGTTTTCCATCCCTTCACTTTCAGTCTGGATGTATCTTTAGGTCCAAAATGAGTCTCTTGTAGACAGCAAATGGATGGGTCATGTCTTTTTTTTTTTTTAAAGACTTTATTTATTTATTTATTTATTTATTTATTTATTTATTTAACAGAGAGAGAGATAGCCAGCGAGAGAGGGAACACAAGCAGGGGGAGTGGGAGATGAAGAAGCAGGCTCCCAGCAGAGTCCAATGTGGGGCTCGATCCCAGGACTCTGGGATCATGCCCTGAGCCGAAGGCAGACACTTAACGACTGAGCCACCCAGGCGCCCTGGGTCATGTCTTTTTATCCAATCTGCAACCCTGTTGTGTTTTATGGGAGCATTTAGGCCATTCACATTGAGAGTGATTATTGAGAGATATGATTTTAATGTCATGTTGCCTGTGAAGTCTTTGGTTCTATAGATTGTAAATTTCTGTTCTGTATCACTCTTGGGGTCTTTTTACTTTTATAGAACCCCCCTTAATATTTCTTGTAGGACTGGCTTGGTGGTCACATATTCTTTCAGTTTTTGCCGGTCTTGGAAGGTCCTTGTCTCTCCATCAATTCTGAATGACAGCCTTGCTGGATAAAGGATCCTTGGCTACATGTTCTTCTCAGTTAGAGTTCTAAAAATACCTTGTCAACCCTTCCTGGCCTGCCAGGTCTCTCTAGACAGGTCTGACATTATCTTGGAATTAACTTAACCAGAGAGGTAAAGGATCTATGTTCTAGAAACTACAGATCACTCTTGAAAGACATTGAAGAAGGCACAAAAAGATGGGAAAATATTCCATGCTCATGGATTGGAAGAATTAACATAGTTAAAATGTCTATGCTACCCAGAGCAATCTACACTTTCAATGCCATCTCGATCAAAATACCAATGACATTTTTCAAAGAACTGGAACAAACAGCCCTTAAATTTGTGTGGAACCAGAAAAGGCCCCAAATCACGGAGGAATTGTTGAAAAGGAAAAACAAAGCTGGGGCATCACAATGCCGGATTTCGAGCTGTACTACAAAGCTGTGATCATAAAGGCAGCATGGTACTGGCACAAAAACAGACACATAGACCAATGGAACAGAATAGAGAACCCAGAAATTGACCCTTGGCTCTATGGGCAACTAATCTTTGACAAAGCAGGAAAAAACATCCGGTGGAAAAAAGACAGTCTCTTCAATAAATGGTGCTGGGAAAATTGGACAGCTACATGCAAAAGAATGAAACTTGACCACTCTCTCACACCATACACAAAAATAAACTCCAAATGGATGAAAGACCTCAATGTGAGACAGGAATCCATCAAAATCATAGAGGAGAACATAGGCTGAAACATCTTTGAGATCAGCCACAGCAACCTTTTTCATGACACATCCCCAAAGGCAAGAGAAACAAAAGACAAAATGAACTTATGGGACTTCATCAAGAAAAAAAGCTTCTGCACAGCCAAGGAAACAGTCAAAAAAAACTAAGAGGCAGCACACAGAATGGGAGAAGATACTTGCAAATGACACTACAGATAAAAGATCGGTATCCAAGATCTACAAAGAACTTCTCAAACTCAATACATGAGAAACAAATAATCAAATCAAAAAATGGGCAGAAGATATGAACAGACACTTTTCCAATGAAGACATACAAATGGCTAACAGACACATGAAAAAATGTTCAAAATCATTAGCCATCAGGGATATTCAAATGAAAACCACATTGAGATACCACCTTACGCCAGTTAGAATGGCAAAAATCGACAAGACAAGAAACAACAAATGTTGGAGAGGTTGTGGAGAAAGGGGACCCTCTTACACTGTTGGTGGGAATGCAAGTTGGTGCAGCTGCTTTGGAAAACAGTGTGGAGGTCCCTTAAAAAGTTAAAAATTGAGCTACCCTATGATCCAGCAATTGCACTACTGGGATTTACCCCAAAGATACAGACGTAGTGAAGAGAAGGGCCATATGCACCCCAATGTTCATAGCAGCATTGTCCACAATAGCTAAATCATGGAAGGAGCCGAGATGCCCTTCAACAGATGACTGGATTAAGAAGATGTGGTCCATATATATAATGGAATATTACTCAGCCATCAGAAAGAACGATTACCCAACATTTGCAGCACGGGACTGGAGGAGATTATGCTAAGTGAAATATGTCAACCAGAGAAAGACAATTATCATATGGTTTCACTCATTTATGGAACATAAGAAATAGCAGGAGGATTGGTAGGAGAAGGAAGGGAAGAATGAAGGGGGGGTAAACAGAAGAGGGAATGAACCACGAGAGACTGCGGACTCTGGGAAACAATCTGAGGGGGGGTGTTGGGATAGGCCGGTGATGGGTATTAAGGAGGGCACATATTGCATGGTGCACTGGGTGTTATACACAAACAATGAATCATGGAACACAACATCAAAAACTAGGGATATACTGTATGGTGACTAACATAACATAATAAAAAATTATTAAAAAAATTAAAAAAAAAAAAGAAAAGAAAAGGTCACATTCCTGGGGGCACCCAGGTAACTCAGTCTCTTAAGTGTCTGCCTTTGGCTTAGGTCATGATCCCAGAGTCCTGGGATCAAGCCTCACATCAGGCTCCCTGCTCAGTGGGGAGTCTGCTTCTCCCTCTCCCTCTGCCTGCTGCTTCCCCTGCTTGTATTCACTCTTGCTCTCTGTCAATTAAATAAATAAAAATCTTTATTAAAAAAAAGTCACATTCCTGGGAAATATAGCAACTGTAAGTGAATCTTGGTTTGCTGTCTTTGGGACAAATGACTCCATTTTAGGCCTCTTTTTTAACAACTGTAAGCAAATCCCTAATGAGACACTGAATGAAGGTAGGTTCATTCTTGTTTCTAAAGGTATTTATACCAGGAGGTGGGGCGTGGTGTGGGGGATGGGGAGAAACTATTGAAAGATCGTTTCCCTCATGTAGTCTAATGAAAGTGTCAACCAGAGAAACTCTCATATTCGGTGAAGCGAATTAAGAATATGTGCGTCTCTGGAAACATCTGGGAGAGGCAGTATGCACAGTGGGTAGAGAATGAGCTTTGCATCTAGATTGAGGAATCTCTGAGTCCTTATTCTCCCAGACACTAACTGTGTGACACGGCAGAGTTATTTAAGGTCCTCACATCTCAGTTTCTTTACTGGTGAAAAGAAAGACACTGCTCACTGCAGTTTTGAGGATTAAATGGGAGAATGCATGGCAAGCATTTGATAAATATCATCTTAGAGGTGAGTTTATCAGAATTATTTTTCTATTAGTAAAGTAATACATTTTTGTAACAAAAATTCACATACAGAAATATACAAAAATATATCTAAAAAATGCAATAGCTGCCTCACTTCCTTCCAACTTCACCTACAGAGTCTCGTGGTAACCACTATTAACAATTTGATTTGTATTCGACCTTCTAAAAGTTTCACTTATTCTTAGGGTTTGAGATGCCCAGATCAGCACGCGTTGTTGTTTTTTTTTTTACTGCTTACTTTTTCTTTCACTTTCTGGTATTTGGGGTTTGCTCTTCAAACCTGAACGTTAAAAATCAGCACACTCATATCTACATTGTCCTTTGTCTGGCTGAAAAGACCGTCTCCCCGGCATCCCAAAATGCAGTACTTGAACGCACTGTTCTGTACTGAGTAGCACTCCACCAGACATCCTGCTAAGGACTACATTCCTTAGGCGTCTAAATATCACTCGTGGTTAGTAGTGTTTGATGAGTATGACTGTGGGTGTGAAGCTTTATCAGTTGAGCTTTAACTGCGTGTAACAGGTAATCTAACAATAGCTGAAACACATAGGATTTTATTTTACTTAAGCGACCAGAAGTCTGCATATATAGAAACTCCATGATAGTGTCAATGCCCTAGTTCTGTCTTTCTGCTTTGCTACCCATAATGTAATGGCTTGTTTGCTCTTGACTGTTGATGCTTGCTGGAGATCAAGCATCTAGCATTGTATTCAAGGCAGGAAAAAATGAGGGAGGCTGGTGCCAGATAGGTCTTTCTCCATGTTATATGGAAAACAAAGGCTTAATAAAAAGTTCCCTGGGAGGGGTGCCTGGGTGGCACAGCGGTTAAGCGTCTGCCTTCGGCTCAGGGCGTGATCCCAGCGTTATGGGATTGAGCCCCACATCAGGCTCTTCCGCTATGAGCCTGCTTCTTCCTCTCCCACTCCCCCTGCTTGTGTTCCCTCTCTCGCTGACTGTCTCTATCTCTGTCAAATAAATAAATAAAATCTTAAAAAAAAAAAAAGTTCCCTGGGAGACTTCTGCTTATTTGTCATGTGTGGGCCACATAACCATTCCTACCTGCAAAAGAGCTGGGAAACAAGTCCTATATGTGGTTTTCCAAACTGTACAGTGGGAAACAGCAATGAAAAATGGTATAACCAATTCATAGCCTCTGGCACATGAGGGACAGTGGGAGATGAGGGGGTGGGCTATGACTGTTCTGCTTTGCTCTTGTTGGTGCTGGTATGAAGACATGCCCATCATAACAGTGAAGATGACCCATAAACTCACCATTCAGAAACTCCATGCCATGAGAAGACTAGGGTCCCCTAATTGTTATAGCTTTTAATGACCATCTCCTTTGGTTCATACATTGAACCTACTTGCCAGGGTCTAAATGTGCCCGGAGGCTGGGTTGATGAAGTTCTGCCATCTGCCATCTGTTGACCAGGATCCTTGTTCTCTATCAGCTCAGTTCTGAGTTCAGCTAACAATTCTAGTACTTTTCTACCTTCAAGGTTTATTTTGGGCACCCTTCCTCCCATGTCCCTAAGTATTGCTCATGGACAGTCTGGCCACTGGGAAGGTCTTTCTAACTCCAGGGATCTTTATGCAAATAAGTTCAGCCCTTCTTGGAATTCTGCATTCCAAAGGGAAATGGGCTCCATATATCCTATAAGCAGAGGATCTTGGCTTATGTTTGCTTTACATATGAGAATGATTCGAATGACTAAGAACAAGGAATATCATCCAAGGTGATTCTCTGTATTGCCTACTTGCTTACCAGATAGATGGAACTCACCTCACCCACCTTTAAAAAAATCTAGCTATACCAAACAATTCAAAAATATGCCGTAATTGCAATACCTGCAAGTGGCATCACTGATTTTCTGAAGTTTCATTTAACACATCTTTAGATCACATCACTTATTCATTACATGGAACCTTCCTTCAACCAACAAACATCCGTGGTACCCACTAGGTACCAGACCCTGAGGTAAGTGCTGTGGATACAGAGTCAAATTAGGCATGGCCCACTACTGGGACCTTAGCAGCTAGGGTGTGGGAGAGATGTGGAAATCATTTTTACGTGTTGTTTTGGGTGCCAGGGCAGAGGGGTACCTAGGATGGTAGGGAATCCCAGAGGAGGGGCAGCTAAATCAGGCTAGGGGCCAGAAAATTTTCTAGCAGAGAGGATCCTTGAGCTGAATTTTGAAGTATAAGTAAAAGTTGCCAAAGGATTTTCCAGGGAGAAGGCGGGAGAAGATGATAAGGTGCTCATGGTATTGTTTCCACACACACCAGGTCATTTCTGCACCTGCCACTTCTTCATACAACCAATACATGCAGAAACCACAAGAGGAGTTCCGTACCAAATGAAGGGTATTTGGAGAAATGAAGTCTAGCAGACCAGAGAGGAACAGGAGCCAGATATTCTAAAAAGTTGAATTAATGAGCTTGAAGTCTAGATGGTAGGTTATGAATTTAGGTTACAAGCTTATTAGATGATCCCCCTGCCAAGAGTGAAAAAATAAACTTCAAAAGTTTCTATTTTCTTGAGAGAGGAAAATTAAACATCTATGATAGATTGAATGTAAAGCCCACGGTCTTCCCAAAATGATAATTACAATTATTTTAGAGTAATAATCCCTTTCTATCAGCCTGTCTGCTTGCATCAGCTTAAGTAGGTTAAACCCTCTAGGGACTCGGCGAATGTTTTATGCTGGAAATTATAATGAATTAGAAACTCTCCAAAGCTGAAGCCATTTCCTGCAGGGCTTTTTCCAAGCTATTAGAGTACCGTTTATTTCCTTGCAATGTAAAGTGCACAAAATGGGGACCAAGTCAGTAAACGTCCCTTAGCATCTCAATTATTATAGTTCCAGGAAACAAGTTAGGTATGGGAAGAACAGAGACCAATACTTGCACATCAATTGTCTTTCTTTAATTTGGCCTCAGAGTGTTCCAGTGTTTCTCTGGTTTCCTATAATACCAGGACTTTATTTTTGTCTTTTTTTTTTTTAAGATTTATTTATTTCAGAGAGAAGGTGCTAGAGAGAGAGAGAGAGCACATGAGCCAGGGGAAAGGCAGAGGGAGAGAGAGAACCTCAGGCAGACTCATTGCTGAATGCAAAGTCTGATGCAAACCTCGATTCCAGGACCCCTGAGATCATGACCTGAGCCGAAACCAAGAGTTGACACTCAACCCATTGAACCACCTGGACACCCCAACCCTGGGACTTTGAGAAGCAAATTCCCACAATGAAGTCAATGTAATTCAGGAAGTCAGAAAGGAAGGAATTTATTTTTACATTTTTTTATTTTAAAGTACAGTAAAAACATTTTGTCTATTGGTTTTAAAATGTCTTTATGTGTTTTTAAAGTTGTGTTCTGGTATACCCTGAGATTTTATACTATGAGCATCTCAGATCATCAGTATTGATAATGTTTGTTTCTCATCCTCTGTGTATATTGCTGCAGGAATGACTGACAATAAACTTATTCTACTCTAAATTCCACAAGAATATTGACTCATAATAGCTTGTATTATATTCAGTTTTCCAATTTATAATGTTCTTTCCATACATTGCCTTGTTTAACCTTCATGATATTACTATAAATGAGACCTAGCATTTTTCAGGCTAGGGAAGTAATTCAGAAATTTTGGCCACTAGATCCCAAACTTAAATCTTCATTTGTATCATTTAAGACAGCATTTCATAAAGTAGGTTCCTGTGCTTTACTCTCCCCACTCGATCTCCAAGACTCTGCTTTAACAGTCAAAAGGCTGCCCAGATGATACGGAGAGTGAACCCAACTGGGAACCCTGATTAAGGGGACTTTTCTAGACCTCTTAAGGAATAAAACCAGAACTCAAACTAGAGATGCTGACTATAAGTCAAAGGTATTTCCCATAGATCACAGGTCAGGTAGAACCAGTGGGAGGGTGGCAGGGATTAGGGTGATGGCTGTAGATGGATGTGGATTGATGGTAAAAAGATAAATCTTAGAGCAATTCACCTTCCAAAAAATTTTTACATGAAGATGGACTAACACTCAATGGTCATAAACTTTCAGATTGATAACATTTTAAGGGATGATGGGGAAAGTACAGGTCCTGTTGTTAGTATGGATATGAGTGTAAACTGTTTGTAGTCATGAAAAATAAGAAATGTGGGAAAAGGAGACAGAGGAAATGGTAGAATTGTTCTTTGTATCTTTTCAGAAGCCAACGTGGAAAAAAAGTCCACAATAAGTTGGAAAGTTGAAGACAAATAATTGCCTTTCTAAAATAATTTGCCTTTCTGAAAGTAAATGCAAAACCTATAAACTACATAATTGTTTTTTCCCAAGCCCATAGAAATCCTCTCAAATGCAATTTTTATGAACATATAAGATATTGTGTCTAACACTGAGAACACAGCTAAGAGAGTTGCCATTAAACTGAAGTAAATTCCCGGTTATACGAGGAAAAGATACAGCATATTTTAGAAGAGGAGTTCTACTCAAGCCCTAGCAGGGAAGATCTGAGTGGTAGGTATTTTCATTTTGTATTATGAGTAATGAAACTAAGGCTCTGAGAAGGATGTTGCCTAAGATGTTTGGTGAATACGTGGGAGAAGGGGATGTGAAACTGTGAATTCAAGTTTTATATCAAACTAGGACCGTAGTACATGGCAGCATAAAGAAGAACCCACAAGAGAAGGAAAGTAAGCTCCAGAAGACTGAAGGAAGGCCGAGGTAGTGCATCCTACAACCCATTCTGTGAGGCTGATGGAACGTAACACTTCTTTACCATGTTTGTCACTGAAGAACCACTGAGCTATGACCATGAAATTTCTTCTTGGGCATTTCACATTGGGACCTTCCAAATTCTTATTCAGAAGTCGATTAAAAAAAAATCTTTAGGCAGGATTAAAAAAAAAAGAGTTGATGGAGGATACATCTTAGATAATTTCTTTGTGCTGCTACTTATCAGCTGTTGAATATTTTTGTTTTAGATAATACCATCTTAACTCGTATACTGCAAACACTTTCTGCTTTCAAGTGTTTGTAGCTCTCAGGATCTGTATTATATGTTATAGTGTACTTTGTCAAATTTATTTTTTTCAAGGCTATCAAGGACTTCTAAAAGTTTATTCTGATATTTTTAATCATTGATAATTTATGCAATGGGTTGTCGTTTCTCCTTCCAAATAATGCTTCCTTTTTTCTACATTGTCACAAAATTATTCTAGGCATTAGTCCAAAGTGGTCCAGCTTCCCTCAAAAGCTATGTCCCTTTTCCATTTCTGTTCTGAAGGACTTCCTGAATGCTGAGATTCAAGGCAGGGCACACATGCCTCACATGTCTTACCTAAATTTGAATTTGGCTTCGGGAAAACACTGAGCTTCAACTAGTACCTGAAACTTCTTCAGTCTGAGTGTTCTGATTCTTCCTCAGTCGCTTCCCATGGAAGGAATTTTTTTTTTAAAGATTTTATTTATTCATTTGAGAGAGAGAGAGAGCGGAAGAGATAGCATGAGCAAGGGGATCGGGACATCTTAGCTGAATGAGCCACCCAGGGCCCTGGTGGAAGGAATTTCTGACTGAGCTCTGCTCTCTGATTTCTAAACTTTCTGATCATAATTTGTTTTTCCTAAGAGAAAGCAATCTGGTATTTTATGAGCATGAACCCAATAATTCACAGTGGTCTTTTTCCTATAGAAACACAAGAGATGGTTTGCCTTTTTAAAAGTAAATGCATGGGCACCTGGGTGGCTCAGTTGGTTAGACATCTGCCTTCAGCTCAGGTCGTGATCCCAGGGTCCTGGGATTGAGCCCTTTGATGGGAGTCTCCTCAGAGGGAGGAGGGAGACTCCTCAGAAGGGAGTCTGCTTCTCCCTCTGCCCCTCCCCCTCCTCCTACTCATGCTTGTGTGCTCTCTCTCTCCTCTCGCTCTGAAATAAATAAATAAAATCTTTAAAAAAAGATTAAAAAAAGAAAATAAATGCAAACTTGATAAACTATAGTTTGTTCTTTACCAAGCCTCTAGAAATCATCTCAAATGCAATTTTTATAAATACAAAATGTGTCTAACATTGAGAACATAACATAAAAAGTACATTTGTTCATAATGAAACCCATAAAACAATACTTTTTATGCAGTAATTTCTTTGTTTTCCTTGTTTTATTCTTTCTTCTCATAGACTTTTTACAATGCTTGTCTATAATTAAGTTCAGTATTGGTGGGAAAGAATTTCAGAGTTATTTCTGGTAATTCCCTTGTTCCCTTAATGGACTGGTGTCAGATTTTTTTTTTTCCCAATGTGTAGCTGACTTTATTTTGTTAGCACTTGTTCTAATCTTATCTTCACAAATGGAGGTTTTCCATCTCCACTAACACAACAGGGAATCTGAGAGTTCGGATCTGTCTACTGCTGTTGTTCCCCTTGGGAATGGTCTTTAGCTTGTCGTCATCTATCTGAGAAAATAATTTTTATGGCTCTCAAGTGTCTTTAAAAGAGGGCTTTCTTTTCCTTTGAGGATATATTTCAACTCACATTTTATATTTTCTAAATGAATAATCCTATAGGTAAATGCCCATTTGCACGTCTGTATGACAGGCAGTTGAATAGACAAAACTTCTAGTTAAAGAAACCATTTTGTACCTTTCTTTTATTTAGACACTGAAGAATTGCTTTCTCAATGAAAACTCACCCACAAATCCTTGTGTTATATTTTTGGATTTTCAAATCTTGCTATCTTTTAGAGAAAGGCATAGTCTTAATAAACAATAATCAAAAATATGTATTAACATAAATTCTATGTGTGTTGATGTAATTTCAGAGCGTGGCTATATAAGCCTATTTATGTCTATCTCTGTGTGTGTCTGTGTGTGTGTGTGTCTGTGTGTGTGTGTGATTGGTACAAATTGACTTAAGAAACTATTTCAAGAGAAAAAAATACCTTTGTATTTTATTGTATGAAATTTAGCACATGAACATGGTTTGTTCTGTTTTTGTGTTTTAACTTTTTTTTTTGTCATTACTGCTCTCTAGTTGTTATCAAAAAGAATTTTTACAATTATTTATAACATTGGGAACCTAGTTTCATCTTTGGTTTAATGTTCTCAAATTCTTTGATCCTGAATACAAAGAGAAATTCTAGAACATTTAAGAGTGTTGAAGGAAAAGTAATTAAAACAGTCATCTGAACCCAGAACCACAATCCACCCACACACGTGTATAGTATACTAGAGTTGACTGCTGAGTTCCTGGTAATGGTGGTTGTGGTAGAGGGCACATACTTGCTTAAACAGCTCCTTTCCATAGATATTGTCTATCTAAAGAGGGCTTCTTTTTTTGGGGGGTCCATGATACATGTAAACAGAATGCAGTGTACATATGCATATATGCATTTTTCTGGTGGTTAGAGTCACAGACTTTCAAAGGGTTTCATAACCCAAAAAAGGCAAAAAAACTATGAGACTAGAAACTTACAAGATGACTGTATCCAATGACCTAAATATTTCAGATTTTCTAAATATCACTTATGTATTAGGGCTCTCCAGAGAAATAGAACCAATAAAAATGGACTCACATAGTTATGGAGGCCAAGAAATCCCTTGATCTGCAGTGTGGAGAACCCAGACAGCTGTTCAAGTCTGAAGGTCTGAGGACAGGGGCCTAAAGTGTAAGTCCCAATCGGAGTCCAAAAGTCAGAGAACCAGAAGCACCAATGTCTGAAGGCAGGAGAAGATGGATGTCTCAGTTCAAACACATTTTTGTTCTATTCAGGCCCTCAACAGATTGGATCACGCCCACCCACATTAGGGAGGGTCATCTGCTTTACTCAGTTCACCAATTCAGATGCTAATCTCTTCTGGAAAAACCCTCACAGACACTCCCAGAAATAGTTTTTTACCTATTATCTGGGCATCCCTTAGCCCAGTCCAGTTGACACGTAAAATTAACCATCACAACTTAATAGCCTGAAACATAAACTTATCATGACTTTTTCACCTCTTAAGACCCAGATGCCAGTCAGTAAACTGAAGAAATCTTATTGCATGAGTGGTACAGGCATATGATCAAAGTAGAGAAAGAACATCATAATTTCATTTTATGAAAATGATGTATTCCTAAAGACCTTGCAAAATTCAAAACTTGCATATTTCATATTGAATTGCCCTCATAGGACTGACAAAGATATTTACAAGCAAAAGTGGCCAAGTCATATGCCACTAACATAAACACAGTTGGTAATTCGTTCATCCTTCCTCCAACTTAAAATTAGAATTCTTCAAATTCTCCAAGGTTAAAAAAATTGACTTACATTATTCCTAATTTTGTGCTGAAAACAGAACTTTATTGATAATTGAAATTCAGCTTTTTCAAGTTAATACAGTGCAAATTTGCATATATTTCCATTAGGTATGTTGTACTGTATACAGTAAGCTAAAATTTCATCCTTTCTAATTATTAGGATGCTCAAATTTTTAACTCAAATTATCTTTTGCAAATTATCATTCACAAATAGTTTTGCACAATCGATAGTACAACTAATACCACTGTTGGTACAGTCACTGTAATTAATGACTCAACTAATCTATGAAGGGGAATAAATTTCTCTCCATTCTTCAGTGGTTGTCTATGTTGCGTTGCTTTTATATCCTGTAGCAGACTGATAACTAAGGAAACCCAACAGGAAGGAGAAAATGAACCAAATAAAATACCAGTCAGGAGCAGGTTTGAAAACCTATAGATCCAATTCTGGTTTTCATAATGTATGCGTCTATGTATATATGTGTTTCATTTTCATTTTGATTCAGTGCACTGCGGAAAATTTAATTGACATTTGAAGATTGTTTGAGGTACAACAACTTTTGATTTTTGACTCATGGTTTCCAATCCCTAACTGGAAAGGAGGACAGTATAAATTCCCCCTTGTTTGCCTACTACACATTAGTCACAATCTGTGTAAGTAAAATCTTCCAGTGGTTAAACTAAAAAAATTAGATGGAATACATTTTTTTTTCATTTTAGAAATTTGAATTTGAAGGATACTATGACTTTCTCTGAATCAAAATTTTGGCTTTTAGGTTGTTTTGGCCTTGATTCGCAAAGCCTCTTTATATAACAAATAATTAACCCAAGCAGCATGTTTGGCTTTCACATTACAAGTAACATCAACTCTCTTGATTGTCAGAGATCTTACTATAAATACATATGGAAAAAGAATAAGGAAAAGAGATGTCTAGGTGCCACGTGGGAACCAAGTATCAGCCACAGAAGTGGAAGTCATGTAAAGATCACCATAGACTATATGGACTATATGGCAATCATGATGTAATTTGAGAACTAGAAGATTTCTATTTCTCAAGATCCAATTCTAGCTTTAGAGAGCCATCAGTCACCCCCTCAATAGCAGAAGTTTGTGGAGACCTTGGCGGCACTCTGCCGTGATCACTCCCCAGCTATTGGTATGGTCTCCTCCAAAAAGCCATTCTTAGTGACCTTCCAAGTACCCTTTCAATGGGTTCCCATAGTGTTCTATGCATCTTGCTGTTGAACATTTATCACACTGTATTATAATTCTCCTTTTCTTGTCAGACCCCTCTACTAGATTACAAAGCCTTGGTCATCTCTGTGCTCTGATCCCCTGGCTTCTCTGTGTGTTTTGGTCTTTGCTCCCCTTACCAGCTACTTTTGATTGACTTTCTTTTTAGGATTCAAAACTTTCTCAAAGGGAAAATTAGGTTTGTTCATTTAGTCACCATTTTCTCTGAGGGTGTAGTTTTCTTTCGTGCCAGATTACCTCATGGGCTGTTGGCATACAAGATGGCTGCTCCAAACCAAGGGCTGTGGCCAAATTGAGGAGGGTGGTACCAACATAGTAACTCACATAGTCCAGCCCGGCAGTGGGTTTAGAAGGAAGGCCCATTTAGAGACTTGTGCTGTGCAAGAGATCACAGTTTACAGTCCAAAAACTTAAGTGATTAAATGTATGAATGATCTGTATTGGTTATCATTCAACCACTCCTTTCTGGATTACTTTCTTTTAGGTTGAAGAGCTAATATTCCTTGGGAAGAAGTATGAGCTCAGCATTCAACAGGAAAGAATTTCATTTCCTCCACTGACACCCCTGGTAAAAAAAAAGCCAGTGGTTGGGAAATAGGTCAGAGTCACGCGTGAAAATCCAGTCTGCTGCTGTGTCAGCCTAAAATGCTAATAGATCTGAAGTAAAAAGTTTTTAGTCGTTGGCAGAGTTTTGGTGACTAATTTCTTCTCTATAATTTGTTTTTGAAATAAGACAAATTCATCAAAATGAGGCCTGCTTTCACCTGCCTTTCATCATACGGTCCTTGCTCGACCTCGAGTTATATCATTTGTTTCAAAGAAGCAGTTTTTGAACACATTCACACTTTAAGATGTTTGGTTTTTGTCTCTGGTCACCTGGCTCTTCAGAACCTTTCTTACTACTATAAGAGCTAGACAAATTGGCACAATCTATTTCAGCTATTTGTCAAATTGACTAGGCTATGACTATGACCCAGTTGTTTGGTCAAACACCAGCCTAGCTATCACTGTGAAGGTCTTTTTAAGGTGTATTAGTAGACATTGAGTAAAGCCTTATCCTCCATAACATGGGTGGCCTCATATAATCAGTTGAAGGTCTTAAGAGAAAAAACTGGTGTCCCTGAAGGAAGAAGGAAGTTCTGCCTCCAGACTGCCTTCCAACTCAAGCCTACAATATCAACTCCTGATGGAATTTCCAGGCTGCTGGCCTGATCTGCAAATTGTAGACTTATCAGCACCCCATAATCACACAAGTCAATTCCTTAAATCTACCTTCTTTTCTACTCTCTTTGTGTGTATATTACCCCTACACATAGACTAGTGAATTAGGATACACCACACACTCACATGCACACATCCTATTGGTTCTGTTTCTCTAGAGAATTCTGACTAATACAGCTACCATCAGCCTTATTAATGAAGTGGGATTATTCATGTCTCCCAGGAGTAAAATAGATCAATGATTCTAAAACAATGGGTCCCATAGATGGGTCTGGGACTCCCAAGGGGGACAAGTAAAGCGCTTCCCTTCCTGAGCTTCAACCAGAGTGACTTGACTTTTATTTATTTTATATTTATTTAATATAAAATTTTGGAAGATGGTATAAATGATTCTTCAAACAACATTCCACTGCTAAAAGTAAAGCGTGAAAATGACACAGTTATGGTTAGGATGGACCACGTTCTCAAAGTTTACATATATATGGTATCTGAATGAGTTTAACAAAAAATTTTAGTGTAATTTTTGACTGATAAGGTGGTAATACCTCAAAATGTGCCAAACATATTTTTGTAACTTATTAAGATATTATCTCTATGATAAGAATTTTTCAGGACACATCCTTTCCCAATAGCTTGATTCTATCCAGCTCTATAGTTTTAAAAATATGTAAGAAAATGTAACTGACTTTGTTTCCCAAATGCAAGTCCATCTTCTTGAGTGCCCTTTCATTAGAGCAATAATCTCTAAAAATCACAAAAGGCAGGGGAATGTATATCTGATATCATAAAGAGTCCATGGCACTCTTCTTAATAGTCTTCAAAAGTTCCCTTCCTACTATAGGATAAATTCTAGGCCAGTGTTTTTCAAACTGTAGTGTACATCAGAATCAACTCTGGAAACATCCATTGCTGGACGCTACCTCTGAAATTTCTGACTCAGTAGGTCCAGGATAGGATCTGAGCATTTATATGTCCAACAAATTCCCAGGTGATGCTGAGACTGCTGGTCCATGGGCCCCACTGTGAACCACTAGTTTAAGCTACTTAGCATTGCACAAATGGATCTTCTTAATTCAGCAATGTGGAACAGCTTACAATGTCTTTGGTGGTCACCATGTTGTTTCCTGTCGCCACGCCTATTTCATGTTCCACCCCTCCCTGTTCCATTTATTTACCTGGCTAATGACTATTTAACTTTAACAAATCAGTGTCCATCATCTCCCAATGAGAGAATCTTCTCTCATTTAAATTGCCCCCAACTCCTCATTTGAACAGGATAGCTCTCCCCTAACGTTTCTACACTGCTCTGGACACATTTCTACATTGCACTCATCCCATTATGTAAGAATTGTCTATTTATGTATCTATTTCTTCTGTGACACTGAATTCCTTGCACCTGAACTGCATCTTATTCCTTGCATGCACAGTACATTCACACTGGAAGTGCTGGGTAAATTGGGGGAAGAGAGTAGAGGAAGGAGGGGGTGGAAGGTAGTGAAACTTGTGCCCTTGATTGCTGGGCCTATCTATGGACACAGAGAGCATGTGGCTCTGGGTTAGAGGAAAACTTCAGGAGGATATTGGGCAGTAAAAGTATTCTTTTAATTCCAACTGTTCCTGATTCTGTAGTCAATCTACAGAATTCCAGCACAAATCAAATAAACAATGCACTGGGGTGATATGGCAGGAAATTTTCTATTCCATTTGACTGTGACCCTTTAACATAGCATGCCAACCTATCAGGAAGACTACATGTGATTAGTGTGAACCTGTCTGGCAGATGTCGCTTTTAACTTCACCTCAGGTGAATGAAGTATACCCTTATTAAAATTTATGGCAATTTTAGTCATTTATCATTGGAAGTAATTGGAAGACATAGTTATTATTGTCTTGTTTCATACAGCTCACAAGGACCACTAATTGCACAGTGAAGCTTGTAAAGGAGCCGCTTAGTTCACAGACTACTCTAAATAATCAGTGTTTAGGCTTTTCAGTATTCCCATTCCTTCTGTCTATCCTCATGACTTACTATTCTTTTCCATTCACGGCCCCACTTAGGATAAAACATTTTAGCTGGAAAAACGTAACACTCTCAGTTTACTGGTGTTCAGCCTAAGTGGTTTGTCTAGTCACAGCGCTGGTCTGCATGGAGGACGGGGGCCAGCCTCCTGCTCCTACCACAGCAACGCTGCCCTTCATCTGTCTAAGAAGCCCCATTCCATATTTTTAAATTCTGTTCCCAAAGCGGGACAATGAGCAAAAGAAATGGAATTACTTGGCCTCTAAAGTAGATAGAGTAAATTTGAAGGTAAAACCCAGGATCCCCATTGCAAAGGTGGGCGCACTGCACCACTTCCGACAATGCCGTCACAGGTAACACCCGCTGGGGGTTTGCTCTGTTGCAGGCACCACACTAAGTGCTTTACATGCATGGTCTCCTCTGATCCTCACAACGACCCAATGTGTAGGTCAATTATTCCAGGTTTCGGGTTGGAAAAAGAGGCTTGAAGGCTCAAATAACATCCCCCAAACCTGTACTGTAAAACCAAAATTCAATCACAGGCATTCTGTCTCCAGAGCTCATGTTCCTCACTGCTGTACAAACAGAGTAAAACCAGACAGAAATTCCACTCTGGTTGCCAATAGTGACTGAAGCAAAACAATTGCTACAAAAGGTAAATAGTGAGACAACAAGATACCCGTGGGCACCTCCTGACTTGCCTCACATTTGTGAAAATTTGTATATTGTAAGGGGCTGGTGTCTACATGATTTAACTTCTTGTCTTAATAACTTATAATAAATTACACAAACGTAGGTTTGTAAGGAACCACAAGTTTCTCTAATCTAGTTTTACCAGATGAGCCCAACCTCTCTTCTTTAAAATCCTAGATGAAGAGCATGCAGTCTTTGTCAAGGACCAGCCTGTGATAGAGGGTTTGCCTTTTGGGAATCTGTTTGGTGGTTTCTGGTTCTTTCTCACCCTGAACCAGATCCACTTCACCTGCCCCCTTTCCCTCTTGGTCCTGTCCCTCCCCTCTGAAGTAGGAGGACCAAGTCTGTAGCCTCTGCTCTGTAACAGCCTGGAAGGAGATGATAGCCATGTCTCCCCTCAGTCCTTGTCCTCAGTTACACAGCCCAGAACAAACCCCTTTCAACCTCCATATTTCCAGATCTCCCACCATTTGGTCACTTTTTCCAGGACCACAGGCTAGTTTTTCTACTACATCTCTCTTCAGAATATAAACACTAGATATTATCTCATCAGTGCTGAATGGTGTGGGATACATTACTTTCCGAGTTCTGGGTATTGCACTTCTATTAATACCTCAAGCTAAGTTAGTTGAAAAGCAACCACACTTTTTTCTAACTAATTTTGTATTTATAATTAATTATATACTCAGATCTATTGAACAAGAATTGCTTTGAGGCCCAGAATTTCTTAACTTGAGGCTAAATGTCAAAGTTAACATTTGTTTGAATTATTTTTTTAAGAGTTCTGTAAATATTTTAGCATGTCAGGATCATTTCCAATGTCTGGTTGTTTGTGTTAATCAATTACATGTAATTTTCTTTCATATTATTAATACAAAATATTGTACCTGACAGGCCCAAGAACAGAGCCTGGTGGGTGGTATGACCTTAAGTAAACATTTTTCAGAACCAGTAATCAATATTATTTCAATGGGTTATTCAATCAGCTGTACCTCCACTAAGCACTGCAGTGACATTAGTGTTCATCATTTTATCCATAAAAATACCATGAGGAAGTTTGTCAAATGTTTTCTAAAAATCAAGACACAGTATATTTAAGATACTCCATTAATTTCCAAACTGTATTAAAATATGGTTACTAATAACTCCATTTAAAAAATAATCAAGCTTTCAGTTTTAAAAACTATGATGATGACTTCTTGGTCTATGCTGACTCTTAGGGGTTATTGATTTCTAAATCCTCTTAAGGAGAATGGGCATTATCTCACCACTAGATTGGTCCTTACAATAGCCAGGTAAAGTAGGAAGAGTTAAAAATCACAGAGTGTTAGTGAAATGGAACATGCAGGCCTATTTTTCAAAGTGGAAACTGGAACTTTTAAGAAGTCGCCTGGCAAATGTATAAACAGGATTCATATCCAGCCCTTTGCCTCCAAGTTCAATCTCCACATTGAACTGCACATTCTCGTGATCTCAGTCTTGTCCATTCACCTCCTATGATGAATTCTAGCTCTCTTAGCGTCATGAACAATCCTCAAAATGGGGTAAACAGAGCCAGAGACAAAAAATGGTACATTTTAATAAAGTATCACTTTTAGTTTGAGGATGGAGGGCATTCTTTTTTACTGATATAAAATACAAAGGAGAGTAATGTAAAATTCACTTCAAATGTTAAGAGAACAGGAGATTTTAAAGACATCTAATGCATGTTTTGACCCTCTCTAGACTATGCTATCAGGTTAACACTGATTTGTTGTTCTTTGCCATTAGAACTATATCAGTGGACAAATTTGAGATATCCTATTTATTATTTGGGACTTTACTAATTCCAAGTGACAGAAACCCCAACTCAATTGGCGTAATTAAAAATGGTGTTTAATAGTTTACATAATTGAAATCCTGAAGAGTAAGATTTAAGCATAGCTGGATCCAAGAGCCCAAACTCTGACATCAAGATGTGATCTCTCAGATTGGTGTACCTCTGTTTCCTTCTGACTTCTGATATCTCATTGAGGATTTTTGTTGGTGGTGATGAGATGATTATTAAGTAGGGTCCTACACTTTCAGCAAGTATTAGAAAAAAGAATGTCTTTCAATGATGCCAGCAAAAATTTCATGGTTCCTAGTTTTATCGTCTTCAGACAGAGCAATATGGTTGAGAAGGTATGATACTCTGAATCACATGCCCACTCCTGGAGCTGAAGTCTACCCCTCTGGAAGGTCATGGTCTGTGACTGTCCAGAAGTGGGTAAGGGCTGGTTCCCAGAAGAAGATAGAGGGGTGACGCCCTCATCAAAAGAAGGGAAGGAGGAGCTTGGGAAGATGGCGAGTAGGAGAACCCTGGCTCAAGCAGTCCCACCTTTACAACTGGATGTCATCCATATCCAAGTAAATAAACCAGACAGGGAGTATGAAGACTGGCAGAACAAACTCCACAACTAATTATAGAGAAGTAGCCATATCTAAAAGTTTAGGAAAGTCAGAAAGGCAGAGGGAAGCTGCCTGCAGGAGGGAGGGAGCTGCACATGCAGATAAGGCAGAGAATGGGTCCCTTCACCAGGGAGCTCACATGGGCAAGACTAATCCCTATAATGTCTGGCTCTGAAAACCAGAGGGGCTGAATTCTGTGAGCTTGTATAACCACTGGGACTTGGAGCCTGGGGCTTTAAAAGTCAACTGATTCAGCCCTGGGCAAGTCAGGAGGGCAAATGATCACTAAGTTGCCACCCTTAAAGAGATAGTAGCCTGCGTGGAGAGACGATATAAAAATGGCAGTTTACAAAATACCTCCAGAACTGTTGTGTGCTTGTCCATGACCCTCTGGATGATCTGCTTGTATTCGTCCTTGAGGGCAAAATTGAGGGCTTGTGTGGGCAAGTAGCAAATGGTGTTAGCTAGGTTGCCCCTTCAGGCCAGCACACTCTGCTCCTTGGGAATGCATACAACACAGTCCATGATGGTCTTGTACTACTTATCAACAGTGATCTGCTGGTTGGTGTGCTGCACGTGCAGCAGCAGCTTGACCCATTTGATTGGGGCCACAGCTGTCTTGGAGGTGGCAGTGGTGGTGTCTTTGTGGAAGGGTATGGCCTGTTCTGTCATGGGTGGCAGGGCAGATGGAGCAATGGGCAGATAGTGGAGTGGAGGTGAGGAAAGCCAGCAGGTAGGTGCTGCTGGCCCAGCCCTGCCACCTCTGGAACCTAAAAGCCTAATGCAATGATTATAAGGATACTCACTGAACTTGAAAAAAGAGTGGAAGACATAAGTGATATCCTTAACACAGAGATAAGGAACAACATAGCAGAGATAAAGGGCTCAATAAGTGAAGTGAGAAACATCCTTGATGGACTGAACAGCAGGATGGAATAAGCAGAGGAATGACTTAGTGTCCTAGAAGACAGAGTAATGGGAAGTAATCAAGCTGAATAAAAGAGGAAAAAAAGAATTATGCAAAATGAGACTAGACTTAGGGAACTCAGTGACTCCATCAAATGTAATAACATTCACATTATAGGACTCCCAGAAGAAGGGAGAGAGAAAAGGGGCAGAAAATTTATCTGAAGAAATAATAACAGAAAACTTCCCTAATATGGGGAAGAACACAGATATCCAGATCTAGGAGGCACAGAGAACTCCCATCAAAATTAACAAAAGCAGACCCACACCAACACATATTGTAATTAAATTGGCAGAACATAGTGACAAAGAAAAAAATTTAAAAGCAGCAAGAAAAGATGACAGTAACTTACAAGGAAAAACCTGTAAAGCTAGCAGGAGATTTTTCAACAGAAACTTGGCAAGCCAGGAGGGACTGGCATGATATCTTCAAAGGGCTGAATGGGTAATGAGAATCCTCTTTCCAGCAAGGCTATCATTCAGAATAGAATGAGAAACAGAGTTTCCCAGACCAAAAAGAAAAAAAGAAAGAAAGAAAGAGAGAGAGAAAGGAAGAAAGAAAGAAAGATAAAAGAAAAAGAAAGGAGTTCATGATCATTAAAACCAGCACTGCAAGAAATATTAAAGGGGACTTTTGCAATGGAAAGGAGTGACCAAAGTGACAGTATGAAGGAAACACAAAAGCAATAAAAATGAATGTCTCTGTAAAAAAAAAAAAATCAGTCAAGGAACTCACAAAATAAAAAGATATAAAGTAGAATAACATATACCTAAAATGTGGGGAGGAGAGGAGTGAAGAATGGGTCCAAACTTAAATGACCATCAACTTAATATAGACTGCTATATGCAGGAGAATTTAAATACAAACCTAATGGTAACCATATATCAAAAACCACTAATAAAAATCTGAAGAATAAAGAGAAAGAAATCCAAATATATCACTAAAGAAACGTAGCTAACCATGAAAGAGAAAGATAAGAAAGGATCAGAGAAAATCTCCAAAAACAACCACAAAACAATAAAATAGCAATAAATACATATCTATCGATAATTACTTTGAATGTAAGTGGGCTAAATAGTCTAATCTAAAGACACAGGGTGACAGAATGGGTAAAAAATAAGATGCATCTATATGCTGCCTACAAGAGATTCATTTCAGACCTAAACACACATGAAGATTGAAAGGGAGGAGGTAGAGAAACATCTATCATGCAAATGGATTCAAAGAAAGCCAGAATAGCAATACTTATATCAGACAAACTAGATTTCAAAACAAAGACTAACAAGAGACAGAGAAGGACACCATATAATAATAAAGGGAACAATCCTACAAGATTTAACAATTGTAAATATTGATGCACCCAATAAAGGAACATCCAAATACATAAACCCATTAATTACAAACCTAAAGGACCTAATTAATAATAATAGTAGAGGACTTGAATGTCCCCCACTCACATCAATGAACAGATCATCTAAACAGAAAATCAACAAGGAAACAATGGCTTTGAATGACGCATTGGGCCATATGGATCTAACAGATATGTTCAGAACATTCTATCCTGAAACAGTACAATATACATTCTTTTTGAGTACACATGGAACATTCTCCAGAACAGATCACATATTAGCCCACAAAACAAGCCTCAACAAATTCAAGAAGACTGAAGTCATATCATGAATCTTTTCTGACAACAATGCTATGAAACTTGAAGTCAACCACAAGAAAAAATCTGGAGAGACCACAAATACATGGAGTTTTTATAACATGCTACTAAACAATGAATGGGTCAACCAAGAAATAAAAGAAGAAATACAAAGTACATGGAAACAAATGAAAATGAAAACACAATGGTCCAAAACCTTTTGGATGAAGCCAAAGTGGTTCTAAGAGGTGAGTTTATAGCAATACAGGCCTATCTCAAGAAGCAAGAAAAATCCCCATAAACAACCTAATCTTACATCTAAAGGAACTAGAAAATAAAGAGACAAAATCTAAAACCAGCAGAAGGAAGGAAATAATAAAGATTAGAGCAGAAATAAATGATATAGGAACTATAAAAAACAACAGAACAGACCAATGGAAGCAGGAGCTGGTTCTTTGAAAAAATAAAATAAAATTGATAAGCCTCTAGCCAGACTTATGAAGAAAAAAGGAGAAAGGACTCAAGTAAAATCACAAATAAGAGAGGAGAAATAACAACCAACATTACAGAAATGCAATCATAAGAGAATACTGTGAAAAACTATATGCCAACAAATTGGACAACCTAAAAGAAATGGATAAGCTCATAGAAACATATAAACTACCAAAACAGAATCAGGAAGAAATTGAAAATTTGACCAGACCAATAACCAGCAAAGAAACTGAATCAGTGATTAAAAAAAAAAAAAAACTCCCAACAAACGAAAGTCCAGCACCAGATGGTTTCACAAGCAAGTTCTACCAAACATTTAAAGAAGAGTTAATACCTATTTTTCTCAAACTATTCCAAAAAATAGAGAAGGAAGGAAAATTTCCAAATTCATTCCATGAGACCAGCTAAAACCAAAACCAGATAAAGACACCACTAAAAAAGAACTACAGGCTAATACCCCTAATTAACATAGATGCAAAAATCCTCAAAAAAATACTAGCAAACCAAATCTAACAACACATTAAAAAAAATCACTTACCATGATCAATTAGGATTTATTCCTGGGTTGCAAGTGTGGTTCAATATTCACAAATCAAATCAATGTGATATACCACATTAATAAAAGAAAGGATAAGAACCATATGATCATTTCAATAGATGCAGAAAAAGCATTTGAAAAAGTATGCCAACCGTTTATTATAAAAACCCTCAACAAAGTTGGTTTAGAGGCCATTCATAAAGGCCATATGTGAAAAACCCACAGCCAATATCTTTAATGGGGAAAAAGTGAGAGCTTTTCCTCTAAGATCAGGAACAAGACAGGGATATCCACTCTCACCACTTTTATTCAACATAGTACTGGAAGCCCTAGCCACAGCAATAAGACAACCAAAATAAATAAAAGACATCCAAACTGGTAAGGAAGAAGTAAGACTTTCACTATTTGCAGATGACCTGATATTGTACGTAGAAAACCTGAAAGACTCCACCAAAAAACTACTAGGACTGATAAACAAATTTAGTAAAGTCAAAGGATACAAAATCAATGTACAGAAATCTGTTGCATTTCTAGCCGCCAATAATGAAGCAGCAGAACGAGAAATTAAGAAAACAATCACATTTACAATTGCACCCAAATAATAAGATACCTAGGAATAAACCTAGCCAAAGAGGTAAAAGAGCTGTACTCTGAAAACTATAGAACACTTATGAAAGAAACTGAAGAGGACACAACAAAATGGAAAAACATTCCACGGTCACGATGGGAAGAACAAATATTGTTAAACTGTCTGTACTCCCCAAAGCACTATACACATTTAATGCAATCTCTATTAAAAGACCAGCAGCATTTTCCATGGAACTAGAATAAACAATCCTAAAATTTGTATGGAACCACAAAAGACCCCAAATAGCCAAAACAATGTTGAAAAGGAAAAGCAAAGCTTGAAGTATCAAAATTACAGACTTCAAGTTATATTATAAAGCTGTAGTAATCAAAACAGTATGGTACCAGCACAAAGATCAATAGAATAGAAAAAACAGAAGTAAATCCACAACTACATGATCAATTAATCTTCAACAAAGCAGGAAAGAATATCCAATGGGAAAAAGACAGTCTCTTCAACAAATGGTGCTGGGAAAGCTGGACGGCAACATGCAGAAGAAAGAAACCGCCCTTACACCATACACAAAAATAAATTTGAAGTGGATTTAAAACCTAAATGTGAGACCTGAAACCATAAAAATCCCAGAAAAGAACACAGGCAGTAATCTCTTTGACATCAGGCTTAGCAACTTTTTTTATAGATGTCTCCATCTCCTGGGCAAGGGAAACAAAAACAATAATAAACTATTGGGACTACGTCAAAATAAAAAGCTTCTGCACAGTGAAGGAAAACAATCAACAAAACTGAAATATAACCTATGGAATGGGAGAAGATATTTTCAAGTGACATATCTGATAAAGGGTTAGTTTCTAAAATGTGTAAAGAACTTATAAAACAACACCCCCAAACCAAATAATCCAGTTAAAAAATGGGCAGAAGACATGAATAGACATTTTTCCAAAGAAGACATCCAGATGGCCGGCAGACACATGAAAAGATGTTCATCTCACTATCAGGGAAATGCAGATCAAAACTACGATGAGATATCACTACACATCTGTCAGAATGGCTAAAATCAACAACACAAGAAACAACAGGTGTTGGCAAGGATGTGGAGAAAAGGGAACCCTCTTGCCCTGTTGGTGGGAATGCAAACTGATACAGCCACTCTGGAAAACAGTAGGGAGGTTCCTCAAATAGTTAAGAATAGAACTACCTTATGATTTAGCAATCGCACTACTGGGTATTTACCCAAAGAACACAAAAACACTAATTCAAAGGGATGCAAGCACTAATTCAAGGGATAAAATAGCCAAGATATGGAAGCAGCCCAAGTGTCCATTGATAGATGAATGAATAAAGAAGATATAGATACACAATGGGATATTATTCAGCCATCAAAAGAATGAAATATTGCCATTTGCCAACTACATGGATGGAGCTAAAGAGTATAATTAAACATACACTTACCGTAGGACCTCCCAGTCCCATTCCTAGATATCTCTCCAATAGAAATGAAAACATACAGCCACACAAAGAGCTCTATGTGAATGTTTATAGCAGCTTTATTTGTAATAGCCCTAAAGTGGAAACAACCTAAATGTCCATCAACTGGACAAACTGTGGTACTTCCATAATGGAATACTATTCCAGGGATAAAACTACTAACAAACTGATACATGTGAGGCTGGGACGAATCTCAAATGCATTGTACTAAGTGAAAAAAGGCAGACGCAAAAATCTACACACGGTAGGATTCTATTTATAGGACATTCTAAAAAAGGCAAAACTATAGGAACAGAAGACAGATCAGTAGTTAACAGAGTCTGAGAAGGAGGGAGAGGTTGCTTACAAAGGAGCACAAGAGACCTTTTGGAGAGATGGAAATGTTCCTATCTTGACTGTGGTGGTGGGGGTTTCATCAAAACATGTCAAAGCTCACTGAATGGTGTGCCTAAAAAAGATACATTTTTGTATGTAAAGTATACGTCAGTATATATCTGACTTTAAAAAGCACCTTTCAGGGGCTATTATTCTCAGACTAAATCGTGATCTTTGGTGCAGTTTACGAAGCCCTACACCGTGTGCCTGGTCTACCTGTTCATTCACATACTATCACTTTCCACTTTGCACATTCTGTTTCAGCCATACTGGTCTTCTGTCTCTTTCTCAAGCTTTCCAAGCTCAGGAAATTTCCACTGTTTCTCCTGTCTGAGAGGCACTTCATCTATTTTTAAATTGTTCATTGCTTAACTTCATTAAAATCTTTGCTTAAGAGTCCTTTCTTCCAAAAAACCTTCTCTAATTACTCTACCGAAAATAGTGCTCTTCAACCAGCTCTATCCCCATACCATGCTTTCCCTTTTTTCATATGGGTTATCACTACCTGACATTATAGTAGGTCTTTGTTTACTTTTTTGGGGGGGTGGTCTCTTAGAAAATATGGTTATGAAGTTAAGAATCTTACTTGATTTATTTTCATATTCTTCTCCCAGTACCTACAACAGTGTCTATCTCACAGTAGGCAGCCAGTAAAAATCAATCAAATAACTGAGTAGATGCCAATACTGCCGATCCTGGGGAGGCATTAAACAGAGGGAGACATGGACGGGCATTACACAGAGGAGATGAGGCTTAATTTTTAGATAGAGGACTTTGCCTGGTGTGGAGGATTTGGAAGGGGGAGGAACAGGGTAGGGAGACCAATTTACCAGCTTTCATATACATGAGAGAAAAGGCAGGCCCAAAATCAAGATAATGGGGATATCCGCGTAGAGGAAGGGCTGAGTGAAGAAAATGTAGAAGGCAGAATCAGGGACTGAAGGATCGATGGTATTTAGGAAGAAGGAAGGAAGGGTCATTTAGGCTCGGAGTTCCTTGGCTGAGTGGTTGGTGAGTAGCACTAAGGGAGGGGAAGTAGATACGTGGCAGCAAGATGGTGAGTGCAGCTCTGGACACGCTACATCATTGGAGATAGCCAACTGTTGTTTGAACCCACAATGGCCCAGAAGAGAAGCTAAATTTCCAAGCACGGATTTGGGAGTCATCAGAATGCAGGAGGTAGGTAAAACCATGAGAGAGGAGGAATTCCCAAACAGAATGACATATACTTCTTTACTGATTTATAATGTAGTTTTTGGTACGCATGCTTTCTCTCCATGGCAGACAGATTGTGTGTGTGTGTGTGTGTGTGTGTGCGCGCGTGTGTACATGATGCAAGGGCTACATGTGCAAGGACTACATGTGCAAGGACTATATGTGACATTTTGTATCCTTCAAAATAAGTGAAGTTTTGTTGAATAATTATCTTTTTATATTAGGCCATGTGATCACAAGATTTTGGTACCGCTCACTTGGCGTAGCATTTAATTAAAAAAAAAAAAAGCCATCTAAGAAAAGAAAAGAGCCTTTTAACTCCAGAAATTAACACCTCAAGTTTGCAAACTCCTGGCAAAAGTTACCGTGGGATTCGTCCCAACAATGTTAGTAGGTTTATGATAAATCCTTTACAACAAATGACACCGTTTGCAAATAATACTTTTCAACAAAGTCTTTTCTCCATTCCATTTATAGAAGCAATTTCTCATATAACTTACAAAAGACTGAAATAGTCATAACAGTAGCTAATGTTTAGTGAGCGCTTACTTGGTGCTCTGCTCAATGCCAAGCACTCCGCCAAGATGATCTCACTTTATCCTGTCATGACCCTACGAGGCATAGCATGCTTCTATAATCCCCTTCTGACAGAGGAGGGACTGGGGCTCAGAGGTTGCAAAGCTTAATAAAAGTTGTTTAGCTAGTGAGGATTTAGAGTCAGAATTTGACACCATATTTGTCTCTTGAAGGGACACGTGGAGTCAGTTAGTTAGTATGGTTTTGTAAAACCTCCTGGTCCTGATGGGTTTGTTGCTTGACTCTACATATTTTGTCTTGTTTTTCTTCCAACAAGATTATGACCTATATAAAGTCAGGTATAGTGACTCATGAATCTTGCTTATTTTCATAAATACCTAACATCCTATAGCCTCAAAAGAAAAATTTGCTGATGGAATTGAATATTATCCTTCAAACTAACAGACCCCACATCTCCATTTGTCCTCTTTGGGGGGTTGGGTATATGTTGCTTTAACGAAGGGTGGAGAAAGAATGAAGGTGTTTCTCATTCTACATATTTTTCAAAGGAGTAGGCTCCTTTCTGACCACAAATATAGCCGTACTAGAAGGCTAAATATACCAACATTAAATATGTCAACATTATTACTTCATCTGCCTACTACTATGTTTTATCACTCGTTGCTTGTCTCCAAATACCTAGTTGAGAAGCACTAGTCCTTAGCTGCACATAATTCGAATAATTTATATCTTAGTTTTTATTTCTCATTGGGGATTTCCTAAAAACCCTATCTGGCACATACACTAATTAGCACCTCCAACTCTGGGAAAAAATATGCTGTTGTGTGCTGATCTGATCTACTCTAAATATGTATTTTGTTACTCTGAATCTGTACCATGTGATTTTACTGTAAGTGTAAAGGCAAAAGAAGCTAATTGATTCAAAATTTTTAGGGAAATATTATATGTAATATATGTATATAAAATTTGTTATAACATGACATTTAAATTTTTAAATTTTTTATGACAAAGAATTTTACTTTAAAATGCAGTCTAAGGTATAGATAAGTACAATCAATGGAATAAAAGGATATTATAAAATGTAAATTCAACTGGCTAGTGATCAGTTACTGACTTAAATTCAAATTCACCATTTAAGTAGCTGTAGCGTTACTATAGATATGTTATAGATAATGGTACAGAGAGTGTCAGTACCATTCTAGACATTACTAACTTTGTATATACAACCTTTATTCAACAGTCCACAAATATTTATTGAGCACCTGTTATGTGTCAGGCATAGTGCTCTGGGGTTACACTGCTAACCACGGCAGACGCAGTTCTGGACCTTATGGAACTAACATACTAGAAAGACAAAAAGCAAAAAAAAAAAAAAAAAAAAAAAATCAAGTCATTAAAATGACAATATACTACAAGTTGCAATAAGTGTTAAAAGGAAACAAATAGGGGCTGGGATAGAGAATCAGGTTGGAGAAGGCCTGGGTGGCAGAATAAAGATGCTTTGAACAAACTAAATGCATGGTTTGATGTTGGCCTTTATAAAGGGGAAACATTTAATCTGAACGTTGAAGAATGGGTACTATGTAGGTGAAAGGGATGTGTGTGTGTGTGTGTGTGTGTATGAGCACACGCACATGTACGCCATGAATAGGAAGCTGCAGATACAAAGCTCTTGAGGCAGGAAATTCAGAGATTAACTTCAGAGAGAAACTGGGTGGGGTTGGAAAAAGGTGAAAGAATGAGGGGCAGTGGTGACAGGTGAGGTTGGTAAGGTAAGCAGGAGCTGGATTGTGCAGGGCTCTAGGAGTTACTGAAAAGGAGTTTGGATCTTATTCTAAAAAAAAAGGAGTCTGGATCTTATTCTAAAAAAAACCAAACAAACACCTTTCAACACCATTGAAAGGTGTTAAGCAAGGACATGACAAGATCTGATTTACTGTCTAAGAAGGACACTCATTGTGGTAAAGAAAACAGATCCACAGAGGAACAAGGATAGACACAAAGAGGCTGTGGGAAACTACTGTGGTTTTCGAGGTAGAAAGTAGTGATGGCTTGGACCAAGTTGGTAGTAGCGAAGCCAGAAAAACGTAGATGGGCTACTGGTGGGGTGAATGTGGAGGTGGAGGGAGAGACCAAGGACTAAAGCTTGACTCCATTTTTTGACTTGAGACAAATGTAATTGAATGTGGGAGTGGGGAGTCATTTTGTGGTAGCAAAGGATTGTTTTGTACCTATGTTAGGTTTGGAATGTTTGTAAGCTATCCAAACAAAGATGTCAAGTTGGTAGATGACAAGCTTACTAGAGGGGCTCAGAGGAGGCTCTCTGGAGGCCTCCAGAGGAGGCCTCTGGAGCTCAGAGGAGGGGACAAAGTTAGAAATACTGTGTTGGGAGTAATCAGGTTATAAACCGTATTTAAAAACCTGAGAATGAATGAGATTACCTAGGAAAAATATTGAAACAGAAAAAGAAAAGTATTTAGGAGAAATCCCTGAGAAACTCTACCATTTAGAGACTGGTTATGAGTAAAGGAACTTGCAAGGAACCAGAGGTGGCCAGAGAGGCAAGAAAGACCAGGAAGCCCTCACGAAAGAACAATGTTAAGTAATAAAAATTTGGACAACAGTCTTTCAGTTTCCTCAGTTTCCATATCTCTAAAATAAAAATTTATAAAATACATTAATAGACTTTTTCTTAAATAAAAAATATGGGTAGTGTATTAGTTTTCTGTGCTGCTATAACTAGGTACCATACACTTAACGGCTGAAAGCAACAAAAATGTATCGTCTTGCATTTCTGGAGGTCAGAAGTCTAGAACAGGTCTTTTACACCAGGCGAATATCAATGTGCCAGCAGGCCTGTATTCCTTCTGGAAGCTCTAGGGGATAACCTATCTGTTTCTTTGCTTTTTCCAGCTTCTAGAAGCTGCTAACAGTCCTTGACTTAGAACTCCCTTCCATCTTAAAAGCCAACAATGGCAGGTTGAGACTTGACTTCTCCCCAACCTTGCCTCCATCTCTTTCTGACCTGCCTGCTCTTTTGCTTCCCCCATCCCTTCCACTTTTAAAGGTCCTCGTGATTATGTGGGACTCACCTGTTAACCAGGCTACTTTCTCTATGTCAATGTCAGTTGATTAGCAGTCTTAATTCTATCTGCAGCTTAATTTCCCTTTATGTAACTCACAGGTTCTAGAGATTGAAATAGGGGCATCTGAGAGGGGCCATTAGTCCTCTATTCACAGATAGTAATAACATATACTTCACAGAATTGTAATGAGGATAAAATGAATCAATATGCAAAGTATTTTTGTCTGGCATATAGTCAATATCCAGTAAACATTGGTTATTACTGTATTTCATTTCTCTCTCAATCACTAGCCAGTGAATTTCTCAGACAAGTGTTCTCTTCTATTCATCTTTATAACACGGATCATAGATGTTCATGAAATTGTTTTTTGAATGAATGTGCAACACAAAGAACACTCAAGAATGTTCAGGGAATAAATAAATGCAAACATGTAGGGCCCGAGCTAGAGCTACAAAGCTCCTACCAACCTTGTTTGCTTTTGCACTCACCAGAATCTTGTGAGGTAGCCTGGCAATCCTCCAAACCAGTTTCTCTGGACTTTTCTATTCAAGTTCATGGATCCCACCATTTACTCATGTATGAAACCTCAAGTTCCTTTTATAGCATTTATTGACTTATTTATACCTCGTCTACTTCCTCTCCCATCTTGGGTTCTTTTTGACACTTTCTCCCCTTTATTCATTCAACAAACATGACTTTAGAGTGCACTACGTGCCAGAAATAAGGCTAGGCACCCCCAAAACAAAGCTGACTTAGACATAGCCTTAAAGAGGAACTAACATAATATAATAAAAAAAATATTAAAAAAATAAAGTGCATTTTACAGCCAAAAAAAAAATGAAGAACACACACGCGTACGCACGCACGTGCACACACACACGATTTATTGACATGCACACACACACACACAAAATAATAAAGAGGAACAAAATTCTCAGTATTTTTCCTCAGTTAATGTCTCCTAAATTTCTTTCTACTTTCTCCTCCTGCAATTACCAGCTGGTTCAGACCCTCGTCAGTCCTCTCAGCTTGCCCGGAGCTAATCTCCGTGCCTCTGTCACACTCCTCTACTAAAGCACAATAGTGACGTTCTCCAGGTACGCCGGATATTTGCCTCGGTGCCTTTGTTCACACTCGCTCCTTCACCTAGAATGTCTTCATTCTCTCTGCCAGGTGAAATCCGACGTAGCCACTTTTTCGGCCCCATTTCCATACCGTTCTTCTCACAAGCCTTTTTGGCCCTGGCGACACAGCCGTCTTTCTCCCTCCTTGCGCTGCCTTAACGTTAATGTCTTTTTCCTGCAGGAGCATCCGTGTGGTATGTTTGCATGCACGCTAATTCCTCAGGCTCTCAGCTTGCTCGCTGTAGTGACGGCATTTGACTGTAGCCACACAGACTCTAGATTCTGTGTTTGAATCCTGGCTCGTGTGGCTTTGGGCAAGTTACATAAGCTCTGTAAACTTCAGTGATCCTTATCTCCGAAATGTGGTTATAATATAGACTAGATATTACTTAGTTAGTAGCGTTCTGGTAGAATGAAGTGACTAAAACACGGGCGCCAGCCTATACTAAGCACTCAGCAAGCATTTGTGGTACTTTTGCACATCTGGATGACTGAGAATTTGTTATTACCATTTATTTGGGGGGAGAAAAGAGATTCAAGTGTTAAATGATCCTCCCCAGATTGGGGAAGAACTGGGTTTAGAAGTTATGTCACTTCAACTCCACTTTCTAAATACCTCCCACTTCTGAGTCGGAAGGAATGTATTTATTTTATTTAAGAGTGTTTTGTCTTTTCCTTAAGTAGAAGCCTGGAGACTGGCTGCCTGATTTCATATATTCTGGTTTAAAAAAAATGTTTTTTTATTAAGTAATCTCTATGCCCAATGTGGGGCTCAAACTCATGAACCTGAGATTAAGAGTTGCATGTTCTCCTGACTAAGCCAGCCAGGGGCCCCCATGTACTCTGGTTTTAACATGGGAGAGGATTTGGGGAAATTTCTTAGCTTGTAAAGATGTTCACATTCTGCATCATATCTGGCCAGGCCCCAAGTCTCAGTTATAAACTCCTTGACCCTAAACCCACGAGCTACTTGACAGTAGGCTAGCAATTTCTTGCAATTAAATGAAATTCCCATAGGATCTGGAGGGGCCTCATCTGCTCCTAGAAGACCCAGGACATCATTCCATTACCTTGGCTCTTTCACTTTGACTTAGGTCCTGCTGGGGCATTGGAAAGGAAATCTCCCAAGTGCCTTAGATAATACATGTGTTTTAAGATTTAAGAGAAAAATAAAATTATGTCAGGGCTGTAGTTAGCTGGGAGTTGTTAGAATGTATTTTAGGACTTCAGGGTTTTGTTCAACTGTCACCCTCTTGGGGCAGAAATGGAAACATCAGTGGTTTGAGAGTCCTTCTTTGCCTCAGAAAAACCACAAACTGCAAATGTGAGTGTTGTGGTGGTGTCACTTATCAAAGTAGGGCAGACAAGTTCGCTGCGGCTGAGGAAGAGGGGAGATACTTGAAAACCCCATGTGAACTCTGCACTGGTCTGTTTTAAAACAGAAGAATGGTCATGTCATTCTCTGGCTCAAAAATTTCAAATAGTTCGCCAAGATTAATCTAGGCTTTTTGGCCTAGCTTATAACGTCTGCCACAAACCAGCCTCAACTTACCTTTCCGGCCTCATGACAAGCCCACTCTGGCCAAAGCTACACTATTTTCATCATTCGCTAAACAGACAGACACATGCTGTAGTCTTGCTGAGGCAATGCTAAAATGTAATTTTAAAGGGGGAATACAATGTCCCACTTTTTTTATTTTAAAAAATTACTTATTTATTTGAGAGGCGCAGGGGCAGGAGGGTGCGGAGGAAGAAGGAGAGAGAGAATCTTAAGCAAGCTCCATGCTCAGATGTGGGGCTTGATCTCACGACCCTGAGATCATGACCTGAGCGGAAATCAAGAGTCAGACCTTAACCAACTGAACTACCCAGGCGCCCCAGTAATGTCCCACTTCTAATCTTGGGGTAAGTGATAATATTAATAATAGTTTCTATATAACAATCATTGTACAAAAAGCACCTTATATACACTAACTCGTTTTAATCTTTATAACCTAATCCTTGTCACATTTTACCAAAAAAGGAAACTCGGTGTTAAGAAAATTGCCCAAGGTCATATAGTTAGAAAACGCTGTAGCCAGGATTTCAACTGACAATGTGGCTTCCTAACCATGGCAACATTCTGGGAAGAGCTTTTCCCTGGGGAGGGATTGTTCTGATGACATCTGAACCTCCAGGAACTTTTATTGCCTGTGCTGGCTTCTGCTGACTTTATAAAACTTCTTTGCTGTTGCAGGTTGAGCCTTGCAAATGAGACAAATGTAGTTTGCACGGCAGCTCAGCTGATACTAATGAGCAGCCAGAGCCAGGGTGACAGAAACAAAGGTGTGTGTTTATGTATTCGTAGCGCTCGCGACCCTTACGAGCGATCCCAATCCCTAATTAACTTGAACAATATGCGTCCTTTCTAACTGTCCAAAATGTGTTTTTAAGAATGTGAACAATGGCAGTACTTTGAAGACAGACATGAGTTAACAAGATACAACACCTTTGGGGTCTGGGTGTCCGTTGGGGGTGCTCACTGTGTGTTCGAGTGTGGTTTGAGCGCGTGCGTCACTGGCCCCTTGCGACGGGGTCGAAACGCAGAACGTCAGGCTGTCCCCTAGATCCGCACACCTGCGCAAGATCCGCACGTTAAACCCGAGAAGCACTGCCCTGGAGAGCCTCTGTCAGCGCCTGCATTTCACGAATAGGGGGAAGAAACAGGGCAGCAACAAGCTGGCAGAACTCCCACTCAGAGCCCGAACTCCTTCCCACACTTGAAGCTGGGAGACCATGTCTACTGATTCCTGGCCTTGTGACTTTCCCACTGCGTGATGCCATGAAGATGAATTATTGTGGGTCTTTTTCCCTGAGCAGATCCAGATTGTTATCTTTCCTCTGTATCAAGGATGTTTCCAGGCTGGGGGATGGAAAATGGGGCCTTCAAACCTCATGTTTGAAAAAGGGGGAAAGTCTCCTAAGATAAAATATATACATTACAAGTACAATTAATCTGCAAAGTCTAATTTTACTTTGGCCTCAGGGAAAAAACTGTAGTACAATTACTGAAAAAACACTTTTTTAAGAAAGAAAAGAATGCTTTAAGTATGAAGCTATAAAATAGAATTATTTTCTTTGAACTATAGTTGGATAAAAGGGGCACCTGGGTGGCTCAGTTGGTTAAGTGTCGACTCCTGATGTCGGCTCAGGTCATGACCTCAGCGTCCTGGGATTGAGCCCTGAATCATCGAGCTCTGTGCTCAGTGTGGTGTCTGCTTTTCTCCCTCTTTCTCTGCCCCTCCCCTCCCTTTCTCTCTCTCTCTCAAATAAATCTTTAAAAAAAATCTTAAGTAACAAAGGTTGGGTTTCATTCCAATAAAAGTTTCCATTTCAGGTCTGCTTAAAATTTTTTGTTGGTACAAATTTTTACCAGGCTACAAATCATAGATATGAGAAGTTGTAATTGTTTATGACCCCCCATAACCGAAATTACTTCAGACTGCAGCACTCAGCTCTCCCACCGGTGGAAGACTTAATATTAGTTGGGGCCACCTGAGCAAACCTTCTCCTTGGATTAAATGCGGGGCAAAAATCAGTACTTCCTCCATCTGAAGGATGAGGCTGAAGTGAGGGTGCTTCTGTAATGTTTTCTCTGGGGTAGGTACAGGCACCTCACGCTGTCCCTGCGCGGCTGGGTCGTACCACGTGGTCTAGTCCCCTCGAAAGTTCTGGCGTCAGCTTTGCCTGCTGCCCTCAGGGTCAGGTGACCTGCGTTCACTTCATCCCTTGTCCGTTCTGCTCTAGGCTCTCCCAAACTTCCTGCAGGTTCTCCCTGTTCTGCCCACCCCTTTCCTGGCTGGGCCCAGAGAGGAAGAATGAAAGCACTAGCATGTTTCAGAGACCCGTGGCCACTGAGCCCTAGTTTCAGAGCCTAGGAATCTCTTTTGCCTTCGTGTTTGTGGAATGCCTCTCTTTCCAGTGGGAACTGTTCTTACACATTACGCATTTCTTCTGCTCCACCATGGATGGTATAAATTCAATGTGCTAATCTGGCCAGTTTGTGGCTCTTGATATTTTTTAAAATTTTAATTCCAGTATAGTTAATATATAGTGTTACATTAGTTTCAGGTGTACAATATAGTGATTCAGCACTTCTGTACATCACCCAGTGCTCAACACAAGCGGCTCTTGATATTTAAAAGGAAATATATATATATATATATTCTTTTTTTTTTAATTAAGAAGACTCCTTTTTTACCTCAGTCCCAGAATTGTATAGCTGGATGAAGGTCTCCCCAGATGCTTCAAAGCCAGGTTCAGAAAAGAGTCTTCCTCTTTCCAGGCTGTGTCACCCACACCCTAAGAGCAACCTATAAAGAGAACCCTCAGTGCCACTTGGGAGGTGGAGGGAAGTGCCATGAGGGAAACCTGGACAATGTGGTTTTGGTTTTTGTTTTTAAATTTTTATTTATTTATTTATTTGAGAGAGAGAGAGAGACCACAAGCAGGAGGGAAGAAGGAGAGAGAATCTCAAGCAGACTCTGTGCTGAGCTCAGAGCCTGACACAGGGCTCGATCCCAGTATCCTGAGACCATGACCTGAGCCGAAACCAAAAGTCAGATGCTTAACCAACAGCACCACCCAGGTGCCCCTGGACCATACATTTTTAAACCAAAATGCAACCCTGCCCAAATCCCTCAGATGAAACCATATTTTAAGTCCGGTATGCTAAGTGTCTTTGCATTTTGGGGCTTCTATGAATGAGTGGCAGAGAACTGAATAAACATTTTTTGAGTACTCTGTGCAAGACACTTCGTAAGGTCCTACCTGAGACACATATACACCGCCGCTGCCCTCGGGTGTGTGTTAGTTGTCCGTTGTCACCGTAGCAAACTACCACCGACTCAGGGGCTTAAAACAATGCAAATATATCAATACTTCTGGAGGTCAGAAGCCCAAACCCAGTCTCACTGGGCTCACATCAAAGTGCTGGCAACCCTGTGCTCCTTCTGGGGGCTCGAGGGGGGGATTTGTGTCCTTGCCTTTTCCAGGTTCAAGAGGCTACCTACATTCCTTGGCTTATAGCCCCTCCCTCCAAATTGAAAGGCAGCAAGTAGCACCTCCCTTCTCTGATCTCTGCTTCCTACTGATGTCTTTTCTCTCTGACCACCCCCCCCACACCTCCCTCTGGGCCCACTCAGATAATCCAGGATAAACTCCCTATCTCAAGGTCCTTAATTTCATCACATCCCACAGTCCCTTTTAGTATATAAGGTAGCATATTCACAAGTCCGGGGATTAGGATGTGGACCCCTGGGTGCCTGGGTGGCTCAGTTGGGTAAGTGTCTGATTTCGGCTCAGGTTATGATCCCAGGGTCCTGGGATTGAGCCCCGCATCGGGCTCCCTGCTCAGTGGGGAGCCTGCTTCTCCTTCTCCCTCTGCCCCTCCCCCTGCTTGTGCATGTGCACTCTCTCTCTCTCTCAAATAAATACATAAAATCTTAAAAAAAGAAAAAAAGGACGTGGACCCCTTTGGTTGGGGGTACTATTAGCCACAGGGCTGCCAAGAGGAGAGGTACATAAGATAAATGGCTGGACAATTTTCTGAGATACAAATCCATGTTTTTCTTCCTGTATTTTAGTTTTTTTAAAGAATTATTTATTTGAGAGAGAGAGCACGAGAGTGAAGGGGGGAAGGGCAGAGGGAGAGGGAGTGTCTTAAGCGGACTCTGTGCTGAGCACTGATGGGGCTTAATCTCATGACCCTAAGATCAGGACCCTGAGATCACGACCTGAGCCAAAACCAAGATTCAGACGCTCAACCGACTGCATCACCCAGGGGCCCCTGTATTTTATTCTTTATCTTCCCACCTTTAAGCAGGGAGCCAGGCTCTGACCTGCCTCAGAGGGGCAGAAAGCTGAAGTTCTTGGCGGTACACTTCCCTTTCTGACTGGACTTTCAAAGCCTAAGTGCATTGAGGAAGGTGAGGTGGAGGTTCAGGGAGAGCTGAGAGGGAAGCGCGGAGACAGGGGCGGGGTCCTTCTCGCCTTGGGGCTGAGCGGGTGGGGTGCAGAGTGGGCTGTGCAGCTCTTGCTCCCTGGAAGTGGTGAGATCTCAGAGAAGGAACTGCAGGGCTCTTGGCTTTGCCAGGACTCCAGGGCCCTCAGGCAAAGCCTAGAATCAGCACAGCTGCAGTTCCTTAGAGTCCGGGGAGGCGTCCTGGTGACTGAGGTCCAGAGCAACCTCCCTGCGATCTTAGTCCTGCAGGGAGGACCGAGAATGACCGAAATCATAACAGGCCCCAGCATGGCAAGATGGGGCTTGGAATCACAAATAAATTCGTTGGAGGAAAATAAGGAAATCCAATATTTCTTGCTCAACAGTCTAAACCATAAATAAAAAATGAAAGAAGATCACTGCCATAAAAGACATATAAAGGAGACAGTAGGTTTCTTCATTCCTCCCACCTCTCTTTAAGTACAGATCTTCCTCAACTTACAACGGGCTTACGTCCTCACAAACCCATTGTAAGTTGAAAATACCAAAAGTTGAAATATCTTAAGTCAAAAATGGGGCATTTAATACACCTCGCCTACTGAGCGTAATAGCTTGGCCGGGCCTACGTTAAGCGCGTCCAGAACACCTACCTCAGCCTGCTGTTGGGCAAACCCATCTAACGCAAGGCCTACTTTACAATAAGGCGTTGAAGAGCTCGGGTAACTTACCGAGCACTGCACTGAAAGGGAACACAGAATGCTTGTCCGTCCTGGGGACCACATGGCTGCCTGGGAGCTGGGGCTCCTGCTGCTGCCCAGCACCCCGAGTGAAAGTGTGTTGTACCGCATATTACTAGCCTGGGGAAAGAGCCAAATCCAGACTTCAAAGTCGGGTTTCTACTGAATGCGTGTTGCTTTTGCACCATCGTAAGGTCGAACCATCCTAAGGCAGGGACTGTGGAGTGTAAGACGCCGCTGAATGGCAGGGCTTTATACCGCGGTGCACGGAGAGTTTTTTGGGGGGTGGAATACAGGACACGGGGGGAGGGGCACCTGATTCAAACTTAGAGGGTCAGGAAAGACGTCTGGAAGAATTGACATCTAAGCTGATTAGGGGATCTCCAGTTATAGTGACTGGAAAAATAGTGACAGGGAAAGGGAAAGATGGGAGGAAGAGACTCGGTACGAGAATGCCCAGCCCAGGAGTTGAAATTCAGCCAGTGCTCTGGCCTGGTGACCCACACCTCTATTCCCCTGAAGCAAGGGGCGGTCATTGTTCATGTTTTTCCCCCTTTTCTTCACCACTCTGCACCCCTCCCCCACCCACTTTGGGGAATTCCTTATGAAGATTCCCACTGGTCTCTGGGAAAGCTTCCGACAGCCCAGGCTGAGATGTGCCCCCGGCTGGGGAGCTCAGAGAAGTTGCACCTGTGGTCTAGATTTTGACTCATCTGCGCAGAGGTGTGAGTCAGAGCCGTAAGAATCAATGGGCTGAATAAGAGAGAGGAAGTAGAGACGGAAGAGAGCAAAGCGGTAAGGAGAACCCTAGGTTTGCTGTACGTTAGTGGCATTCAAATGCCTTTCCCCAATATATTTTTCTTAAATCAAGAGTCAGTTTAGTTTTCCGGGCCAGTTCTCATAACGTGACTTAATATGGCCAAACTATAATATTCACAGCACCAGAGAAACAAATCCCTCCTTCCTATGTTGTTTCTATTTGTTCCAGGTTCCAACTGGGGATTCCAGGAACTCATTCTTCTCACAATCCCAAAAATAAAAGTGCCCCCTCCCTGCCTGTCACCCCCAACCCTACGTACACAGGGCCTGGCTCTCTCATGTGTCCCAGTGACAGTGGCAGGAGATGGACACTGGGGCTTCATGGTGGGACAGGAAGGAAGGAAAGGTGGCTGGGGCAGGGAGGTCAAAAGGGTGCGGGGTGGGGTGGGGGTGGAGTAGGGCTGTGGGAGGGGGACTGGAATTTCTGTCCTGAAGTAATAAAGGGAATGCTGCTCTCTCTCTCACACACACACACACACACGCACACGCACACACATACTCAAAGGTGTGTAACTGGGTGGCTCAGTCAGTTAAGCGTCTGCCTGCAGGACTGAGCCCTGTATCGGGCTCTCTGCTCAGCGGGGAGCCTGTTTCTTGCTCTCCCTCTGCCTGCCACTCCCCTGCTTGTACACACAGACACACACACTCTTTCTGTCAAATAAATAAATAAATAAATAAATAAATAAATAAATAAATAAAATCTTAAAAAAAAAAAAAAAGTTCTCAAGGAAGGCTGCCTCTCCAGGGCCCGGCAAAGTGCCTCTACTTTTCCTACAAGGACTACACAAAACAATCCATATATTAATGATTCTTTCTTCATTCCATTTCACTTCTGACTGTATCTCTATTCACCCACCCTGGTAGATAAAAAGTATAACACCAGGGCCTCTTGGGTTTCTTGTCCCCTCACCTCTCTTCTTTAATCCAGCACCTAGGGCTATGGAGCTCAAGAGGAGGGCACTGGAGGTAGGAAGGAGCATGTGGTCCTGGTCTACACTGGCACCTGTGAAGAGACATGCCCATAGCTCCTGCTACCCGGCCCATGCTTAGAGCACGGGAATTGTTTTGCAAAGTTCACCTCTTCATCTTCAATCAGTTCACACATGTGAGGCCTGTAGGTTGGGTTTAACCCACAGGTCCCACGGTGGACTGAATGTTTATGTCTCCCCCAAATTCATATGTTGAAGTCCTAGGCCTTAAGGTGATGGTGTTTGGAGGTGGGGCTTTTGGGAGGTGCTTGGGTCATGAGCGTGGAGCACTAGTGAAGGGATTAGTACCCTTATAAAAGAGGCCCCAGAGAGCTCTCTCACCCCTTCCACCCTGTGAAGACATAGTGAGAAGTTGACAACGAACAAGGAAGCAGGTCTTCACCAGACACTGAACCTTCTGGGCCCTTGATCTTGGACTTCCCAGCCTCGAGGCCTTGAGAAATTTGTTCACAAGCCACCCCATTTTGTTACAGCAGCCCTCATGGACTGGGACAGGTACATTTAGTTTGACCTGGGGAGTGGATCCAGTTAAAAATTAAGAGTTTGTAGCTTAAACTTTGGATTTGAAAAATCAGAAGGTCTGGCCACGCCGGGCGCCCGCTCCTGTTGGACAGCAGCCGACGCAGAAATAGCAGCCCTGCCAGGTGGCCCATTTCGCTCCAGGACACCGGAAGGTATCTCAGCTGAATGTAACTCTCGGCTTAGATACAGACATTGATTTTCTGAAATCTTACCTATTCCCACCCCTGTCCCTTGCTCTACTCCCCAGCTACTGAGAACGGTGTGTGGGTTGTTTCTGCTCTAGTAACTCAAAAGATCTCCTCCTCCCTCTGTCTGCCTCTCACACTCTCTTTCCTCATCACCTCAGTCAGGCGGTGTCTCTTCCTAGTCTGGAGGACAATCTGCGCTCCCCTTGCTGCTGAACAAAACATTTTGTTTATGCACATAGTGAATTCCCTTCCCCTAAGGGCTTATGCTCTTGGAACACAAAAGCCAGAAAGACTCGAGAGGCTATTTTTATGTTCCGTTACATTCCTTGAGAAAATGGACAGAAACTGTTCAAATAAAGGGAAGGGAATAGGAGGAGGGAAACTCCACTGTAAATTAAGATATAAAAATATTTTAAAGCCACGATTACTTATTCAACAAAATAAGACATGCTGGCTGTTGGAACGAACACATCACAGAGGTGACGCGTCAGTCAACGAATGCTCCCAGACATCCCACCGCCCAGAGATGATTGCTAGTCACGTGTTATTTCAGGACGGCTTTTATGATTATTTTTTCAGAAGTGGGATCATAGTACTATATTGTTCTATACCTCGGCTTTTTCCACTTAACAATATATTGTGACCATTTTTCCATGTCAGCCCAAACTGATTTATCTCATTGATTAAATTGGCAGCAAGTATCCCCGTGTATGATTGAACCATTGTTTACTTCTTCAATCCCCTTTTGGTTGTTTAAAATTTTTATTATAATAGAAGCAGTGAATACTCTCCTACATACATCCTTGCACAGCTTGTAGAAGTATGTCCTAGAAGAGGATCTGCTGAGGCAAGGAGCACGTACATTTGAAGTTTTTGGTAGATACGGACAGTAAATCTCCCAAATTTTACACTCTCGGGAAGATTGCATTAGAATTTCTATTTTCCCCACGCCTTTGCCATCATTAAGTTTTATCAAATAAAATTGATTTGAGTCATCTATTGCTCTTAAAAATGTGAATAAAATATACTTTTTTGCCTTAGAATAGAGTAAGTATATTGGCAATAATGGAAACTTTCTTTAGCGAGTAAGATTTTTGATGTGTTTCACTAAGGAGATGCTTAGGGAAGAATTAACAGGAAGAGGAAACGGGTGAGGAAGCTTACAGAGGTCAAGTCCAGCCTGGGGTGTGGCAAATGAGGCCAGTGCCAAACCACGTGGTGGGGACCAAGGAGGTATACAATTTGAGACAACTGGAAGGAAAAGAAGGGCAGAAGAGGGCATATGTCCACGGGGCCACAGTCTATGCGGAGAAGCAAGGTCAGTTTTGCACTAATACCATGTTTACACTTGTTAAATATCAAATACATGTCCAAACCTAATTTCAGGATCTATTTATTGATTATTGGGCAAATTCTAGCATAGCAAGAGAGAAGGTAAAACACACACACACACACACACACACACACACACACACTACATTGGGCCCTAGGAGCCAGCAGTTGGCATTTCAGAAATGAAACAGAGAAGAGAAAAGGGGAATAAATTAATAAATTCAACTTACCTCTGCGATTTAAATGTAAAATTAGGCCTGTGTTCTCAACACTCCAGATCAGACCAGGTCTCTGGAACCTGCTATCATATCTCTCTGTTATTTACCTTTATAGAACTCATCACAATTTGTGATTTTTATTAATATTCACCTCTCTATTCAACCATAAACTCTAACACAGTGTTCCTATTGCTTGACACAGGGCCCTGTTAATAATAAAACATGTTGTTAATAAATCTTTGATGAATGAAATAAAGAAGGAAGAGAAAGAGGAGGTGGGGAAGGGGAAAAGGGGGGAAGGGAAGGGAGGGGAGGGGAGGAGAGAGCAGAAAGGAGGAGAGGAGAGAAGAGAAAGAAAAAAGAAAAGAGAGAGAGGTGGGGAGTAGGACCAAGCTCACTGGCTGGTGTACCCAGCATGGACTAGAGTCCCAGTGGCTCTGGGTACCCTGTGGAGGTGGGTCATTAAAGAGTTGGGCAGCAGGGACCCTAGATTTTTTATGTGAATAATCTTCGAGATCACTGTGCTGCTGTTAGGAACTTAGCTATCAGACATGGGCGGAAATAATAGCATATTTGTAAACCCTACAAGTTATGGGTAAGGATGCTTTTTATAAAATTGTCCAGCTGGTTTTGCTGGTTTAAGGAGAACAGTTGTCTGAGATGGGACTAGGTCTGGGACAAGAGTTCTACTGAATAGTTCAGTAGTTGAACAAATATGTTTTAAAAGTCAAACATATACAGAAGTACCTTCTATTAACTATTTTTTTTTAAGTCTAGGTAACCTTCTGACTAAATATAGGATAAATACTTATACATAAAATTTATAAAGGATGGTCACATTCTCTGAGTACAGAACATCAAAAAAACACCTGCAATCTCTGATGGAAAAAGCCACTTAAGCTTTTGCTGACTTTTTCATGGATCAATTAAATTTTTTGTTATTGGTTTCAAAGCATTGGAATCAGGTGTTATAGAAGATACGAAGGAATTTTAAAAATACTTTATTTACTTACAGTTTGAAATCCAGTTGGAAGACTGAATTTATTATTTATTTATTCATTTGGAAGACTGAATTGAAATGCAAAAGAGCTGAATAACGTTACAAGATTAAAGCATGAGAATTGATCATCATTAAGAAAAGGAGCCTCCCCGATGGATGTTTCCAAGACATTGGGAAGATGGGGCAATTAGTGGCGTGTGCAAGATTCTGGGTGATGTGGGCTGTGAATTCTGGCGTGACACTGACCTGGGAAATGAGAAATGAGAACTGATATTTTTCTGCTGCTGCTCACATTGCAAACCCAAATAGTAAGACAGAAGGTGGACCATATTATTACCCAATTATGATTGAAAATTGTTTGATTTGCTTGGGCTTACGCATATGGTGAACATTTGGAAATTCTGGACTTGCACATTTTAACTGAAAGCAGTAAAATAAACACAGACTTTGGACTTTGAGTTAGTTAAATTTTCTGTACACATGGCCATTTCTGCTTCACATTGAGAGATGTAGCTGGTAATCTTCGGAAGTTTGCATGAGAGTAAAGTTGACTCCAAGAGAAACTTGGACAATGTGAATCTGTGTTCAAAGTTCAGCCAAAATAAAGAAGAAGTTCCATGTCAGCATGAGTCGCCAATAATAATGTTATTAAAAATGTTTTCCGGAAGCAAGCAGTCTCTCTCTCTCCCTTTTTTGTCTGCATGAAATAACTCAAACCATACTTAGTAAACAGAAGTTCTGGATGTAATTTCAAACAATCGGTCTCTGTTGTGTGCCACATACAAATAGAAAGTTAAAGATTGAGAACTTACTCATTCAAAGGTCACTTAGAAGGTTTCCCACAATAATGGGATTTGAGTAAACAAGTATTAATTGCATGCCTTTTATGTGGGCAGATTTGTGAGGGGATGGTGGAGGATGGGAAGGGGCACTAAGGAAGGACTGTGCTAAGACATGGCCCCTGACTTTGAGGAGCCTTCCCTGATTTGGAGGAATAAGCTGGAAACACATGAAACTGCTAAGTAACAATGTAAAGCTGGGTGGGGTTATGTATTTAAGTGAGTCATGAAACCCATTAAGGATATGGGTGCTCATGGAAAGTGAATGTAATGAAGACAGAGGAGGTTTTCCTGGGGTGAACAGAGTGTGGACAGGGAAATTGGACAGAAAGGGCATTCCAGGAGGGGACTAGCAGGAAACAAGGGCGGCATATAAGGGAGGGAGGAAGGAACTAGTTGGCAGAATGATTGGGTCAAAGTATCAGGTCATTTTCTAGCAGATGGGAGTCCTTGCTTTCCTGCCCAAACCTACCTCACTGTACCTGCCCCTTTTGCTTTATACCCAACTGCATCTCTTACCACTTGCCAGGACCATTTGTGTGTTCTGAATACTGTATTCTTCTCTCTCTCTGCCCAGGCTTTCTTCATGCTATGTCAGGAGTTAGACGGCTTGGGCTGAATCCTGGCTCCCCCACTCACCAGCTGGGCAAGTTGTTTAACACCTTGCACCTTAGTTTCCCCATCTTTCAAGAGGAGTTAATGTATATAAAGTTTTTACAGCAGTGGCTAGTACATAGTAAGCAATGTTAATTATAATGTTAATTATTCCTTGGGAGGTGTTGAGGAACTCATTTCAAAAATTAAAGTGGTGACCTAGGGGGGATCATCTTTGGAGGCACTAATAATCACCCAGCGCCTGGGCAAGGAAGGCTGAGTGAAGGGGAGACCCGGGACATGGTGGCTTAGCTGAGGTGCTACCCCCAGAACTTCTGCCAGCACCAGCATCACCCCCAGATCCTGGCCCTGCCTGAGCTCCCACACCCCCGGGAAACACTTCCATGGACAGTGATAGCTGGGAGTAGAGGGCTAAGGAGGTTGGTTTTGATTATGCACAAAGAAGAGACAACGAATGGAGATAAGATGAAAATATCTTCTGAAAATAGTTTAAGCCACTGACTCTAAAGATAGAAGAGGTGAAACTTGAAATCAGGGAACCAAGTTCATGAACATGGAATTTAAGGAATGGGTGAGAAACAGAAGTCAAAGAACAAGCAACCAGAGAGAAAAAAGGCACACCAGAGAGGATGCCCACATGGAAGCCATGAGAACAGTTTCAAGCAGAAGGGGTTTTTATTTGTGACCCAATTTGGAATGTTTGATTCCCACATCAGAATCTGGGGCACCTCTGCCTATGGTTTACCAAACATTTCTTACAAACCCTAACATTCTGGGATTCTGTTGACTCTTTCTGGAGATTCTTGTGGTTTTACTCATTATTGGTAAACTCTTCTGCCCGCTCACCGCCCTTCAAAACTGGGGACCATTGACCATTAACCTGAGACAGCCCCAGTTCATTGAATACCCACCACAACCACCGTTCTTTCTGCCACTAGTCTTCCTTCTCCTTTCGCAAAGCAGAAAGAGCAATTTTTATATATAAGTAGGCACAGTGATTTTGAAATTACAACCATGCATTTTAAACTCTTTGCATTTTTTAACTCTTCACATTTGTAAAGGAAGTGGTTCTGATACGTACTTTGCAGAATTTCAGTTTTTATGTCTTTCTCAGCTTTAGCATCTCCAGTTGCATTTCATTTGTGGTGAACTGATGCGTAGCTGCTGATTCATGATGGTCCCCTGAGCACATCACTTGACCCTCTGTCCCAAGATTCCCACCCAGAAAATTACCAATTCATTTTTAATAAAATATTTCAAAACGATCCTGTGAAACAAACCTATCCCAAGGACTTCTAAATTTGTTCAAGACTCTCTTTCTTCCTCTCTGATGCCATCATCCTTTGCTTTCCCGAGCTCTTCTTGCTGCTCCCTAAATGTAGCCACACCCCAGGGCTCGTGCTGTGGCTCTCTGCTCGTCTATCGTATAGTATTAATCTACCCTAAGGGCTTTCTATATCTTCTCTTGCTGATGTCTTCCAAATTCATATCTCAGCACTCTTCATCTAAACTCTTATTCTCTATTTTCTGTTGCCCACAGTTGGGTATGCCACTGTCAGTCCAAGCTGAGCTAGTCTAGACTCAACACGGCATCTTCCGTCAGCCACTGGGACTCTTGTCTGACCTTCTCCTCCCCCACCCCACACGTACTCAGTTGATGAGCCTTAAAAATTTGGGCCACTTCTAGCAGGATGTATCATATTCTGCCCTCGAAAGCAATCCCTATTAGACTATAATTTCCCTTTGGTTTTAAGCTTTTTGAGGATAATGACTCTATCTTGCTCACCTTTAAATCCCTATAACTCCAGATGTTTAAAATAGCAGACACGCAACGAACACTTGTTTAAATAGTTGAGTTGCAAAGAGAGCGTTCAAATGCATTTATAAAGCACTGAGTTGAAGTTAGTCGGGATTCCGTATTAGATTGCTAATGATTATTATCAGTTCTTTTTTTAATATTTATTTATTTATTTTAGAGAGAGAGAGCACAGGGAAGGGGCAGAGGGAGAGGGAGATTATTATCAATTCTTAAAAAAGACATTATAGTATGCGAGTCAGTCCAAACTTAACCTTAGGACCCAGTTTTTATAGCACCAATTTGCATCTCCCTGAACAGAAGTCCTCAGAACAAAGTTTGTGAAATGTTATTCTAGGATAACCGATTATTCATATACAAAAATACAAAATGCAAAAATAAAATCTGCATGGATAAAATGCTATATAACACACACACATACATACATACATATGTACATACAGATACAACTAATACACATATATACATACATATATACAAACATATACAACTAAAAAACTATAAGAAAATATAGGTGAATATTTCTTATTCTTGTGATGGGGAAGAATTTCCCATAACATGCACAGCAGAAACCATAAATAGCAACATGTTAGACTATATACATTTAAAAATTGTAAACGATCCTATACATTTAAAAAACTGTGAAATTAAACACCAGGAGATAGAAAACTATGAATAGAACATTTGCAATGTATGTGATAAAGAATACATATCCTTTACTAAATAAAAAAACCTTATAGAGTAAAAACAAGGATGAACATACCCAAAAGGCATATTTAAACAACTCACCAAAGAAGAGGTACCAATGGTCGATAGTATTTGGGAAAAAATTCAACCCAGCTATGCATTTAGTGAAATACAAATTAATACACAAGATTTGATGAGAACACGGGGGGAAATAGGCACTCTGTTACAATGCTGGTGGAAGGTCAAATTGTAGAATTATTATTATTTTTTTAAAGATTTTATTTATTTATTTAACAGAGATAGAGACAGCCAGTGAGAGAGGGAACACAAGCAGGGGAGTGAGGAGGAAGAAGCAGGCTCATAGCAGAGGAGCCTGATGTGGGGCTCGAACCCAGAACGCCGGGATCACGCCCTGAGCCGAAGGCAGACGCTTAACCCCTGTGCCACCCAGGCGCCCCAAATTGTAGAATTATTTGAACAGAAATTTGTCAATATTTATCAAAAGCTTTAAAAAGTGTGCCTCTCCTTTTACCCAACAACTCCACTTAAAGGTATTTATGGTAGGAAAATATTAGAGCAAGTATTCAAAAATGAATGTATAAGGGTATTTATCATTATATTGTTTATAATAGTAAAAGATTGGAAATTGCCTACTTGTCTAATTCCAGATGAAATTTCATATATCAACGTTTAAACATTTAAAAGAAGTTTCTCTGGATTAAGGGTTAGCGGTAACCTGTTTTGTTCTTCGCACTTTGTGTGTGTGTGTGTTTCCACACTTTCTAGGTCCAGAGTGCATTGTTTTCTTAGAAATAAGTGACTTTCAGTTACTTTTAAAAGCAGGCAATTCACATATAATGTAGCGTGCAAGTTTCTGAATCAGGAAATGGAATTTACTAAATATCCGACAACATCATTGTTTTCATATCTAGTTCCCCTTTTAATTTTCATTTTCAATTCTTTCCCTTCTCCTAGCGAGAGAGAAAAAACAAAAACAAAAAAACAGCCTCTAGATACAGTTTTCTAATTCCCGTACCGCAAAAATCCTCCTTTTCCCTAAATAATCCGCCCCTCCAATCTGAACTTCCTTTCTTTGAATCTCAAGTTCCCTGGCTCCACTTCCTCCAGCCCCCACTCCACCCCTGAATCCAGTTGGGAAGGAAGCCCCACAGCAGTCCAGACTGGGCCTGTGGGGTCAAGGTTGCCTCTTTGTTGCTCGAACTGCTCTGAGAGAAGCGCTTCCAAGCCAGAGTGCCAAATCTCGCTTCACTGGTAGCACGTTTTGCAGGCAAATCTCTGCTCAGCCTAAGGATGGGCGCCAAGAGCGGAGGAAGGATAAAAGATGTGTTTCAATTTGCTACAAGGTAACTGTTTCTCTGGCATCGGTTAATCAATGTAAAACACACGGCTGATCATTCTTTGGTTTTACAACCACATTTTCCCTTTGCCTCTCTGGCCTCTCCTCAGACTCCTCTGGGACTCTTGTCTCTACCTGATTCCTAAATGTACTTGCCCAAGGTTCTGACCTCAGCCCTTCCCTAACACTCGCTGCCCAGAGGCCTCTTCTGCTATCTGCCCCTAATGCAGTCCAAGCGTTCGTCTCCAGGCCGACGGCTTTTCTGGTTCCAATTCTACATGCCCAGTGCACTGCTGACAGTCTACTCCAGGCTGTTCTCCTGGTGACTTGGGCTTAATAAACTACGTCTAAGGTCAACTAGCCACGTCTTCCCCAAACCTCCAGACCTTCCTGTTTCTGTAGCAAAACTGCCTTTTTTCTTTTCACTAAGCTCAAAACATTAGTCACTTTGGACTACTTTCTCTTTTCCTTCCTCTCTGAAATTCTTCCCTACCTACCATTCTCCAGTCGGGTCAAACATTTCTTCATGCCCTCTCTTCCACCCATCTTTTCTTTTCTAGCGGCACCATCTCCCCAGCTCAACTCTATCACTCCAGCATGGAGGCTGTAGTGACCCCACCACAGAGGGTCACCCCACCGCCAGTGCTTCCCCTACTCCTCCCCAAGCCGACTTTCCTAACGCACTGCTTGGATCCTGTCATTGTTCCATGGAAACACTGAGAGGAGCTCTGTCAATGCCTGTGCCCCAAGTCAGGCATTCCGAGACTTCTATCATCTGGCCCCAACCTACCTTTCAAGCCCCAGTCCTATTGCTTTATAATAGAAATTTAGAATTCAGTTCAACAGATACTTTGACCATTCTATAATCCTTCCTCTCTCCATACTTGGCAAAATCTCTTCTCTCCTCTTTCTTCGCCTCTATGTAAGTATTACCACCCACCCCCGAAGTTACCACAGCCAGGTTTCTAGAGATGACTTTGTTTCAAATGGCACTCAACCCATTCTTTTCTGTATTACTGTTTGTGTTCATGTCTAGTCCTCCCGCACGGGGTTAAAGGCTTTGTCTTATATATCTATTTATACCCCTCATCTCCTGGCACAGATTAAGTACCTAAGATATACTTGTTTAATGAGGAAATGAATGAACAGTTAGATCAAGGAGCCAACTTTCTATTCAGCTTTCCTGCCTCTGAGTAGGAATCACGTAGGGATGGCCAAGTGGCTCTACCATCAAAGTAAGCCTCTTTTGGCAAAGACGCCTACACACGGCTACCATTTTGCAGTGGGGTTTTTGTCTCTAATGAAGCAAAATAGAGATTATTATAATGTTTTAGTAGAGACCATAACAGAAAAAAAATTTGCCACATGGGTACGAGTGGGGCCAACTCTTCTGCCTCCGGTAGTTATTTTCACTGTCTGTATGGCATACCCTTCCACCTTTTTTCTGGTAATGGACCCAGTATATTTTCTCTGCCCCCACTACCCACCAGTCACATTAATGGGAAGGTAATAGGTAGCATCTGGTCTTAGAAGTCTATTTTCACTTGAGCACTGGGCCCAAGTTACATCAGTCAGATCCTTCACAGAGACTTTCTGTTAAGCTAGAAGGGAAGTGACTCTAAGGATGTTACCCCAGAACTACAATGGGCCACATCTCTGACTAGAAACCAATGGCCTCCTTATTGCCCAATCCATGATTTGGCAATCCAAATACTTTCACCTTGGTATCTCTATATATCCAAAAATGGAGCTCCTTCTCCCTGGGATGTATCTGTCTCCCATTCCTTCACATCAAAACAAATGGCACCAGTATCCACCTGATTACTCAAACACAGAAGCTAAGAGTCATCTTTGCTTCCCCCTTTCTTTTGTCTCCCATAGCTAATCTTTCAACAAATTCTATTAATTCTAGTTCCAGATCTGACCCTTTCCTTATCTTCTCGGTCACCAACCCAAGGCCAAAGCACATCTCCTCTCTGCTAGACCACTGACCGCATTACATACCGGTCTTCTGTCTATTCAGGATGCTCCTGGCACACTGGCCTCCTCTCTGGTCCTCTGATGACCCTTTGTAATGACTCCGCACTTTTGCAATTGTTCTTTCTGCCTAGAACACTCTCTCTGCTGCTCCGGCATAGCTGACCATCCTCCCTTCGAAGGTCACTTCTTTAAGAGGTCTCACCTGGAAACCCTACAAAGATTTCTCCCTCTTTCTACCTTCTCTTCCTTGCTTCGTCCTGTTTATTTCTTTATGGTACTTGTGACAATGCATAAGTATCTTGTTTAATTTGTTGACTTTGCTTCCTTTTACTGGAATGTAAGTTTCCCCCAGAGTAGACTCTCTTGCTGGTCTTCTGGTCTATGTTCAGCAGGTCCAAGGCACTTGATAAATATTAATGGAGTAATTATGACAAATTAAATCTCTATGCAAAATTTCCACTTTTTCTTTCTTGAAATTTCTCCTCCTTTGATATCTGAGACATAGTATTCTGTTTCTTCTCCTTCCTTCTTCTAAGAGAAAATGTTCTCTAAATATGTCCCGGCTGAAGTTCTCAGCCTCCATAGTTTCTGGCCTCCTTAATGTCCTTTCTCACTCAAGCTGATCTACTTTCAATCCTCACTGCAGACCACTTCCTTCCTTCTTTTTTCTAAAGCGCTCTCCTGCTTGAAAACATCCATTGTTCTCTGGACTGTATACAATCAAATCTGGCTAAAAGTTTAGAGTTCCTCATTATCTACCCCAAACTACCATTCTGACTCATTCTGACTATACCTTCCCCTCTCTCCTTCCAAACTTTCTTCTCTCTAGCAGTCCTGAATGAATCAGCATTCCTGGTGTCCATCTTGTGCTTTTCTTCTCTGACACAAGGACTCCTACTATTTACATTGTCTCCAACTGCTATAGTTGTGTGTATTTCTTATGGCACTTAATTCTGCTTTGTATTATACCTATTTGACTTGATTCTATTTATCTTAGTAACTCATAAACTCCTTGAGCACAGAGACTGTGTCTGATTCATGTTTCTGACCTGCATAGGTCTGATACAGTGCCCAGCACGTATCCACTGAATGTTCACATGCGCTTTCAGAGTGCTTAAGGGTGTAAGGGACTGGGTCCGGATTCCAGCTAGCTTGAGCAAGTAATACACCTCACTAAGCCTCGGTTTCCTGAAAAATTGAAAGAAATGGTGCCTATCTCATATAGTTCCTGTGAGAATTAAATACAATAGTGCACACAGAGCACCTGGTACCTAATAAGTGTTATTGTCCCTTTCCTTGATCCTAGGGAAGTATAACATTTAGAGAACCCACTAAGCATGGAAACCTGCCTTCCTTTTCCCTACTCTGCGTGTACCCATTCTATGCCTTGTGTTTATGAAGAGCCCAAGGAGCTCGATGTACCTTGTAGATGGCTTAGGCCAACATAGCAGGTCCTGGAAGCTGCGTGGCCACCAGCTTCTTAGTATCCCTGATACTTGTGCTTTGTGAAACTGAGCACGAGGGTATCTGTATCATTATCATTCGGATTTTCTTGATTTCCAGACACTGCTCCAGTGGTAGTCCCCCTGCTGACTCTCCTGTCATGTCTGGCCAGTCCACATTGGGGAATTCCTGAGTCAATTCCTTTCTATTATTACTTCACTTTCTAGCTAAGAGCCTAGACCATTTCTTGCTGTCTATTGGTAGATGTGTGGAGAAAAAAAATATGGTATAGGGACACCTGGGTGGCTCAGTCAGTTAAGTGTCTGCCTTTGGCTCAGGGCATGGTCCAGGGTCCTGGGATCGAGTTCCACTTCAGGATCCTTGCTCAGTTGGGATCCTGCTTCTCTCTCTGCCTGCTGCTCTCCCAGCTTGTGCATTCTCTCTCTCTCTCTCTCTGATAAATAAATAAATAAAATATTTTTTAAAAATTAAAAAAGGAAAATGTGGTATATACATAGAGTAGAATATTATTTAGCTTTTTGAAAGAAGGAAATCCTGCCATTTGTGACAATATGAATGAACTTGAAGGACATTATGCTAAATGAGTTAAATCAGAGACAGAAGGACAAATACTACATGATACCTCTTACGTGAGGAATCTAAAACAGTCAAACTCAGAAGCAGAGAGTCAAATGGCATTTGCTGGGGGCTGCGGGGAGGAGGGAAATGGGGAGGTGTTAGTCAAATGGGACTAAATTCATGCAAGATAAATATCATTGCGATCTACCGTACAGCATAATGCCTAAAGTTAACAATACTGTATTGTATACTTAAACATTTGCTAAGAAAGTAGATCTTATGTGAAATGTTTTTAGCACACACACACACACACACACACACACACACACCAGTAATAATAACAACAACAAAGAGGGCAGGAGAAAACTTTTGTGTACATTAAATATATACCTCTGTTTGTATGTCAATCATACCTCAATTAAGTGGTTTTAAAGAAAAAGTCAGTCCTAATTCCCACCTTCCCTAGCAACTGAAAAAGAAGAGGATGATGGGGATGCCATAAAACTTCACTAGCCTATGTACTGTTCTGCTCCATTAAGAGGAATGTGCTTTTAAAACGTTCTGAGATCCTTGGTTGGGTGGGAGGCAGATACCTGTCAAGTGCTCACTTCCTGGCTTGTCATTCTTTGATAGATTGGGAACTAGGCGCTGTGTTTGGTCACAGAGGAATTTAACTTTCCATTAGTTGTGTGACTTGACCGAACAGCAATTCATTCGTGGTTTGCCTTGTAATTTCCAGGTTTCTCATACCGCTAAGAAACATTGAGTAATATACTGTGGGAACAGACTTAATTCAATTGAGCTCGCCTTTGGAGGAAAGGCCATAAGGACGGCATGAGTCTGTTCTATTATTACCCAGTTGCTCCTGTCCATAATGGATGTTTATGATTCATTGCTTATTGAGGAACCACTTATATGGAAAGTTGCCAAAGATCTTTGGAAAATCCAAACAAAATGTCTTACTCCCTGGTTTTGGGATCGGAACTGAATGGCTCATTTTCAAGTTGCTCAGGGCCACACAACAAGCTGTTGATAGAAAAGTCCAAAGGGACTTAGGAAGCTAAGCCTAGGCCTGGGAGTGTGGAGTGCCAACCTTGGAACCCAGGCCTTACTAAAGTTCTCAGAGGAGAAGTCCTTCCTGAAGCCAGGCTGGGAGGAGGGGTGATGCAGGGGCTGTAATAGATCTTGTGGAATGCTTTCAAGACATGGCAGACCAGACAGCATCTATCTCAAGGTGCCACTGGTCAACTTCATTCTGGAGCCCTGGTCTCGAATAGTGTTCCATGTAAATGTTAAGGAGTACAAGTTTGGGAAATGCTTGCTGAAGCAAAGTTGAACATGTTTCTTTATTGTAGGATTTCTACAAATCTTTAATATTTTCATGTTCATTATGATTCATTGTGAATTTCAGTAGGATATTCCTTTTTTTTTTTCAAATGTATTTGACCAAGATATCTTCCCCTTACCTTTTAATAGTTCAATTATCAGGATTTGAAGAATCTTTACTGGGTTAATGAAATAAACCTAGGAGCCTGGAGATAAACCTAGGAAGCCTGATCTGGCTCCAAACTGGCTTTGAATTTGGGAGTCTCTGGGACATTTTGATGCCACTTCAGGGTGAATGGCAGTTTCAACTTTTGGTTATCTTTGTTTTTCCCTCTGTGTTTTGGGTCTAGCAGTGGGACCCCAAAGCCTGGAATGGCTCCAGAAGAGATCCATTTCCCTGAGGTCTTGAGACCATAGCCTGTATGTATCTGACTGTCTCTACTGGAGCTATGGAAAATACCCAGTGAGGGCCAGTGCCACAAGCTCTGGAGCTGTGTAACTTGGGTAAGTTACTTGATTTCTGTGTCAATATCCTCATCTGTGAAATGGGGATAATAATGGCATCTATCCCATGGGGTTATGTGAGGATTTGGTAAATACACGTGAAAGCACATAAAACAGTGCCTGGCACACAGGAAGTGTATATACCATTAGCTGTCATTGGTTCTGGACTTAAATCTTGGAGGCTGCCCTATATATGGTGATGGTGGGCAGAGAAGCCCTTTGCCTCAGCATTTGTTCAAGCCAGTGGCTCTCAATTGGTGGATTCATTGTAAGTGCAAATAAGCAACAAAATTTTCTCCCACATGCAATCTTACCCTTCAAAACTGACCACACACAAATAGCATCATTAAGGAACGCCTAAAACCATACACTTGCTTCTCAGAAAAAAATACATTTTCTTTCTATCTGGTGAGATTGAAGTATGAATACCTGGTCTCTATGATTGTTTATGGAGCCGTACTTCAGTGTTTTTTAAATGTACAAAGTGCATATGTAGTCTGCATAGAAACTAAAAGTACCCTTACCTCATTCCACGATGGCCCTCATAACCTGCTTGTTCAACGTCATAGTTATTGGCGCTGATATACACATTGTGGGTTACTTCCTTTGGTCCAGCTTCAACCGTACAATCCCAAATGCAGGAGAACCCAGGGTTTCTGATCCATTTTAGAGTGATATCGGGTCATCCAAAGTTTAGAGGGTATCTATGTAGTCAGGGATGGAAAACAGACTCTCCCGTTCCCACCCCATTTCGTTGGTCCAGCCCATATTTTTGCCAGATAATACTATTGAAAGGTGGTCTGAGTTGAGAAAAACTGACTTCTCTTAACTAACTGAATTAAGTAAATTAAATAAACCTGATAATTTAGTGAGTGTGACTAAGGCTGCATACCCGCTCTCACATCTTTCCCAATTAAAGGTGAATGGAAGAGTCATTGCATTATCTCCGTTGTAGATGGAAAACAGGACAGTGACAAAAAGGAAAAAATCTAGCTATGAACTAGTAGAAAGCTCTTCATCAATGCATCCTTTGCACGAGTGATTGATTTACTCTGGTCTTAACGTTTGATTGTTTTCTTTTCTCTCATATCCTTCTAGGTAATATACGAATTGCACATATAAATATTTAAAGTGGTATGCTTTAATATGTTAATAGTTAAAATCATTTATTAATTCAAAACCTGAGGTTTTACAAGTGAGCTCAACTGGGTTCTAGACTAGTGGTGACACTGAAGCAGGTTTCCTTGCAGCAATCTTAGGATAGCTAAAGTATTAAAAATTCTTGATTTATAGTGGAAATGTGATAAGCACAGAGTGATAGCGGAGTTATCTTCTGAAGATCCAAAACTCGGATCAAACAGTTCATATTAATATAAGAAAACAGATTAATTTATATGGAGCTTAATAAGAAAACAGTCCATGGGTTACGAAAGATACAAAAAAAGATGTGATTCCCAGATTTCTCCAGGGGAACTAAGATTTGTTTTGTTTTACTAGATAACCTAGGATGAAGGGAATATATACCAAAAAAACAGAAACTTCTGATTAAAGTTATTTATAGTAAGTAAATTTTAATACACAAACCCATATGCATAGCCACTGTTTAACAAAATTATAATAAATAAAGCAATGTAGAGATGTCCCACAAGTAAATGTACATTAATTATTCCACAAGATGATCGCTCCCATCAACAATCCTTGGTCCTGTGAATCTCTCTGCTACCCCCAAGGTTAAAGCAGCCTGAAGATACATTGTGCACCTAAGGATGCTAGAGTCATGTTAGATTAAAAGGTAGAACCATAGAAATTGCACTGTTTGGTATAAAACTTAGAGAAACCCTTGCACATGTCTGCCCAAAGTAATGCACAAGGAGATTCACTGAAGCAGCATGATCTGTAATGCTTGAAAGTTTGTGATTTTAAAATAAAGCCCACCAGTAGGAGAAATGAACAAATTGCAGTATATTCTCATGTGGAATACACCCAATAGCTAAACCGAATAAAGATGTACACTTATGAATCCTAGAAAACAATAGTAAGTGATGAAAAGAAGTTGCAGACTGATACTTTATAGTATGATAAGACTTGGGTAATTTAATGTAAAAATTGTTTAAAGATGCACAAAACCATACTATATGTTATTTGTGGATGCATACTTTTCATATATATATATATTCATATACTTTTCACATGTTTTATATATATAAATATATATACTCATATATAAAACATACATACATAAAATAATATATACTCATATATATAATAATACATATATGAAGCATAGGTGATAGATCAATTAAGGAAAAAGTTGTCTCCAGGAGGGAAGGAGAATAGGTTTGGGAAAGAGTATATAAGGGACCTCAACTGTACATGTTTTATTCTTTTTTTCTTTTTTAAAGATCGTATTTATTTATTTACTTGACAGAGAGAGAGAGAGGACAAGCAGGTGGAATGGCAGAGGGAGAGGGAGAAGCAGGCTCCTGGCTGAGCAGGGAGCTTGACTCGGAGCTCAATCCCAGGACCCTGGGATCGTGACCTGAGTGGAAGGCAGATGCTTAACCCACTGAGCCACCCAGGTGCCCCCATAATGTTTTATTCTTAAATAACAAATGTATTAATCATATATTAAATTTAAACAATTCTGAGGGGTAAGATACTGTATATTACTCTCTGAACTTCTCATGTACAATATTTCATATTTTTTTTTTAAAAGGATTAAGTGATAGGTGCAGGCTCTTTTAGACTCACCACATTTGTTCCATCTTAAAGGGCAAGGAAACAGAAAAGCATGCTTTACCTTGGCTGTTCCAAGGAGGATACATTTACTTAGCCAAACCCAAAAGACAACCCAGTCTCTTCATTTGGACAGAAGCGACAGGATGGTTTATTATTATTCTGAGAGAAGTTTGCAATCTGGAGGAACTTCTGGTTAATAGTTAATACTCCAGGAGTATTACTTTGGGGAATTCAAGTAATGCACTGTTGTTTGTAAATAAACTGGAGTCTGATCTTTCATCCAAGTTTATATGTATTTGGGTGAGTCCTGCCCAATTTCCCTGGCCTTTCTCTTCCCCAGCTTTTCCCGGCTGGCCCTTTAGCTCTCTCCATCTGCAAATGCAGCTCCAGTGATTCCAAGCAGGAAGTCCCTAACTAGCTTCTCTTCCTTCCTCCCCACTTCTGTCTGGTCAGGCTTGGTAGGAGCCTATGTTCCTGCTAGATTAATACAGGATAAGGCCTCTGCATGGGTCCCTACAGAGTCTGGGTCTTGGGACACTGTCCATACTCAGCTGAACTCTGGGCCCATCCAGAAGCTGACTCCAGCCCCTAATCTTTAAGTCTTTTCTTGCTGCCAATAATTTAGCCAGTGCTGTTCATGAATTCCTAAGATTCTATTGCATTTGGGAAACAAAGCATTTGTCTTGTATTTGGCTTAACCATCACGTCCCCAGATGAGGCCAAATATCCTGATGTTAGATGCTCTGCTCATAGCCTGGACGTGTTTGAGGTCTCATCCCAGCTTCAGTTAAATAATTAATTTCATAATTAGTTTAATGTTTGCTTCCTTTGCTGTAATGTCGGCTCCATGAAAGCCTGGATTATGTTCCCATCGAGATGAACAGTACCAGTCACAGAATAAATATATTGATTGATATATAAGTGTGAGTGAAAGTAAACTTTCCCTATATACAGAAAATCATATATATATATATATACATATATATGTATATATATATTTTTTAAAGAATATGTATGAATATTTTAAGAATAAAAATGGAATGTATTAAAATTTTAGTTTTTACATGTTTTTCCTTTTTAATTTTTTGAAAAGTTTCAAACATACATTCAGAAGATAAATGATTATAATGAACTCTTTTTTAAAGATTTATTTATTTATTTGAGAGAGAGAGTATGTGGTGGGGAAGGACGGAGGGAGAGCGAGAGAGAGAATCTCCAGCAGGCTCCCTATTGAGTGTGGAGCCCAACATGGGGCTCGATCCCACGACCCCTGAGATCATGACCTGAGCTGAAATCAAGAGTTGGACGCTAAACCCACTGAGCTACCCAGGCACCCCAATTATAAACTCTTATTGTGAGTACCTCTCAATGAGTATTAATAATGATTAACAATTTGCCATATTTAATCCTTTTTAATCTATTTTCTTTTTTTTTGCTGAAGTATTCAAACCAAATTTGAAATGTCAGGATATTTCATTCCTAAATACTCCAGTATACAGTTCCACACACACACAAAAAGCTTATTTTCCTAATGGCATCTAATAAAATCGACAATAATTCCTCCATCCAAATTCCAGCCTATGTACAGTTTCCCTGATTGCCTCCTTACAATTGCAAAAAACATCTTTCTGTAGTTGATTCGTTCAGGATCAACATTTCGGTGAGAATACGTTATCAGCGGTACTATGTCCTCCAGACTGTGTCACCCAAGGAGGGTCATAGCTAGTTGTCTCACTGTTAGTGTCGACAAGATTCATTAGTGTGGTCAAGGTGACAGCCTGTTCTCCCCAATAGAAAGTTTTTCTTTTCTCTTTATAACCAACAAGTAATCAGTGCTTGGCACCCCGCAAATATCTAGTTTCCATTGGCCTTTCTTCTAAAATTTTATCATCTGTTGATGACCACAGCCCGAATCAATTATTTCATTAGGGATTACAAAATGGATGTTTTTGGATTCTGTCATTCCTTCTACACTTATCAGCTGGAAGTGTTCTATAAACCAGTACTTTCTGACAATATTTAGGACTACTTGGATACTTTGAGATATAAAATATTCCTTGTCCAGGAAGGGCACAATAAATGTTTATCTTCTCCCTTTAATTACCATTGTAGAAAAAGTTTATGCACAAGCTGTTTGCAATGGGCACATATTATTTTTTGAGGTGTTTCTCTTCATTTATTCGTGTCCTTTTGATGGGCATTGTTTTTGCTGTTATAAATATGCTGTGTTGAAAATTCCTAGACATACATGTACAAGTATTTCTGCAGGGTAAATTCCCAAAAGAAGAATTTCTGGGCCAAAGTGTGTGCACACATTCAAAGTTTTGATAGATCCTGCCAAATTGCCTTCAAGGAATTATATTATTTCCCCTGCAACAAAGCTTGAATGAGAATGCCTGTTTTCTCACACACTCCCCAATACTGTATAGAATCAACGTTCATAATCTTTATAATCTGATACTTTAATGACATTGGCACCAGCCCACCTTGGCTCACTTCTCTAGTCCCCACTGAGCCTTCTTGCGAAATGATTGAACAGAAACACACTGGAATTGCTCTGCCTATGGGTATGTTTGATAGTATTACATGGATTTGCCATGGCACCTGGGGACCAACCAGAAGTGAGGAAGTTAGACTCTTTTTCTACCAAGTCCCCATCTATCAATGGATTGAGCACTTCTCTCAGGGTCTCTGAGACTTCTGGCTCAGCCAGCAAGCTTACTCCCTGTCCAGGAAGAAAGCCTTATGTGGAGAGTGACAAGTGTTCTCAGTCATCAGTGAGGTGAACGCTAAGAGGATATGGATAGGGCACCAACCATGTTGGCTATAGATCTCTGTCGGGGAACCACACTTCATGCCCAAAGAAGCAAAATACAATAATTTTGACATTGCCATAGAGGGCAAAACATAGCACAGAAGCAGATGCAAGATAGAGAGCTCTTGAAACAGAGATATAAACAAAGTGTTACAGCATTGGCAAATGCTGTACGAGAAGGGATGAGAGGGGCCACCAGAGAGAAACTATTTACTAAGTTTAAGTATATCTATGGCAGGCACTTTGCAAACCTCGTTAATAACCCACGACAATGATTTGGTACTTAAAGTGAACTCTGGACGATTCCAAATCATTTTGGGGCAAGGATACCATGAGGTAGGGAATTTGGGAGAGTGACCAGAGAGGGGGATATTTAGAGTGGACAACAAAAATGATGATTCTCTTAACCCCACCTGGGGAAGGTTTTCGTCAACTCCTTAGAAAGGATAAATTGGAAGTTTATGAAAGAAGCTCACTGTACATTTTTATATAGTTTATGGGATATTTTAAATTAACCCTAGTCATTCTCAATTAATTTTCCTATGATTTTCATATAAAGTCCTGAGTTAAAGAACTCTTGTAGGCACCATTGTTATTATTTATTCATGTTTAATTAATTAATTATATTCTCTCATCCCAAAAGGTAAACTACTGCCCAAAAAATGGTGAAGGGATCTGGAGTCACCCTACTTGCATTTGAACCCCATCTCTACTAACTACTAGATTGTATGACCTTGAGCACCTTCCCGAACTTCTCTGGGCTTCTGTTTCTCATCTGTGAGATTAGGAACCTACCCTACAGGAATGTGGTGGAGATTAATTGGAGCTGACTATCTAAATGCCTGGCATAGTATAAGTACTCCATAAACATTAGGTATTTTGTAAGAATAACAGTTCTGGGAAGCCACATTTCTAGAAGTCAAGGTTCAGGTGCTCTGAATAACTGGCCAAGCAGCTGTCGCCACAGAAGGCTACTTCCTCCCATCTGCGCATGCTGACCCTGAAAGCGGGAGCACGGTATGGGGTCATGGCCATGGCGTTTCACATTGCTCTTCCAGGCCTGTGGACAAACTCAAAGTTATGCACTTTGGGGAAAAAGACTCCAGGGCTGTGAATCTTTATTGGTATAATAAAGAGTGGAGGCTTGTCTTGAAGAAAGTGTGCCAAGAGAGGCCCAGAGGAAGCACACCTTGTGGGAATTGGCTGAAGTTGTTCTTGACTCTGGTAATAAACAGCTACGGCCACTTTGTCCCAGACTGGGAGGTTGGGTCCCGTGCATGCAAGAATGCCGTGGTGAAGAGAAAAGGGCTGCATCGTGGGCATCAGAGCACAGTACTACCTGGCGTATTTAACACCTTTCAAAAACAAAACAAAACCAACCAACCCCAAAGAATTGCTAGCATGATTAGTGTGAGAACATACTTCTTTGGCGTTAACTAGCATCTGACTTCAGGTCAGAAGAAATGAGATCGGTTTTCCTGACTATATCATGGTATCTAAGGAAGAGGCCGATCATGAATGTGGGCTGCTGGGAGGTAGAAGCCAGTGCGGAGCCCAGGATTTCCTGTCTGCTCTTTCATGATAAATAACTTCGGTTAAAACTTTGGGACACAGATCCATTTCTCTTGTGCCAACTTCTGTTCAATGCAATCTTCACTCCCTCATTTCATCACTGAGTAAAATGATTCCTAGGGCCAAGAGAAGTTATGGAAGCATCATAATTTGGTGAAAATGTGTTGAAGGCTCATGCCAAGATTATAAAAGTCTTATCAATGTCAGGCTCTTTAATATTCAACTCTTGGTAAGAGACACTTGAATAACTAAGTGGATAGAAAATTTTCTAATGGGAAATAGTTAAAAATGTTAATATCACAAGGCATGGAAGAAAAAAACAATCTCATTCAAAAATACCATGTTTGGAGTGCCTGGCTAGCTCAGTCCACAGAGTGTGCAGCTCTTGATTCAGGGTCGTGAGTTCAAGCCTCACTTAGGGTGTAGAGAATACTTAAAAGAATACTATGTTTAACACTGAAAATCTTACTTTTTATTCATACACACTTCATGGAAGATAATTCTGAAGGTCAGATCATGTGAATACCTGGGTCAGAGCTGCGCATTGGAATTTAAGGGCAAGGGTGGAATGCTTAAAAAGAGAGACAGTCAGCATGGGGAAAGCTTGGCCTGACCCTTGGGAAGGGATTAAGTTTGCAGTAAGTCCAAAGATTAGGGCTTTATAATTTTGTAAAAAGACTGTCCTCCTTGGGGTGCCTAGGTGGCTTAGTCCTTTAATTGTCCAAATCTTGGTTTCTGCTCAGGTCATGATCTCAGGGTCATGAGATGGAGCCCTACCTCAGACTCCTCCCTCATCTTGAAGTCTGCTTGAGATTCTCTCTTTCCCTCTCTCTCTGCCCCTCCCCCTGCTCTCTCTCTAAATAAATAAATAAAATCATAAAAAAAAAAGACCATCCTCCTTAAGACTTTACTCTCAATACACCTCTCCCTTTGTGAAGAGGGTAAGTATGACAAAAGAGAAGAAAACAGAGTAAAGAACCCACCTGAAAAAATGAAAACTCATCAATCTTTGGTTTTTGCTATGTTCTCTGGGATGTTAAGAGTTAATTAGTTTATAAGAAACTACCACTCTTGAACTATAGTTTTTCTACAAAAAGCAGAAATATAGAACCTGTTCTAATTACTGAATTTGTTGCTATTTTGTTTTTGTTTGGATTCTTTTCCCTAGTTTACGTTTCAGATATGAATAAAAGTCCGTGAATGGAATTTGGTAACATTCCACATTGAGACATAAACAACATGTAGTCAAATCCCAGTTCTCCCTGAGCCGTTAGCCTGGAGTTTCATTTCTGAATGCCCCCACTCTCCCCCCTTCACTGCTCAAACGGTCGGTCCTCTGGCTCCTTTCTCTTCAAGTGTCTCCTGTCATGTCCTTTGTTCCTGCAGTTTTGCGGGGCTTTGCCCTTCACGTACTCAGCGAATGTGACTGGTTTAGTGGGTAAGACACGGGCAAACCGAGCTGTCCTGACTTCCTTGCCTTCCAAGGCCAGGGGTGTGGAGCTAGCCATGGTATTGCGTGCGTGCGATCGCTGTTATCCAGTCCAGAGATAACACACAGGTGGTTCTATACTTGGTGAAATGTCAGAATCATTGCCTCCTACAAAAGTGGGCAGAGCCAGTAAACTGGGCCAGAAAGAGATGGGACAATTGGGCTAGAAAAAGATGGACATCATGCCCCTGAAAATCATTTGTGTCCCTCAGATGGGAAACCAGGTGTAAGGGAAAATCTGGGGGGTAAAAGAAATTTAAAGAAAGGAAATAAAAGGCAAAGGTCACATTTGGTGTCTAAGGTAAGTCATTTTAGATTAGTTCTTATAGGTATAGGTTCCAAGACTTCTTTGCAAATGGGGGACATGCAGGGAACTGGAGGTAAAAGCTGGACAAGGTGTTTACAAAGTTCTACTGGTCCTTCAGGGCTAAAGGGAGGTTATTTTAGGATCAGAAATATGTGCTTTGGAAATGTGCCTATTTTTTGCGTTGGATTTTCCATAATTATGTCTCATGTTCTCCCTTATTTAGTCAAGTATTTTTTTAATATCAGTGATAAACTGCAACAAAATTGAGAGTAACACAAGTATACATTTACAAGTACAAAAAATATTACATCAGTTTCAACTGGATCAAGGGGAACTAAAGAATGGGGGTGTGACTATTGAGTCACTTTAGTTGGCGATTAACACGCGGAAAACCTAAGGGGACTCCCAGTCTGGAGTGACTTCCTGGGACTTCTGTTTTCTGCTAAAATCTTGGAAGATTCATGTTTTACTCATAAGGGAGGCTGTTTCCCATTATACACTTTAACTTCACACATACAATACTAAATTATGTTTACAAACTGCATAATAGAAAAATTGGATACTTAAGGAAATTTTACTTCATATTATCAAAGAAGAAGTATATGTTAGGTTACCGTTCATACAAATCCAAGTTTTGGTATATTACATTTGCTAAAGGAAGGTGGAAGGTAGTTACTCGTATGTGGTTTACAATCTGGAAATCTTAATGGTAGATTTTTATTTGTTCCTATTTTTTCTTTTTCCTGGAATAAACTCGACTTTGGTTTGCATAACCATAACTACTTGTCAAGCCATAAAATGGCAGAACCATGATATTTCTTTTCTTTTTTTTTTTTTTAAGATTTTATTTATTTATTCGACAGAGAGAGAGAGGAAACACAAGCAGGGGGAGTGGGAGAGGAAGAAGCAGGCTCATAGCAGAAGAGCCTGATGTGGGGCTCGATCCCAGAACGCCGGGATCACGCCCTGAGCCGAAGGAGACGCTTAACCGCTGTGCCACCCAGGCGCCCCAGAACCATGATATTTCATACCCTTTTATTTGTGGTTTTGCAGGGAAAAAATCTCAGGAATAATATTATTAACAGACTAAAAATGTTTCCCCAGGATGTTTGACTTTTAAAATTAATTTATAATCGAAAATCTGCAATGTGCAACTTATGTACAACGTGACCTACACCGTCCCAAGGCCACCCAATGGCCTTCTTTCTAAAAAGAAAACTCCTTCCTTCTTTCTTCTTTCAACTCCACCTCCTAGTCCAAAGAATTCCAAGTAGTAGCCTTCCTGTATATTATTATGATTTATAGGAATGATTTATAATGCACATTACTCTTTTTTAAAAATGATCTGGGGTGACTGCTTTTTTTTTGGTAGAAGCTTTTGTCAAAAGCTAAATAATGACTAATAAGAAATGTTTATGTGGTTTTTTTGCAAGAGTAGCAGTGAGTGGATGGAGAAATAAAGAGGGTCGTTAGAAGATGAAGATACTGGTTTGTGTAGCCATCCCTTTCCTGCATTTGTCTAAGCTCCTGAAGGACAGGGACTGCCTGTGGCTTTTTGGTAACAATGCCCTGAAGGGCCTCCCCTCCAGGAACTCATCGTTCAGAGGAAATGTGAGGTAAGTACACCAACAGCTATAGTTCTGAACAAATGAGCAGTTTAATAAGTTTTATAGGTTATTTTAAAAAGAAATACAGCTGTAGGATTGTCAAGTACAAAGAATAAATTGAATTAACTGCCAAGGAATAGTATCAAACGTTAGTTACTGATGATGACTCAAGTTTTTGCTGAAATGGTAGACTTTTTTCACCTTTAAATCAATTTGACATGTTCTAACCAGTTTAAAAAGAACCAGTCTTGAATTTGGGTGTGTGAAAAAGTTGTTTCCTGATATTTGGTTGTTTGGGGTACGTGTCACAGTAAAAGGAAGAACAAAGAGGTTTTGCTTAGAATCAGGCCATTGTGGTTGTTTTTCTCTCAGGGTGATAGTCTTTGGGAACAGATGCAAGGGTTAAGGAAGAAATCTTAAAAGCATCAGAATGTTCGTATTAGCAGTCCCTGAGTTGCTTCACTGATTGTAAAGCTAAGACGTCTCCTGTTATCTGATTATTGGTCCATGTGTTGACAACCCATTCAACTTACTACAATTCTATAAAGCCCAGAGAGCTGAAGAGAATTGAATCAGATTTTGAAGCAGTGAAAAGAGTGACACAGTTAAAACATCAGTCTTTCTTAAGAATCGATCATTATTGAAAGGGAAGATAGCAGATTGCGGAGAGCTGAAACGTCTCGGGTCAATAATCGAGCCTGTGCGGGTCTGCGTGCATCCGGGCTGCATAAACATGTAATTATGGGGCTCAGAGCATCTCCCTTCGAAGTTTGTCTCCTGGGCCTTCCCAAGCCAGAGGACAGACGGTATCTCTCAGAGCCAGACGGTATGAGGGGAGAAAATCCACCCCAGGGGAAGACAAATGTTTTGTAATAAGTGTGAGCAATTGGCTGAAGGGAACAATTTCATCTCTGCTACCGAGTCTCTGGATTCTGCCAAGTGTATTTATGCTCCTTGGCAAACACTGGATTTTAATTTCTTGGCAAAACATATGTGCAGAAATCTCTTTTACAATATCTAGTAAAAGATCCTACTTTGTAAACACTCATTCTGCAGAGTTTAAAAGCTATGGGGGGAGAGATTAAATCACATTTACCTACTTAAATCTTCAGAGAGGAAAGATTCTTCATGCAAAGGGAACTTCTGGGCCGTTAACAGGAAGGAGTCTCTTTTTTGGGGGGGTATTTGGTCTGTCTCCTCTCCTAGTAAGTGTTCTTACTGACTCTCTGAGAGTTTGAATTCTTGATGCCACTTCAAAAACACAGACGTACCCTCCAGCCCACCGTTTGGTTGCTCATCAATCCCTGGGCACGAAAGGCTCTTCTTAGCTTCCTTCCTTTCTGGTGTGACTGACAGCGTAACGTTAGCACCATCAAGTCACCGAGACCGGTGCGTGTGATCAGTGGACTCAGCAGAATTCCCTATAAAAGCCAATCCAGGGATCTGGGCATAAGTGAGCTCCTGGCACGCAGCACTAAACAAAAGTGACAGAAATAAAACTTGGAGCTCCTGAAACCAACAACCTTCTCTTGTGAGAAAGTGCTCTGACAAGGAAAAATGTTTTCAGTAGTGACCCAGACCGCCTCCGGGCCGTGGCCACACTGAGGAGCAGGCTTTCTGTGTGGGTTTGTGATTGGGGCCCTAGCTGTTTTGTTCAAAGGGAAAGGTAGAAAATCACCAAGTTGAATTTTTCCTTTTTTTTTCTTTTTTTTTTTGGTCTTCTAAGAGCCGGTACTTGGTAAAACGCACCCAGAGCCCCCAAGGGGTATATTGCTATAGGGACAGACGATCTCCTAAGGGAGATCCCTTAATTCAGGCTGAGCTATCATTGACCCAGATTTAAATTTTCATAGTTTAAGGCCCATTTTGGTAAGAAAAAATTATTCTCCCCCCTCAGCCAAGCTAATGCTACTCTTTCTAATCAAGAGCAAGGGTGATGAATTTGCTAGTCTGTGGCACAGACATATTGGACGTTGTTAATGATTATTCAGTCCAATAAGCCTTCTGAACTTTTCTCAACAGAGCGCTCCGAGCAGCTGACACCCAAAAGACTTCTTATGTTATGAGAGTGTGTCATGGCCACCAAGGGCAGGAGTGGAGGAATGCCCTGAGCAGATCAAGAAGCACAAGGCTCTTGAAGCCTTTTCTTTACCTTTCTTCTCTGTTCCTCATGAGCATTTGTGGTGGGCAGGATGATGGCCCCCTCGGATGTCCTATTCCCCGGAACCTGTGAAAACGCTACTTTACATGGCAAGAGGGATTTTGCCAGTTGGATGAAGTGAAAGGTCTTGAGATGGGGAGATCATCCTGGTTTACCGAGGTGAGCCCAGTGTAATCACAAGGGGCCTTAAAAGAGGGAGATAGGAGAGTCAGTCAGAAGACGAGATGGAACAATGGGAGCAGAGGCTGTCGTGATGCAACCATAAGTCAAGGTATGCAGGCCGCCTCCAGAAGATGGAAAAGGTGAGGAAGGGGAATTTCCCGTAGAGCTCCAGAAGGAATGCAGCCCTGACAACCCACTTTAGACTTCTGACCTCTGGAATTCTAAAATAATAAATTGGATTGTTTTAAGCCACTAAGTTCGTGGTAATTTATTACCACGTCAGTAGGAAACTAATACAGCATCGACTTCATTTGGCTTCCTCTATTGGCTAAGAGACTGGCTGTTCTTTCTGCCCGTCAGTTCATGTGGCAAAACACCATCTCCCCAGGGTGCCCAAGGTTACATGTTGCAGGTGCCATCCCAAACAGATGCTAACTCGACTTTCTTGGTTCCATTCCCAAATTCCAAAGAGAAAGTGACTGGGTCAGCTTGGGTCAGGGGTTCCCCCTGTGGCTGGCCAGCCAAAACCAGGTCATAGAATCACCAGCATAAGCAAGGCTGCCAGGAACCCACTCCTGTGGAAGGGCTGGGCAGCTCCCGGGGCTGAGAGGCAGGGCAGGCCTCTCAACCTCTCAACAGGTGTCTACTACATTGTTCATGCCTCCATTTATCAATTTCTTAAATTTAAAATTTTACTCTACAAACTCCATGTATTGGGGTGTTGTAGATTGATAACACTAATCGTCCTGTTGTTTCATTCCTCTATATATTTATGCCTTTTGGTAGTGCCCTTCTGACCTGATCTGACCTTAGCCACATGCTTTGCTTTAGCCAATAGGACAGATGGTCTTACGAAAACACTTGCATATTTCTGCTTCTTCTCTCAGACCCTTATCCTTGTCTTAAGAGCAATAAGATTATTGGAGGTTGAGAGACCAGGTAGCACAGAACCAAGTCATCCCAGCTGAGGTCATCCTAGACCAGCTGGTCACCACTCAGGCTAAGAGCTGACCACAGATGTGTAAATGAGCCTAACTAGTTCAGCTCATGTCAGCACAATCACTGAGCTAACCTCTGGACTTACGAACGAGAATAGATGTTACTGTTGAATGCCGCTGAGGTTTCACAGTTGTCGGTTACACAGAATTATCGTGACAATAGATAATTGATACGGGGGAATGTGATGTTCAAATATCACTTTATTTCCTTAATTCAATCACCTTTAAGGCTAATTCTAATTATCCTAGACAAAAATGACTTTCAGCATCTCAGCCAGAGATCAGACCTGAAGCATTAGAAGGGATGGAAGGCAGGCCAATGTTTTTTTGCAAATTTCCTCTTTATCCATCCCTCTGGCACTATGCTAAGCTCTCTCCCAAAGCCTACCTTGCAGAGCTCCATAGATAGTCTGTGAAGTAGGTTTGTTTACAGATGTGTTGAAGTTCAGTGAGATTTAAGTACTTGCTCAAAGTTGCTTCCATATTATGTCCACGAATTCAGATTTGATCCCAGATCTGTCTGTTGCAAAGCCTCTTCCAATATCAGGCCCAGAGTCTTCCAGTACCCGGCATGCAGGTGTAGCAAAATAAAAAATATAGGACATTCAGTGAAGTTTGAATTTCAGTTAAAAAATGCTTTATTTATCTCAAGTTCAAATTAATTGGTGTCTTGTAATTTATCTGGCAACTCTACCAACATGAAACTTACTTGTTGGTGGGGGAGGGATATGGAGGAAGTGTGGTAGAGTTCATTCTACCCTAATAATAATATATTTGAAAATAACTTGATTGTTACACCTGCAGAAGAGGTCATGTGTTCTCTGAAGGTTTACAAGGGAAAGATGCTGAGGCTCTGCTCTCACACTCCTGAGTCTTTAAATTTTTGTAAGTTCTGTGACCTCAAATGCCTCTGGTCATGTGCTCTTGGCCACATATTCTCCTAGTCACAGAGCAGGAACATCCATGCCCCTTTGTTGATTCTTTCCTAGGCTGCTTTAAAGAGGAATGGAAAGTATGTAAATCATTTGGCGTATATTGCTAGCTATGAATGAATTAAAAGTCTGAAGATACAGAATTTTTTTCTGCCTATGCAGAAGAAATTAAGGGCTGATCCGAGTAAGTGAAAAATAGCTAACCTGTATAGTCCTTATTATGCCAGGAATTTCTCTAAACATTTAAAATAGGTTAACTCATTTAATCGACACAAAAACTCTATGAGGCCAATGCTATTATCATCATCTCATTTTATAGATGAGGAAACAGAGAGGTTAAGTTAGCAACCTAAGATTGCACAGCTAGTAAATGGCAGTGCTGCCAGAGTTCAGATGTTTAACCACTGTGCTATACTGCCTCTCACCTAGTGTCTACTGAATTTCTACTGTGTGCCAGGCATTGTCTTGAGATGTGGTAGTAAACGATACAGTTTCTCCTCTATGAATCATACATTCTGATGAGGGAAGGTAGAAATGGAGGTGAAAAAGATTTCCCATAGTGATAAGTGCTATGAAGATAAAAAGTCAGGGTCATATGATGAAGTGCTTCTAGTGAAAGTATGGCTGCATTAGAATAGGGAACGATTTTTGGAGGAAGTATCATTTGAGCTGAGATCTTATTTAAAAAAGGAGCTAGTCATGCAAAAATCTGGAGGAAGAACATTCCAGGAAAAGGGGATGATCTTGTGGCCAAGGCATTTGAGAAACAGAAGCCGTGCAGTACCTCTGAGATAAAAGAGGAACAGGAGAGAGGGGTGAGATGTGGCCCAAAGGGTGGGTCATGTCACATCTATAGGCCATGGTGAAGGAAGACAGTATTCTCAGTAGCATGGACAAATATTGGAGAGTTTTGAGCATGGGAGGGCCATGATATGGCCTTGAGTTTTAAGGGTCACTATAGTTGCCAAATGAAGAGGAGACCATGAGTCAGTGCAGGGTGGTTGTGGTTGGTAAAAGCAGAAGTAAGGGGATCAGTTAGGAGGCTGTTGTTGTAGCTCCTGACAGATGTGGCCAAGTGGATGGATTTGGGATATGTTTGTGGGGTGGAGTTGGCAGGACTTGCTGATGGATTACAGGTAGGGAGTAAGAGAAGGTGAGGAAGTAAAGCAGATATGTAGGTTTTGGGCTTGAGCAGCTTGGTGAGTGTGGTGTCATTCAATAACATGAGGAAGCCTGGGGAAGGAGCAGAATAGAGTTCTGTTTTGATCATGTTAGTTTTGAGATTCTTAAAAGACATCCAAGAGGCTGTCAGTAGAACGGTCATCCTCTACCGCCTTGTCCGTATGTCCTTTCTCTCTTTTGTGCCTCATGTAAACCCAGAAACAGAACTCAGCCTGTCTCTTAGATCCTTAAATAGCGTTTGCTCATACAGTTATGTAAACTGAAGTTTTCGTTTAGAAGATGGCAGAGGCATTTTACGTCGTAAATCTCATAGCAAACAGCTTAAACCCTAATTAGACAATTGTTTCCCAAAGGCCCCTCCTGGTCCTTGGCCATGTCTTCATAGGGGTTTCTCTCTCCGGTCTTTCTTCTACACAGCACACCAGTGTTTTGGGCTCTTTTTCAAATGTATTACTGCTATGCCCTATATTCCAAAGTCTTTCAGGTTGCAACGTCCTCTCTCTGTTGTTACCCAGAACGATCCAGCTCTACCATCTTGCTTACACGCAGATTTACACATCCAGACGCATCTGGCTGCTCAGCAAGGAGTCTCCCTTGGGTACCACAGCCCATCCACCTAGAGTTTGGAAACTTCATCTTATAGATGAGAGTTAATGTTTCCTGTTTTGTAAGTGGGCATATGCACACACATAAAAATCAGTATCTTGGTCTTGTCCTTCAATATCAAGAATGGTTCTTCAGAGATTAATGGGTAATTGTTCATGAGCTATTTATCATTACAGATTTTGGTGTGAGATAGTCTTTTTTCCAAATTACAATCACCGTACTTACGATTTCCTCATATGTAAAAAGATGGTGCTTTTGATTGAGGATGATTAGAATTACAGTCTTTTTAGTTCTTTTTGTTGTTGTTCAATCTTCCAAGACTAGAGGAGAGAACATGCTTCTTGTGTCGTGGTTAGATAAGACAATCCATGGTCCATGTGATCATCTGATGTTCGCACTATTCTCAACTGCTACCGAGTAGGTGCCAGGCCCTGTGCTAGATAAGAAGGACCATGTTCCAGCCCCCAAGTTTATACTCTAACAGGAAAGATTGTGTTCTAGAGAGTTTTGAGTAAAGAGATGCAGGAAAAGGTTATGAATTTCATTGTTGACTCTGCTTCAGGAGTAAGTTCTCCTCATTTCAGAAAGCGTGCTGTGCAAATAATAGTCTGACCAATCTGACCAAACAGAAACCCCATCTTAATGTAGCACTTATGGACACGCAATATTTATACATTGTGATGATTCTTAGGAACGAAATTCCCTGCTTTATCTCCTGTGGTAGGGTTCAAAAAACCCAGAACACTAAGTCAGGGCTTCTGCCAGCTAGCCTGCATGAGGAAGGAGTGTTTATTAGTTTGCAAAAGTAGCGTGTAAATGAAGAATTCCTGCAAGCTGAGCAGGCAGGCAATCTGGACGCATCACGCCAAGAAGAGATCTGAACTGTGGGGCTGCTGAAATCTCTTGGCCCCTTTGTCAAGAAGCCTTCATTTCTGAATGGCCATTCGAATATTAACTCAGCATGTGCAGCCCAGAAAATCAACAGCAGATTACAGGAGTGGTGAGAACCTTTTCCGTTTGCTATCCTTCAGAAAACAGGAGCTGGTGTCTGAAAACCGTCTCAAAGGTAAATGCATTGGATATCACTTTTTTCCAGTTGCATTTATAATAGCCAAAGTAATCAAAAAAACCATTTGATTCAATCCACAACATTAGGTCTCATATCAGATTTAAGTCAATAAGCAAATAAATGAACCCAGGGTATGAAAAATATTGAGTCAGCCTGGAGCGGGGATAATTTGTGTTCTGGATCTGCTATTTTTTGGCTGCCTTCTCTGGAAGAGCTACGGGAAGTGCCCTCTGATGACTGCAGCACACATTGTCCTAGGCAAACACACAAGTGTGTGGGCACAGTGCTGTCCGGGGATCTCTGACTGCGGTGTGTCCTCAAAGTTGTTGTTATGAGATCTCTCTTCAAAGAAGCACAACTTGGCTGTTTCTGTGGCATGGAACATTCTCTCTCTCTCTCTCTCTCTCTCTCACACACACACACAGCTGATTTAGTTGATTTTGTCACCCTAGCAAAATGTACACATTTCTGTACTTGGTCTTTGCAGAGTTGCTTCTTCCTTTATTTCCCAACATTAACAAACTTTTGGGTATTTTATTCCAAAACATGTTAGACTCAGAGAAAGCATAAAAAGTAATATAACAAAAACGTGGGTGCTCACTCTTCAGAATTAACACATATTAACAATGTGTTTTATTTGCTTCAGACTTTTTCAAGACATAAAAATGAGAGACAATATCTCTTTTGTGCCACCTCATTCCCCTCCTTCTTTCCCCAGATGCACCATCATCGAGAAGTTGCTGGATACCTTTTCCTTCTAAGATTCTATTTCTATCATTGCTACAGGTGTCTGCGTTGATGATAACATTTGGTTCATGTTTGTATTTTAAAACTTTATGCAAGTTCAGTTTATTCTATAAATCAGTCTGAAACTTGTCTTTTTTTTTTTTTTTTTAAAGATTTTATTTATTTATCTGACAGAGATAGAGACAGCCAGCGAGAGAGAGAACACAAGCAGGGGGAGTGGGAGGGGAAGAAGCAGGCTCCCAGCAGAGGAGCCTGATGTGGGGCTCGATCCCATAACGCCGGGATCACGCCCTGAGCCGAAGGCAGACGCTTAACCTCTGTGCCACCCAGGCGCCCCTGTCTTTTTTTTTTTTTTTAATACTCAGTATTGTTTTTGAGATCTATCCATAAGGAAGCATTTAGGTCTAGTTTAGCCATTCATTCTAACTGATGTAGGACTATTCCACAATTTATTTATCTATTTATTTAAAACTCTTTACTCCCGCCATCCCTTTTGGCAGTAACCAACAATGCTATTGTGGGCATATATGTATATGTCTCCTTGTACTAAAATACTATTCTCTAGAGTATATTTCTAAAAGTGGGATTGCTGATCAGTACAATACACAGATTTTCAACTTCATCAGCTACTGCCGAATTGGTCTCCAAAGTTGTTCCAGTGTGCATACTGATGGTCACGTATTAGAATTGAATTCTATTTCTATTCTATTTCCATTCTATCTATTCTATTATGTTCTATAATTCCATTTCTTTATATCCGCACTAATACAAGGTATTATCATTATCAGACTTTCAAAGTATTACTTGTCCTAGGGGTACAAAATACATTTTTATTTTCCTGATTACCAATGAGGCCAAACATTTTGTCATACTTTTTTTTTGGCCATTTAGGTTCTCTCCTCTTTAAATTGCTTAATGGTGTCTTTGCTCATTTTCCCATTTTATTATTTGTATTTTCTCATAGATTTATAGAAATACTTTTTTATATTCCTGATATTATGTTTTTTGGCTGCATGAGTGGCAAAGTCTTTTAGAATTTGTGGATTGTCCTTACACATTATTTATGGTGTCTTTTACCAGATAGGAGTATAGCATCCTAATGTATATAATATATCATTGGTGCTTTTTTTATTGTGGTGAAATACACATAGCATAAAATTGACCATGAGTGACATTTAGTACAGTCGCAATGATGTTCAACCATCATCACCATCTAGTTTCAGAACATTTTCATCCTTCCAAAAGGCACCCCAACAGCTGATAAGCAGTCACTCCCTATTCTCCCCCCATATAAATATGTGGCCTTTTGTGACTGGCTTCTTTTCCTTAGCATGTTTCCAAGCCTCATTCATGTTGTAGCAGGTATCAGTACTTCATTCCTTTTTATGGCTGAATAATACTGATTTGTATGTACCACATACAAATGGTGTGGATAATCCACATTAGGTTTATCCATTCAACAGTTAATGGACATTTGGATTGTTTTCACCCTTTGGCTATTGTGAATAGTTCCGCTATGAACATCAACATACAAGTATCTGTTTGAAGCCGTGTTTTCAATTTTTGGGGTATATTTCTAGGAATGGAATTGCTGAGTCATAATGGGACTTCTATGTTTAGCTTTCTGAGGAACACCCAAAACTGCATTCCACAATAGCTACACCATTTTACATTCCTACCAGCAACATACAAGAGTTCCAATTTCTCCACATCCTTATTAACATTTGTTTTTTTCCATTTTAAAAGTTACTATTATTACAGCTATTCTAGTGGGTGTGGGCTTTACCTCATTGTGGTTTTGACTTGCATTTCCCAAATGGCTAATGACGTTGAGCATCTTTTCATGTTGCTTGTTGGCTATTTTTATAGCTTCTTTGGAGAAATGTCTATTCAAGTTCTTTGCCCATTTTTAGTGAGTTCTCTTTTTGTTATTGAGTTGTCATAGCTCTTTATTTATTCTGGCTACTAGATGCTTATCAGTTATATGATTTGCAAATATTACTCCCATTCTGTAGGTTCTTCTCACTTTCTTGGTAGTGTCCTTTGATGTGCAAAGTTTTTAATTTTGATGAAGTCCAATTTTTCTATATTTTTCTTTTGTTGCTTGTGCTTTTGATGTCATAGTTAAGAAACCATTGGTAAATCCAAAGCCATGAACATTTACTCCTATTTTTTCCTAAGATTTTTATGATTTTAGCTCTTATAGTTAGGTCTCTAATCTATTTTGAATTAATTTTTATATAATTGAACTTTCTTATGACTTATATTCTTCCTATATTCTCGGTGTTAATGCTTAGTTACATGGACAGGAAAGACCTTTTAGAATTTGTGATTTGTCTTTTTACTTTATTCATAGGGTTTTTTATTGTGTGTACTATATATTTTTTAAAAGATTTATTTATTTTAGAGAGAGAGACAGCAACAGTGGGAGGGGCAGAGGAAGAGGGAGCGAATCTCAAGAAGACTCCCTACTGAGCGTGGAGCCCAACACGGGGCTTGATCCCAGGACCCTGAGATCATGACCTGAGCCAAAATTGAGAGTCAGAGGGTTAACCGACTGAGTCAACCAGGAGTATTACATTTTAGTATACAATATGTTATTTTTTGGCGGGGGATGTTTGTTTAAGAAATCTTTCTCTTTCTGAGGTCATAAAATTCCTTGCCTTGTATTTTTATATTTTCCTTACCTTTTTAGGTCCACACAATTTACCTAGAATTTATTTTTATGTATATCATGAGGTAGGGATCTCGTTATTTTTTTCCCCTACATGGATAACTAATCATCTTAACAGTATTTATTGACTTTCCTTCCTAATCTTTAATATTACCTCTGTTGTATACCAAGTTCTCAGTTCTGTTTGTTTATATCTCTTTGTCACTCAATTTTTATTATTACAGCTTTGTTGTAAGTCTTAGTATCTAATATGTCAAATTCCCTCTCCTGGTACTTCTTCAAAATTGCCTTGGTGTAGTAGACAAAATAACGTCCCCATGACCCCCCATGTAAATATCCTTTTCTAGTCTTCATCCTTCTTGTGTCTGTTTATTGTCTAACTGCATTGATTAGTTTTCCAGATCAGTAGAATAAAACAGTGATAGTATCTCCTTCTTGTTCTAGTTGACTGGCTTTGTAGTTATGTATATTTTTTCCCTATTTTGAATAATGAAACAACTTGTACTGTTCTGTGGACAGCCTGTCCAAACTATGGAGACTAGCTACCTCTTTTATGCTGTCAGTTTTACAAAAATCTTTCTAGAATGAGCCTCCATCCTTGTACCATTTGTTTTCCTTGGCCCAAAAGACAGCCTTCTTTGGAAAGTTGGTAGGTCACTCTTACAAACCCTGTTTATGGTATAAAGTTAAAAATATCCCCAAAGGGAGCAATAAGCCAAGTAAATCTTAATAACAATATTATCTTTTTCTAGGATCTCTTTTATCAGTCTTGAATATTCAGGATAAATATCTAGAATACTCTTTATCAGGCTCCCACCACCTTCTCTGTGATTTGACTGAACAACCTGCCGAAGAAGGTCTGGTATATTCTTGGAGCAACAAAGGAGTCTGGTCCCATATTCGAACAAACTGAAGGAGATAAACCCAACCCCTGTTGGAGGTGTGGTGGGCTCAGCTGCTGTCCTACAGAGCTGAGGGAGGAGGTAGGAAACTGAGGGTCCAGCCTTCCCAGGCCAACACAATGAGTCAGCAAAGCCACAACAATGTGTATGAGCTGCAGTGGAGCCTGACTTAACACCAACATCCTAAGCTTAAATATGGCTGCGGCTTCACTTCTGCTTTCCAAATCTGGAAAAAATTTCTCTTATAGCAAGGCTGAACCCAGAACCATGCAGAGAGGGAAACTCTGAGAAACATGGTTTTAGCTTAACTACATTGACAATAAAGAGCCACCATAATTGTTGTGCTAGTCAGAAAGTATCTTATGTATATCACATCATGTTGACTGCATACAAAATACCTTCACTGGGCCAAGTTTTCAAATTTTTAATAAAAGTCTGTGAAGGCTTCATTTGAAAAATATTTCTTATCTTCCAACATTGGACATTGTCCACAATATTTTTCCACAGTCCCTCAAAGTTGACAGTTGACTTTTTCTTTATTTGGATTAGATAATAAATTTCTACCACATCAAGACAGGTCAAAAATTTTTAAAAAGACATATATAGTATAAATTTAAAAATTTTTTAAAGACATATATAAAAAATTTTTTAAAGACATATATAAAATTATACATGATTATTTGTTGCATATGTGATTTACCACTGTAACTTTCCTCAAATCCTTTCTGGAAGCCATGGGATACAAAAAATAAAAACAGAATATTGTCTCGAGAATGTTTGATTTTCACAGAACTCTCCAAAGAAAAGTTCAAAGAAGAATCCTCCTAACACCTGCATTTCTGAAGAAGAATCCTCTCAAAGACCACTTTTTTTTTTTAATGATTTTTTATTTCAAAGACCACTTTTTGTTTACTGATGTTTGGAAACAAGATATAGGTCATAATGATCTCTTTACAGTGAAAATGCGGGGTCTCTTTTTATGTGTGTATTTGCTAATTTTGTGTGTTTCTTCTTCAGCCAAAGCTAGATGTCCTTGTTGCTCCTGTGTCTTGGGTGAAAATTCTTGACTCAAAATAAATCATCTGAATACAGAACAAAACTTCTGGATAAAGATTTGAAGTGGAAGCCTACTAAAAAGTTTTGGTATATGGCATCTGGTCTACTTCATTATTTACGTCACTTCTGAGATCTTATCTTTCATTCCTTAGGAAACCCAAACGACAGCCTCTAGTTTTAACCCCTGGGGGACTGTTCTTTGGCATAAGAAATAAAGATGCTTATCAGAAACCAGTTTTATTTTATGTTTTGCCTTGAGAAAATTTCATGTAGAACAATGTATCTAAGTATAACACCATTATTTCTGTGCTATAATTTATACTCGGGAAGTCTTCTTGGAATATGACATTTTGTGACTGAACAAACTGGATTTCCTTATTCCAAGTTCTTGTTAAGATGATAAATAGGTTCACAGAGACACATCTGACTGAAACAGTGTTTTTTTTTTTTGTATTTTTCTTAAAAATTGGGTACTATTTGTAAGATTATTTGCAGGGGGATAAAAAACTAGTCTCGGGTATGTTTTTCTACCTGAATTCAGTTTCTTTTATAGATGTAGATGGTGTACGATTCCACAGGTATTGTTTTGGTGCGTATTATATTATCATAATTAGGACTCAGAAGCTATACTCTATATGGAATAGGATGGACTTTTTGTAAATTAAAAGAAAACATTTTAAAGATATGTGTTCAGAGGTACATATAGTGTATATAAATATATATATGTGTGTGTGTGTGTACACACACACACACACACAGTATGTAGAGAAAAAGCAGGGGCTGGATTAATTTTAGTTGCTCTAACCAGTTTTAGCCAAGAGTTACAAACAGACTATTGACCATAATGTTGAATTAATTTGATTTTCATTGATGTCATGGTAGGAGAAAGGTCAGGAATAGCTCCCTCGGAGACTTAAAGGTGGGTAGGTGTGTACCAGGACAGAGGAGCCGAGGCTCTGCACGCTGAGGGGCAACATGAGTCAATGGTGGGTGAAACTGCAAGTACTTTAGCCCTAAGACCAGACGCCGCAGGTACCTCAGCTGAGAGCAGGGAGTGGGCAGCCCCAGCCCACCCTGGCTTGCCTGCTAAGGAGCTTGACTCTTACCCTGGGGATGACAGGGAGCCAGGGATGACTGAGAAATGAATGGGTTCTGGACAAGAGATACAGGTGAGACTCCTAGGTCCGAGAGGTGCAATGTTACAGAGCGGTGTTCTATTTTTAGAAATTTATTCCATAAGAAGAAAAACCCCAACCATGACAACAAACAGAAAAGAAATAATACAAAAATATATGCTTTTACAAATGTGTCTTAGAAGCTCTGTGGGTGAAGGCTACTTTGGGTTTTTTGCTTGCTTGCTCTGCTTTGTTTTGCATGAATTGTACCGAAGTTGTCTTCTTTCCTTGTAAATCTCCCTGTAGCAAACATGGGAATTTTTTTTTTTCCAAAGGCCTTTGGCCCTAATTAAAAATTGGGTTCGTTTTTCTCCAAACTGTGAGCTGACAATTAGACTCATCCATTTATTTACTTAATAAATATTTATTGAACACCTATCATATGAGATATTGTTCTGACGGCAAACAAAAAAGGCAAAAACCCTGCCATTATGGAGATTTTTCTTCCACTCCGAGAGAAAGACAATAAGCCTCTGCACAGGTGCACACCCACATGCCCTTCCCCACACCCAATGATAATGCCAGTATAATTGGGTAATAAAGGTTATAAAGAAAAATAAACAGACTGAGGGGAAAAGGAAAGAGAGTGACGGGGACATTTTATAGAGTCACTTTATATTAGTCAAGGAAGATTTCTCTGCGGAAGTGACATTTGAGCAGAGCCAAGAACAAAATGAGAGGACAAGCAATGAGACTGTCTGGGGACAAGACATGCACGAATGCCTCCCACTGTCTGTGTGGCATGGAGATAGGTGGGGCAGTGGCTCAAGGCACTACTTCTTGGGTGACTCCTTGCTGTGAACACAGATGCAGATTCGATCAGTTGCATCATCTGTGACTTCACCAGACTCCTCAGTGTCCCCGGTCAACCTCAGATGTGTTGGTAACGTGTCATTAGATAGACACCAGTATGATGATGTCTGTGTTGGTGGTGCTGATGGTGCTGGTGGTCTACGTGTAGTGGCTGTATGATAAGACAGTTTGGAACATCAGAGGGCTGGAAATCAATACGCTAGCAATATAGGATCTTAATAATATGATGACATTTTCATTTAAAAAATCAATGATGATAACAGCAACTGTCATTTTTTAAAAGCACGTGAGGAGGGCAAGTACTGTCCTCATGATAAGGTGACAGAAGGGGCTTAGAAAGTCTAAGTTAACTTGCTCAAGATTATACAGTAAATGCCAACTGTTAGGTTTGATATGAGGTCTGTCCAACTTCGGAGTCCAAACTTTATACCAACCACAGCGCTGGTCTGCTTCCAAGGGTAATGCCGCCGAGAGCAGCGTGAAGGATGGGCTGGGGAGGATGTGAGTGCTAAACAGAACGATGCAGTACTTTCATTTGAGATTAATCCTCATTCGTAAGATTCAAAACCTTATTGTATCAGTCCAGGTCGAACTGAGAAATAAGAAGGTTGAAGTAGGGCTATTTTATAGTTAAGAATGAACTGATGATTCTGTTGAAGCTGCAGAAGTCCCCAAACTCAAATAATCATAGCGTGGGGCTGGACCTCTGGTGGATAAGCTGTGTTTTCTTTTGGGCAGAATCATTTTCTCTTACGATGTCTAAAATTAAATGGATGCTGAGATAGCTGCATTTCCCCCAAAAATAACTCATGTAAATTCAAATGACAGCTCATGGTCATAAATGTGTTTGGTCTCCTTTTCCGTAATTGGAATGTGATGATAGGTGTATAAATTCTTTAAGCCAAACCATTAGTATCATATTGATGCTTGGCCTGACTTGGTGGTGAATGGTTGGAAAGATTAAGATAACAGCTCTTCTCCTGCCAATAAGATATCCATCATTAATATTTGGTTTTGGTTTTCATTTCATAGATACTCATTCACAGCTCAAAACCAAAATATGTGAGGAAAACAATCAGAGTGATAGAAATTAGATTCTGATTCTAATTTACCTTGTTAATTTCTCCCTATGTACAAAAAGCACGAAACTTTTTGTTTCTTTTTCAGGGACTGTGCCTGCTGTTTCATTAAAAAAAAAATTTTAATGTTGAAATCATCATAAACTCATGGGAACTTTGTAACTTTTTTCCTTGAATTATTTGTGATAAGGTTTCCGACGTGATGCATCCTTATCCAGGAATGCATCGGAGTATCTCCAAAGACATTCTGGTGCATGACACAATATAATAACCCAAATCGAGAAGTTAACACTGCTGTCTCCTACCATCGGTTCTTCAAAACCCATGTAAATTGTGCTAGTCGCACCAGGGTCCTTCATAGCGATGGGGTCTAGTTCAAAACCATGCCCTGCCATTAGTTGTCCTATCCGTTTGGTTTCCTTCAGTCTGGAACGGTTCCTCAACTCTTCTCTTCATTTGCATGACCTTGACTCTTTTTGAAGATTAACAGGCCAGGCATTTTGTAGAATATTCTTCAATTTGGGTTAGTCTGGTGTTTCCTCATGATTAGATTCAGGTTACGAAGTTTTGACAGGGAGAAATACCACAGAAGTGACACCGTGTTCTTCCTGAGTCCCATCTTTCAGTTCACAGTGCAAATGGGTCCATTACTAAGGATGTTTATTTACTCGGATCCCCTGGTTAAATTAGGGTCTGTCAGCATTTCTCACTGTAAAGTTACTCTTTCCCTCTAGTAATTAATAGTTATTTTGTCAGGAGCACTCTGAGACCATATAAATATCCTGTTTATGGCTCCCTTTCCTTGAACACTAATTTTCTTGCACAATCAGATGTTCCTGGTTTGTCTTACACTTTTTCTGCCCTTGGCCTGGGGTCAAATATTTCTCCAAGGAGCCCTGGCTCCTTTTAGAGGAAAATGGCATTTAGAGCTCAGGATCTGTGTGGTAGATGTGCTTACTGCTATTGGCTGGGCCCGCAGTTGCTAATCTCAGTCTCAGCAGACAAAACCAGAAAACACACACATACTTATATATGTGTTTATTTCTGTATTTATCTGTATAAGTTGAAAAGTAGGAGTGAATACCAATACCCTCAATTCCAATCCAATACTACAGCATTCATTCTACTTTTCTCCCTTTTTATATTTCTCTAACAGTGACAGACCTGGTTTCCATTATCCTTAATATATTTGCTTTTTTGGTAAATCCATTTGTAACTAGTCTCCCATGCCCACCATGAGCCTTTTCCCCACATCTCCGTCTTTCTGTTCAATCTGCCCCAGGTCTGAGCCCCTGACTCCCCTATTGGACACCTATTCTCACTCTGCTTGGGTTCTGATAGCCCATACCAGATGCCCACCCCGACAAATGCATGCCTTTCTCATCCTGATCAGGCTCCTAAACCCTGTTGCAGGGCTTGCAACATCCCTTGCAAGGATGCCCTACTCTCCCACGCAGGTTCTGAGACCTTACACCAGTTCACCTCCTGTGTAGGTAGTCTCCTCATTCCTCTTGGGCTCTGATAACCCATGCAAGGCTGCCCCTCTCAGTGGACTAGAAGATACTAAAACATTGGGCATCAAAACAAAAGAAACAACAGTCTCTCCCTCCCGGAACTCACAATCTAGTGCAAGGAGACAGACCATGAATGTTATAAATATGTCAACCTCGAGGTATGTTTAAGGTCACTCATATTGGAAAAGGACGGACTAGGGTAAAGGGAATTAGGAATGGGTGTGTGTGTGTGTGTGTAATTTTAGGAAGGGTAGTTAGTGAAGGCCTCACTGAGAAGCTGTCACTGGAGTAAAATTTTGAAGATGAGGAAGTGAAGAAGTGAGCTGTCTGGGAGAAGAGCATTTATTCCAGGTAGAGACAGCAGCCAGGGAAGTGACCTGAGATGGGAACTTGCTGGTGTGCACCAGGCATAGCACGTTGGGCTGGGGGCCAGAGTCAGGAGTAGGGGAGAGAGGAGGGAGAGAGGGCCTAGGGAATGGGGACACATCATGTCACCAATCTGATGTCTGCATTCCAATCCCAGCTTTACCACTCTGACTGTTGGTTTACTAAAGCTATCAGGGGTTTTTTTTTTTTTCCATGTGATTTATCTCTTAATCCCAAATTCGTATTATAAAGGATTCCAAAAAGGAGTATTTTAACTTGGTCAGGTAGGTCAACTAAAGACAAGGCATTTAAAAAACTATCAACACTGATAATGAAGAATAATTGTGTTTCCTCACTTAATATATCTTTGCAACCATTGTGGTTCACTATAACTTAATTGAGAACACAGAAGAAATTCGCAGAAGGAGGACAGGACTCTGACTCTCCACCTTCCTTAGTTTTCCAAACTAGCATTTCATGGACAGATGTGAACATCTGTTTCGTCTTAGAAGTGGGCGTCTGACTTCCTGGTCACCATAATAGGTAGTAAAGAGAATAGAGATCTCTAGTTTATAGTTAAGGGCTCTTCTTTTATTGGAATGCATCCTTACACCAGAAGTATTTATTTTTACAGGTCAAAGAAGTGTGCAGCCCACTGAGATGTGGTTATTGTGTCTTTCATTTTACAAGTAACACGAGGTCAGGTATTTTTAAAAACATGAAAAGTTAATGTTGAATTTTCAAAAGCCTAAGGCTTTTTGGCTTGTTCCTCTGGGCTCTTCACAATGCGGATATGTTAAGAAACTTTCTACAAGCTGAAAGAGAGTCTCAACTGTGTCTTCAAAGGTTTCATTGTGCAGCTGTTGAATTTTGAAGTGTTTAATTTATGACGTATCATGCATACTCTTAGGACTGAGATGAGTATTGGTCAGTTAATTCTGGCAAAACTATCATTTGATGACTAAAAGTAGTGAGTTCCATTTTCAAGGAAAGAGATTATTCTCTGGGCCCCAGCGCAGGCATCTAATTCCACATCAGCTCAAGGACCAAGTTTTTAACACAAAAGACAAGTTTCAGCTGATAAGTTCAAAGCTCGTGACTCCTAGTCTACAGAACCAATCCAAGAATTTATAGGCAAGTGAGTAATGAGAAACCAAATGACTGTGTGATGTCAGGTGGCAAGATTGGCACTATAATCATAAGGGGGATCTCAGGAGAGTGTCCTCAGTAAACAACTCCCTTCACCCCTGCACTGTTTTCCTCTATGCAAAGTGGAGCGCTGACCTGCTTTTACTTGTTGAAGGTTATAAAGGTGTGACCTAGTTGTTAGTAAGACTCGTAATACTCAGGTTCATTAATGAGAAGATAATGTTCAGATCAAGTCAGCAACTGATGTGACAGCCCTCAGTGCTGATAAGACTGGTTTGGAATTTTGTGTTCGTGTTTGATTCTGACCCAGCATATTAAGGTGGACATGGATAACTTGGATAAGATCTGGGGAGACGCCAAAATGGCGAGGGGCCACATAAATGACAGCTGAAGTAATCAGAAATATTTGCCTGGGCAAGTCCTGGGAACTGTTCTCAGGAATATGAAAGGTCGTCGGCACATGGGTTGGATTTAGTCTGGGGAGCTTTATAAGATGATGTGTAAATGAAATCTGCTTAGTTTCAGTTATTTATTTGAGAGAGAGAGAGAGAGCGTGTATGAGCAGGGGGAGGGGCAAAGAGAGAGGAAGAGAGAGAATCCCAAGCAGACTCCCTGCTGAGCTCAGAGGCCCATGCAGGGCTTGACACGGGCTTGATCTGAATGATGACCCTGAGATCGCGACCTGAGCTGAAATCAAGAGTCAGACCCTTAACCAACTGAGTCACCCAGGTGTCCCTCAGTTTCAACGTGGTGCTAGAGAGTGTTTGCCAACACATAACATATCCTGTTCGAATAATGTTTCAGGTACTGTCCCCTCCAAGCTGCCCTACTTGGCTCTGTTGAGGGGACAGGAGCCATGCTATGTGTCCTGTTGTCCTTCTGTGTCTCTTGCTCTCCTCTCTTTTATGCTTACACATTCCTCTACACTGTCCCATATGTGCCAATCTACACTGCATTCTCTGAAACACAAACTTGTCTGACACGCTTATTATCATCATTATTCTTGACAGTTACCCAGAGTCAACAAATAGATACCATGACCCCTAGCACCATGACCCCTGCCAGGAATGAGCCCTCTGAGCCAGATGTGTGTGACGAGGTCAGAGGGGCCCCTGAACAGGACTTTTAGGGTGATACTAATCCTTAGCCTTATTTGCATTTACCATGTCCAGGCTCTGTGCTGAATGTCCTGCATGTACTTCCTCATTTGAGCTTCAAAATAATTGAAGAGGCAGGTAATTTTATTATCCTTCTATTACAGATAAGGAAAGTAAGAGTCAGAGAGGTTAAACAACTTGCCTGAAAAAGCCTCAGCAGTCCGGCAAATCTTTAAGAGCCCCTGAATAAAGCTAGTTTGCTGAAAGGACAAAGGTTGAGTGTATGCAGCAGAGATAACACAGGACCCACTGGTGGCCAGAGAGGGGACAGTTTGTGCTAGGAAAGGTGTGCTGTGGAAGGGGATGGAAGGAGGGGAGTAGAGACAGATCCTGTGGTAGCAGAAAGGGTAACTTTGACAGATAGCTTGGGAGTCAAATTTTTTTCTTTTTCCATTTTGTTAAAATTTGCTTTTTCCTTGTACTTGTGTCAGCATTTAAAATTATGCAGAATTGCTGAATTGCTACATATACTTTCTCTTTACTATGGCTGTGTAGACCCATCCCTGCTATGTTAAATTTGGGAACGACCTGCCCTGCATTGTTAAGTGAGGTTTTTCTTTTCTCTCTCTCTCTTTTTTTTTTTAAGATTTATTTATTTATAAGAGAGAGACAGCACAAGTGGGTGGAGGGGCAGAGGGAGAGAATCCTCAAGCAGACACCCCACTGAGCATGGAGCCTGACAAGGGGCTTGATCCGACAACCCATGAGATCATGACCTGAGCCAAAACCAAGAGTTGGGTGCCTAACAGACTGAGGCACCCAGGTGCCCCTAAGTGAGTTTTTTCTAGATTTTTCTCATTCTAGTGGTCCTTCTTAAAAACGAGGCTCCATTTCATTTCTAGACCAGCATACATGGTTCTCTCTCTTTGTTCTGCCTAGAGAGAGCTATACTGCTATGCGCGGGGGAAACAAAGATGTTTTGGTCTGATTCCCCTTCTCTTTCTCCAATTATATAAAATCATATGCTTCCAAAGTTAGATAAAAGTAAATGCCAAGCCACAGGAAAGCAGGGATTAGGACCAATATTTTGATGAAGGAATCTATAGTATTTTACCTCCTTTCCCACAGATGGGGCTGATTCCTATTCCCCGAGCTTGTTAGAGGATATTTGGAGTAGAAGGCAGGAGGAGAGGCTGATCACTTTGTGGTTTCAATGTTTGTGTTGGTGCTGGATATTCTCCACTTCCTCTCTAAATCTACTCTTCCCCTGTAGTAAGGCCTTCATGGACTGCTTTACCCAGGCTCCCCTGACTCTGTGGATTACAGTTGGGTTTCACCAATGGGAGAAACAGGCAGAAGAGTAGAAAGTAGGAGGAGAGATCTTCCAGGAAAGTAGTCCCCTTGTTCCCTCCCCGTGGTTTTGTGACAGTTGTGCTTACTTCCCTACTTAAGGCTACAGTTCCAGTTGGGTGACCGCTCCTTTTTTGTCCCTTCAGGCAAGGAGGGGAAGAGCTTGTGAGGGATGTCTCACCATCCCTTGTTGATTCCCTTAACTCTGAAATATTCCTCTCATTCAACAGTCCTCAGTTATCCCTTGGAGCATGCCATCTCTTTTTTGCTGGAAACATCACTGATTTGACTCGTGGCAGATTTTAAAAATGAAACACTCGGTTCAGAATTAAACCACCTGAACTGGACTTTAATAGTACATTCATTTTATAGGGAATAAAAAAATATAATCCAAGAAAATCTACTTAACAATTAAAAGAATTGTAAAAGCTATCCCCCCAAAAGTAACTTTCTGAAATAAAAATTAATGCCCAGTACATGTCCTTGGTCCCTGGTATAGACTAGAGCTTTTGTGACTTGCTAAAATAATATTTATTTCCATAGTGTGCATTTATGATAATAAAAATGCTTTGTGAATTAAAGAAATCAATTATAACGCTATAAGGTGATTGGAGGTATGTTATAAATGTGTCCTCAGGGAGGAAATCCAATGAAGTTAAGTGTGCGAAGGGGCGGAAGATCATCATCAAACACTTAAGTTGCAACACCACCTGCATGAGTAGGTGTTGTCCGCCCACACATAGAAACTACTCATTTGCGGGGCACCTGGGTGGCTCAGTCGTTAAGCGTCTGCCTTTGGCTCAGGGCGTGATCCCTGCGTTCTGGGATCGAGCCCCACATCAGGCTCCTCCGCTGGGAGCCTGCTTCTTCCTCTCCCACTCCCCCTGCTTGTGCTCCCTCTCTCGCTGGCTGTGTCTCTCTCTCTCTCAAATAAATAAATAAAATCTTAAAAAAAAAAAAAAAGAAACTACTCATTTGCAGAGAAGACTGCTTCTCTGTCTGTAAATGGCTCAAGTGGGGGCTCTTCCTAAATTCAGACAACCATGAGTTTTGGCTAAATGAAATAAACCTTTACATGAGTGCAAGCTAATTGTCTTCCCGTCTTTCAATGTCATCAAATTTTAAGCCTGAGTATATAGGTTTTTTTCTTGATTCTAATCAGAGCTGACATCACATGAACATTAGGACAACCCCTTCAAAGTGCACTGGCATGAGCAGACAGGGACGAAAAAATGTAACTGAATTACACTGAGGATGTAGTGATTCAGACTGGATTTTCCCTGCCCGCTGCGAGGGGCTCACAGCCTCTGCCAAAATGGTGGTTTTGGGTTGGCGCTGTTTCTAGAACTTTGGCTCTGGGTTGACATGGATCCAAACCACTCTGAGATTCAGGTCTCTTGGAGGCTTTCTATAGCGTCTATCAGATCTTTGGAGATTCAAGGCCACACTTTAGTACCAGAATTTCCCAGTTCCCTCTTGGATGACCTGAGGCCAGAGGGAACTGGGAACAATTTGGCTCAGGGCTGACTACTCTGGCCCATCCAATTCCTGGACACCTAAACTTAGGGCTGGCAGTCTGAGGTGAAAATCCACTATAGTTTCTCCCCTTTTATCCCACTGTCGGGGACAATTAATAAAATTGGTGTCTTCTTTTATCACAGTTCAGTTCTCTAACATACCAGGTTAAGCTTTCTGTTTTTATTTAATTTGAAAATGAGTAAGTGTAAACAGGTATGTCTGATGTGAAGGGATTTTTAGAAAGGAAATATTTACATACCTATTCTAAGTAATTTTTTCTGTTACTTTTAAATTGCCATTAATAATAGGTGATTGACTATTACATAGGATTTTTACATTCAGTTCCTTCTATGTATACGCAGATGAGAAAACAGGGTTTAGCCATCTAACGCAGCGCAAGGACAGGCGTAAATTGGGAAACAAAGCTCTAGGAATCTACCAGTTCTTACATAAATGGCTTAAACTCTTCTATATTGAGCCCCCAGAGTGAATCATTGTGTTCCCACTAGTGATAGTATGTCCAAGTGTGCCTTTTCTTTTTTTAAAAGATCTCAGGCATTATTCCAGAATTTTGGGGGGTGGTGAGATGGAGTGAAGGATTGTAGTTAACATTTTCATTTAGAGGAAAAAACAGTCATCTGATAAAAGAAATCAATCTTCTAGATTCAAAGTAACTTCAGAATTTTATGTTTAGGGATTACCCTTGAGTGTAATTAGTCCTATTTAGAACAATTTCTTAACTTTAGAATGCTTGTGTGCAGGGAAGATTTATTTACATGTCCAGATTTCAGTTAAATTTTGCCTGGTTTGTTTAAATTAGTAGAAAAGCAAACCATTTATTTATTCTCTTAAAAATAAGAGCTGATTTGACATAGATTGTGTCTGATGCTGGATTGGTTTGGAATCACTTTAAGTGATTACCTAGTTTGATAACTACTTATAGGAAATGGTTTTACGTAAGCAATTCAATGAGACTTTGGAAAAAACTAACATCCCTTTCTCATTTTTTATAATAGCTATCCTGTAATAACACTCACTACAAAATAAATAAATAAATAAATAAGGTGGTTGTACTATTCTGAAGATCACGCTGTAAGGAAAAAAATCCTCCAATACCAAGAACTATACTGACTATTTTAATATCTAAATTATAATGCAACCACACTTTAAAAACCTGCCTGCAAAAATAAATATAATTTTTGCACTTTTATATTATTAAAAATATTATGCCTACTCTAGAAACTGTTATTTGGGGGAATTCATCAAATACTATTCCATTTTCAAATTTTTGTTTCATAGTTTATCTTCATAGCATCTCAGATGAGTATACGCAGTAGCTAAGATGATCAAATGGTGCAAATTCGCTGAAATATTTTGATCCTGGGTTCATACCATGGCAAAAGTTTAGATTTAGAAACATATTAAGTTATGACTCACTGTTGCCTGATTTCCTATATAGTATGAGTCAAACCATGTTTCCTGGATAAAAATGTAGATGCATGAGTTTTGCTACAACACAGTCATCTTATCAAGTAGATGTTAGTCACAGCCTCCACATGAGCCATAGAAGAGCTTCAGGGTTTATTGAGAATTGACCAGATTTTTCAGTTTTTAATTCTAATATTTGGCCTCAGACGTAGCCACAGTTCCCCTCCCTGGAAATCGAATGGAGTATTAATCAGAATTAAAAACTCTCTTAATAGCCTATTATTTCTTGTTGAGAGGAAAATTCCGAAAGGGTTCTTGATTACTCTTAGCACAATGGACGTTATAAAATAAATAACCTAATACTTTGACACACAGCTTCTACAGGACTAGTGGAAAAGTGACGTTAACCAGCTGAGTCTCCTCTTCCACGCATGATACCATGGTGACCGGAGAGACCTCGCACACACACAAATAGGACGGGACAAAGTGCCTGTGATTTCCAAATTCATTGGCCAAACAAAGGGTTTGTTAAGCAATCACAAGATCCCAGTGCTAGTCGCTTCCACACAGCGCCTTCCTAGAGGAGACACGCGAAGTTTCATCTGGTCTGACTGCACACTGCGTGTTTATGAGGCAGTAGCACAGAAGATTGAAATAAAAAACACAGCTAACTATTCAGGGTTTTAAACAAATTACAAAACCACATGCTTTCTCACTCAACAGGAAAGCTTCAATCAAAAGGCAACTGGGTCCTAAAAGCAGTTGGTTTTTCCTCCAAAGACCAACCTCATTGACTTGCACATTGAGGGTAGGTTTTATAGATCCTTCCGCCACCTTCCATGAAGTGCCTTGTCAGCACCTCTGTAGCCCCAACCACTGCTGAAATGTTTGTACACTCTGTTTTAGGGTAGAATCATTGGGTCTGTAAACTTACTTTTTCATTTGTCCAAGGAGCCATTTCAAAATGATCTTTCAGACGCTGGCTAACGAAGCACTTTCTTAACTACTGTCGACAAAGGTCAATCTATTTACTGGCATTTGACTGTATAGAACAGGAAGTCTGTGCTGCATCTTGTGTTCTTAATGAAACCCGACAACAGAGGACTGAACGTATTAGTCTCAGAACAGGAGGCCTAAGGATGGCAAAGATCCAAGGGTCAATTATTGAATTGATTGATAAAAATCTAAGAGCTTGGAGGTCCCAATTTTCTCTTCGGGAAGAGGTTTCATTCATATATGCAAAAATCTGTGAGAAGCAAAAAGGAAAAATGATATCAGTTGTATATTGTAGCAGTGGACAGCAGGTGCAATTTCTTAAGATTTAAGAGCAAAATGTGTTTTTTTTTTTTTTTGCATGCCAGGGGTGGTGATAGATGGGTAGTGAAATCTCAGTCTTCTTCCATAAGTTTATTCCTGACAAACACTCTGAAATGTAAGTGTTGTCTCCTTTTGACAGATGAGGAAGTGAACTTCAGGAGAGGTAAAAACAATATGTTAACACATTTACATCCAAATATTAAATCTGACGTAATTATCACAATTGAGTGAGAAAAGATATCTAGAGCCTGGGTTCCAGACACACGACTGCCTGGGTTTCACTCCTGGCTCCATGTATATTAAGCGGCTTTGGAACCACAGGAAAAAAAACTAACCTCTTTGTGCCTCAGTTTCTACATCTTTAAAATGGGTGATAATGATAGCAATACTACTTCTTAGGTTTGTTGGGAGGATGACAGGAAGTAGTATGTGGATGCTGTTTAGAACAGTGCTTGGTCAGTAAATACCCCACAATGTTGTCCATATTTCCAGATCACCAGTGAGGACCCCGACATGCAGAGAAGTCAGGTGACTTGCCCAAGCTCCCAGGGCTGCTTAGTTGGCAAAGTTAGGACATAAATTCCAACTTCTTTGACATAAATTCCAACTTCTTTGAGCTTAAAGAGCTCAACCATGGGCAACATTCAGATAGCCTATATTAGAATAAAGGCCTTTAGAACAACGTCCTAAGTAATGGAAACCTGACACATCTTTCACCCTGACTGATGTTTTCAAATGGGTATACCAGTTCTATTCCGATTCCTTATATATTTTGGGATCAATGCAACGTTTTGGTCGGATTGAAAGGAATAAAATAGTACATGCTCAGTAAAGATCAAACACTTCACATAGCTTACAGAAAAGAGGAAACAAATGGAAATCACACCCAGCCTTTTTTTTTTTTTTTATTAAAGGTTTATTTGAGAGAGAGAGAGAGAGAGAGAGAGAGAGAAAGACCAGGAGTGGGAGTCGGGAGAGACGGAGAAGCAGACTCCTCACTGAGCAGGGAGCCTGACACGGGGCTTGATCCCAGGACCCCGAGATCATGACCTGAGCCAAAGGCAGATGCTTAACCGACTGAGCCACCCAGGCCCCCCTCATACCCAGTCTTGGAAACTGGTTCTTTATAATGTTCTAGGGACTTTCTTACCAGTGGGAACCTGTGAGTTAGAGAGCTATATACAACTTCATTCCTCCACACTCCTTTGCCAGAAAAAGGAATGGCTTATTTCCTTTTCCCCTGGCACTTATTCTGCAGGTATCTGGCAACTGGCTATGCAAAGCAAATTGCAGGGAAGGAGAAGAGTAGTCATCTTTGGGTTGCTTATGTTAGGACAGAGCAGGAAGGTTTGGCAGCCATAGGTGTTTATGCCAGAGAATCTTGGACTACGGAATGGAGGAAAGGCTTGGCACATGAGCAAGGAAAAAGAAGTGATGGTGGATTTTCCTCATTACACAGAGAAGAAGAAAGTTAGGTGGGACAATGGAGCAATCATTTTCTTGTCAGCCAAACTATTTTGGCTGAGAAATATACAGTACTTAGACGGTGTATCTAAGGAGCGATTTGGGAGTTTAGAAATTCGGGATAAGAGCATACAGAAGTCTGGTAGATTCAAGTATATTAGTTACTACACACACAGCTGACACTCGCTGGAGAAGATGTCTGTAGCGGAGTTTATGATCGAGCTTCGCTAAAGGAGATGATGACACTCTATTTATCAGCCATCCTGGGCTCCGGGGTAGCAGGGCTCAGCGCTCTAGTGTCACACAGGGACATGAGTCAGGTTTTCAGTGGCAAATGACCTGTACGGTATCACAGTTCCTGATCTCGTTAGAGTGTGACAGAGCAATGAGAAGTGAAAAATGGTTTTAGAGGATGAAGCAATTCTGTACTATTTGTTTCCTTTCCTTTTCATCTACTATGCTGGGTAATTTTTAGAAATGCTAAAAATTTGCATTTCAGAAGGTGGCCAAGATTTTGTAGAAGACAACTTCTTCTTTGATGCTGGGAAAAGTGACCCTTGAAGTTCCTGATGTAAGTTTTGTCTTCTCCTACCTCCCCATTTTTTTCCTTTGGTTCTTGTTTTTTGCCTAGAATTCACTGCTTTTGATATTGTGGATCCTGGGTTTGTTTTTATTTTTATTTATTTATTTTTAAAGATTTTATTTATTTATTTCACAGAGAGAGCTCGCACGCACAAGCAGAGGGAGCTGCAGGCAGAGGGAGAAGCAGGCTCCCCGCCGAGCAGGGAGCCCGATGCAGGGCTCTCGATCCCAGGACCCGGGGATCACGACCTGAGCTGAGGGCGGGCACTTCCCCGACTGAGCCACCCAGGTGCCCGTCTCGGTTTGTTTTCAGTAGTAAAATATACAGAGCATGAAATCCACCATTTTAGCCATTTTCAAGTGTATCGTCAGTGGCGTTAAGTACATTTCTATTGTGCAACTGTATACGTTTTTTATTTTCTGTGTATCAAGATGTTTTGACATCTTAAAGCTTTCTGGCGGGGAAGAGACTGCCCCTCCCCACCCCCAGGGCTACATTCTTAAGAGACTGCCAAGGGCTCACTGGAAGCAGTCCTTTGATATGCAAAGCGACCAAGCCCTGGCCCCTCCATCTGGCCCTCTGTCCCAGGAGGCAATATTCTTCTGCAGAGGCCCAGGCTGTCGTCCAGCTCCTGCTCCTTCTGCCTCCTGACCGACACTACTAATTTCCCTTGTGGCCCTGGTGTTGTGCAGTGTTTCCTGCTCTAGGACCTGTGAGTATGCTAAACTTCATTTTCCTGAGCCTCCCCGTGCTCCTCTCGTGGCTGCCCCTGACTGGCCGTCAGGTAAAGAACACCGACGACATCACCACCATCCATCTCCAGAACCTTTTTCTCATCACCCCAAACCGAAACCCTGTACCCGTTAAACTATAACTCCGCATTTCCCTCCCGCTCCTGCTAATCCTACATTTTAAATCAAGGCTGACACAATTGGTAGGTCAAAAAGTTAATAACGTTTCAGTGATATTCTGGAATTCAGCTTCCCAGGCTGATAGAATCTACACATGTTTTTGCATACACTACGAATCAATTTGCTATGAGAAAAATCTAAACAAGAGAGGATAGGCTCTCTCTACGGGGCTTTGCCAAGAATATAGCTTGTTTTGATACCTACAAAGGGGTACAGATGAAAATCAGTGTTCTTTAGATTCACCTTCTATAGAAAGAACCCTTTCAGCGTCCCGTGGAGAACTCCATCTTGGCACTGACAGCGACTGTTCTTCTGAACTACTTCCCCGCTGTGAATGCAACTCCGTCTTGGTTTCAGAATGTTAGAGCAAATGAGAACTCTATTTGGTTGTTCAGTGAAATCACCTGAGGAAGTTGAGACTCGCTGATGGCTTGCTCCCACCCCCCCCCCCAGACTCTGATTTAATTAATCGGGGCTGTAACATGGGTATCAAGGGTTTTAAACCAACTTGGGTGATTCTAACCTGCAACCAAGGTTGAGAACCTCTGTTTTAGAACCTTCACCCACCTGAAAGAGTTTAAAATTATTCACTTATCACACTTAAAAACACAAGATCCGCTTAGGCCTGGTCAAACAAATGATTGTGAGCTTCCAGAATGCAGTGTCTGATCATTAACATGCAATATGATTTTCCTGTGGAAGTTGAACCCTAGGGAGATAGCAGTTAATATTTACTGAAGACCTATGTGTGCCAGGCACAGGGCTAAGCATTTGTAAGTCTTATTCTTTTTTTTTTTTTTAAAGATTTTATTTATTTATTTGACAGAGAGAGAGAGAGACAGCCAGCGAGAGAGGGAACACAGCAGGGAGTGGGAGAGGAAGAAGCAGGCTCCTAGCGGAGGAGCCTGATGTGGGACTCGATCCCATAACGCCGGGATCACGCCCTGAGCCGAAGGCAGACGCTTAACCGCTGTGCCACCCAGGCGCCCCTGTAAGTCTTATTCTGTTTAATCCTTACACCAACTTGCAAAATGTTATTATTCCTGTTTTAGTAAGGAGGAAATCAGGGCCTAGAAGATTAGTTACCATGCCCCAAATCACACTCCAGGTAAGTAGGGAAGCCACAGAGCCACACTCAAGCAGTGGGACCACAACTTTCCTTTTAGCCACTACATACTCTGCCACCTTCTACATAAAAAGCCTGTGATGTGGGGGACCTGGGTGGCTCAGTCGGTTAAGCGTCTGCCTTCAGCTCAGGTCATGATCCTGGAGTGCTGGGATTGAGCTGTCCTGGGATCATGCCCTTTGTCTGGGCTCGCTGCTCAGTGAGGAGTCTGCTTCTCCTTCTTCCTCTGCTGTTCCCCTTGCTTGTGCTCTCTCTCTCTCTCAAATAATAAATAAATAAAATCTTAAAAAAAAAAAAAAAGGCCTGTGATGAAAAGTCTCACGTGAAGTTCACCACTAACTGATTATGGTTTCGTAAGAGCCTTGTTTGCAAAGGTGTCACAAAGGTTTGTGGGTATGACTGTTCCTGTTTATCGATTTAAAAACCATGTCTATATCTACTTGTCTTTCTTTGGGGCTTTTCTTTCCTTCACACTTTCTTTTTTTTTGTAATCTACATGATATGTCTGCATAGTGTTACATATGTATAATTTATACATATGTATAAATATATTAGATGTTTACTAAAATATTTTATTTAAAAAATATTTTCACTAGTATTTTTATTTAAATTCAATTAATTAACGTATATTATTAGCTTCAGAGGTAGAGGTCAGTGATTTATCAGTGTTAAGAGTCTGACGCTCAATGGACTGAACCACCCAGGCACCCCCTCTTTCCTTCACACTTTGCACAGTTAAATTGCAGGCAGTGATTATTATGTTTACCTGCCTTGTGAAAGACATTCGGGTGTCCTGGCTATGGCTTTATATAAGCCACTCCTTTTTTTTTAAGTTTTATTTATTTATTTGACAGAGAGAGAGAGCACAAGCAGGGGAAGGAACAGAGGGTGATGGAGAAGTAGGCTTCCTGCTGAGCAAGGAGCCTGATGCGGGGCTCAATCCCACCTGAGCCGAAGGCAGACGCTTAACCAACTGAGCTAACCAGGCATCGCCCCTAAATAATCCTTTTAAAAAAATGTTTGGTGTCAACTAACTTCAAAAAAAATTTTTTTAAACACAAAACTTTTGGGGGGACAGTATTTTCCAGGTATATGATGTTTTAAAGAAATCTCTTCCCCCAAATCCCAGGTGGTTTATGGAGGGGACAGGAGCCTCTGTCCCTTGGGAAGGAAAGACTGGGACATAGCTATGGCTCCAGTATTAAAGAACATTCCCTGCCTTGTGCTTCAGGTGATCCCAGGGCTGGACACAAAGAGAGTTAATGCTAAAGTTTAGAGCTCTGGGCCTGTATATTCCAGGGTGATAGCTCTTAATTCTTTGAAAAAATGATGTGCACTATGGAAACTCCCCAGAGCACAAGATTTTACAAATGATTTCAAAGTGATCCAACTGCTGTCCATGGAGTGTAGGAAGAACCTTGGTCCACGGGAAATTTTGGCCTTCCCCAAATGCACTATTCCTGGCCCTTCCCATCGTGCATATGTCCTAGCTGCAGAAGACTTCAGTCTAGTGTTCTGTTGGGGGGGCAATTTTAGGCAGCAAATTATTCTGAGAAAAATGAAGCTTGGTATCTTGGTCATATAAACTGAGGCACAGTGGATGTGAGCTCAAGATAAGGATGGAGTTTGGTGGTCAGAAGCTACAAAATGGAGGACCGGAGAAGCCAATGGAAACTAGACCAAGTTGCAGATTAACTGGGTCTTCAACCTTTAGGTGGAAAGAGACTTGTCTTCCTAAACACCATGTCTCTGGAGATCAGTTCCTCGCTATTTCTATTCTATCCTATTGATCCTATTCTATCTCATCCTATCCTATCTTATTCCATTCCATTCTTTTTTTGAAAAAAAGATTTTATTTATTTATGGGAGAGAGAGCGAGGAGTGAGCATGAGCGGGAGAGGGGCAGAGGGAGAGGGACGCAGACTCCCTGCTGAGCAGGGAACCTGAGGCAGGACTCGATCCCAGGACCCCAAGATCATGACCTGAGCCAAAGGCAGACTCTTTTTTTTCTTTTTAATGATTTTTAATTATATTATGTTAGTCACCATACAGTACATCCCCGGTTTCCAATGTAAGGCTCGATGATTCATTAGTTGTGTATAACACCCAGTGCACCATGCAATACGTGCCCTCCTTACTACCCATCACCAGCCTATCCCATTCCCCCACCCCCTCCCCTCTGAGGTCCTCAGTTTGTTTCTCATAGTCCATAGTCTCTCATGTTTCATTCCCCCTTCTGATTACCCCCCCTTCTTTATCCCTTTCTTCCCCTACCGATCATCCTATTTCTTATGTTCCATAGATGAGAGAAATCATATGATAGTTGTCTTTCTCTGCTTGACTTATTTCACTTAGCATTATCTCCTCCAGTGCCGTCCATGTTGCAGCAAATGTTGAGAATTCGTTCTGATAGCTGAGTAATATTCCATTGTATATATGGACCACAACTTAATCCAGTCATCTGTTGAAGGGCATCTCGGCTCCTTCCACGATTTAGCTATTGTGGACAATGCTGCTATGAACATTGGGGTGCATATGGCCCTTCTCTTCACTACGTCTGTATCTTTGGGGTAAACACCCAGTAGTGCAATGGCTGGGTCACAGGGTAGCTCAATTTTTAACTTTTTAAGGGACCTCCACACTGTTTTCCAGAGTGGCTGTACCAACTTGCATTCCCACCAACAATGTAGGAGGGATCCCCAAAGGCAGACTCTTAACCGACTCAGCCACCCAGGCGCCCCCTTTAGTTTTAACTTAATACTGTGATGGGCTCTTGACATGTCAAAAAAAGAAATACACCATCCCTAAAAGCTGTTTTTCTTTAAACTGAGGACCTGGCCTTCATCATCTGAAATAGCAGTGAAGAACAATTTGACCGATGGTGTAGACATAATGCATAGCTTCTCTTTTGGGAAAAGAACTATGGTTCTTGCTATCTAAATTTTAAAAACTGAGTGTAATTGTGTCTTTATGCACAGCCACAATTTTGTAATGGCAAAGGAAAAGGTGTCAAATGAAAACACTCATTTGGAGGAACATTCTCATAAAAGGTCACATGCATTAAAATGATTTCATCAATCCCAAGCATATAATTGGCGATGCAGACATGATAAAGGGATTTCCAGTAGTACATGGATATAACTTAACACAAGCAAGTTCACTGTGGTTATGCATGAAGGGTTCTGAATTTCTCTTTTATCCCTACTAGAACTGTCGTATATTGCATGTACCTAATCAACACATTTCGTATGAGTTTTACAACCCCCATTCATGTTACATTTTACATGAAGAGTTCCAGGAATGAACAGGAAACTCCAGTACTGTTTACTTGAGTTTGTTCTGTATTTTGAAGATCATATTTCCACTAATCAGGTTTGCCTAGAAATTACAGCACTGAAGAATTTCTTAAGATGAAGACAATTTTAGAATGAGCCAATTGTTCACTTTTGAAATTTTAGAACTGAATAAAATGTTCTAATGGCAAGTAGAAAGCAGTTTAAAATGACCAGCAGCTGTCCACAGCGATTGGCAAAGTAGTGACCAAGTAACTTGTCGTGTGTTGGAAATTAAAACACAAATAATATCTGAGGCAAGAATGGAGGTCTGATATATTTTCTGTGTTCTGTTCCATTTCAGGAAGAAAGTTTCTATTTATCTCTGTGAAATGATGGCAACAGCTGATCAACATAAGGAGGAATTCATTAATTTATACACTATCCCGTTAGTACATAAACAGTTTGGAATATGTTGTTGGTCCCATGCATGATTTCATATTGGGCAGCCAAAGTAATGCCATTTCCTAACCACAACATAGTGGTTTTTTGTGTTTTTTTTTATCGCTTAAGAAATGTTTTAGTATACCAACAGAAGATTTTATGTGAGGGGTAATCTGACTATTTCTTAATTTAGACCAGCATTTATATTAGCCAATCTCCTTAAATCTCGGTCTCAGCCTTTCAATTCCTAGGACTGGAGAAGAAAAAAGGAACCACACGCTTGGTTCCAGCTCAGGCCCCTTGATCGGCATGGAAAGAAAGGTCTTTGCCATTTTATTTGTAAAGTGAACAAGTTGGGGGGCACCTGGGTGACTCAGTCAGTTGAGCGTTGACTCTTGGTTTTGGCTCAGGTCATGATCTCAGGGTTGTGGGATCACACTGCCCCCCGCCCCGCCAACCCTCGGGCTCCGTGCTCAATCCCAAGTCTGCTTGGGATTCTTTCCCCCTCTGCTTCCCTCCCCCTGCCCACTGGGGTGTGCGTGCTCTCTCTCTCTCTCTCAAATAAATTTTTTTAAAAAAGCTAACAAGTTTGAATTGAGACAAAGTGATCCAGATATTTATAACATCCTCACCATTCCTTTATGAAATCTTGGATTCATCTTTTCACATGTTACCCCTGAAAGAAGTACTTTTTCTCTGATAGTACTGTGGTTAAGAGGATAGGCTCTGTGCATTTTTAAACTGTCTGGCTGTGAATCCCAGTGTTTACTAGCTGGGGGACCCAGGGTGTTACTTGCCTCATCTGTAAAACAGGAACAATAATACTATCTACTTTACAGGTTGTTGTGAAGGTAATGGGTTAGTATATGTAAAAATTAGCACTCAAAATGTTAGCCATTTTGAGGCTGATAATAATGGTATTTGAAAGTTGAACTTGGCTTCATTACAGGGTGCTGGGTATTTTACATTTTGATAGTTTTCTCTTCCAAACATTGGAAGTCCTAGACTGGTGTTCTTGGAGGAAGCAGTAATTCTAACCTGCCCCCACCCTGGGACAACACTGACATGAATAGTTTCGGGTTTCTTAAATTCCCCACTCTCCTCCTTCCCTCACTCCAGGAGTGCTGGAAAAGGCTGGTGCCCCACTGGGTACACAGCTGTGAAATCTCCTCTTTACTGGGCCAGTGGTGTGGCCTACTTTTGAGGGACATAGAAAACAGCTCTGTTTTCCTGAGGAAGAAACAGACAGACATAGAGTAGATTGCTAGTACTTTCTGGGAACAAGGAAATCAATTAGTTGGAATAGCTCATTAATAGTCACTTTACATTGATTACATTTTGAAGTGGTAATATTTTGGATATATCGGGTTAAATAAAACATTGATTAATTTTTATTGTTTCTTTTTACTTTTTGTCATTTGGCTAACAGAACATTTAAAATTCCATGTGTGGCTCAACTGTACTTCTACTGGACTGCATCTGTTCTGTTGGAGGGACAGCAGAATTTCCGAAGGCAACCACAAGTCTTTGCCTTGTCTAACGGTGTTCCAGTTAGGATGTGTGGAAAGGATTCCTGCCTTGTGTGGGAGAGTGGTGGAGGCCATTTCTGACCACAATTTTAGTGTGGGCCAAGTAGACTAAAAGGACATGAGGGGAAAGTGCCCCCCCCCCCCCGCCAGGGCCCATGGCAAGCATTCTGAAATATCAGGATGTATGCACCAAACAGTAACTGTGACTTTCGAATCATCAGATAAGCCCTTCCCGAGATAACCAAAATCAGGATACTACAGCATTTCGTAAGGTTTAAAGTGCTATGTAAATGAAAGGTTCTAACAAGTACCAATAATCTATTGACAAAGTAAAATTAGTCAACAGTCAATGTAAATTTCCTTACTTAAAAGACAACTTGATACTTCCCATTCAAGGTACAGTTCAAATATCTATTTGGGGCCTAGTGAGCTACCCATTCTTCATCTAGATAACATGTCATGTTGGCCCCAAGGCAAGGATCAGCATGTCTGGCTTTCTAACTATGTTCACTCTAGGTTTCTCCCCTACTCTTTGGGAATCTTTGCCATGCATACATGCAGAAGCAAACCCGGATAATATCTAGTGATAGTGTCAATGCCACTATCATAAAGGGCCCTCGTAATCTTCATCTGGCATCCTCAAGCCATAGACGGGCAATCTAACTAAAAGCACAGCTTCAGAGCAAGCCTCCTACTCCCCATTCCTTCTAACCGGACTTCTAGCTCTAAGCCCCTTCCATGTGGCAACTCTGGAGCTGCCCCTGGCTTAATAGTAAATAAAGGGGGAAATAAATATTCATAAATATATGTGTGTGTTTGTGTGGGTGCGTGTGTGTATGTATACACAGGGAGACTTGAAAATCAACAGCAATGACTGAGTTCTCATGATAAAAGGCAAGTTTACTTGAAAACAGGGAAACCTCTTGAAAATTACTGCCTTTACGTTTTATAATATATTTATGCAATGGGTTAGTCACGATCAAAGAAGAGACCTTTTCCTCCTGTTCTCTTCCTCTAAAGGGCTTAGGGAATAATAATCCTGTTCACAAGCATGTGGTGCCCTTGGAGCCCATTCCCAAGCTATTTAAGTGGCTGGGGGTAAGGGGTATTTTTAAATATACACTCGAAAATCACAGATGAGACTCCAAGAACTGACCTCCCAATTCTCACCAGGCCAAGACCAGCACTGCCCAACTCAGAAAGGGTTTATGGCCTCTAAGTTGGATTCTAAGTTGTTTAGTGGAACTGGAAATGCTTTTTCTCATAGATATGTGTTCTGCATCTCTGTCCTGACCCCAAAAAGTTGATTTAACTTCTAATATGACATTAAATTTTCTACTCGTAAAACAAAAGAAGGGCATAGAAGCCATGACGGTTTCCACATCACAGCCTTCTTGTGCACAAACTCCCTGGTTCAGGGTGGAATGGAAGAGGCAGGGTCCCACAGTGCTACCTCGTTTCATTAGGGGGTACCTTCCTGTCACTTACGGATTTAGACCAGCTTCTGCCCTGACAGAGAACAAGAGTGTGAGGACAATGGGGACCAGGGAGAAGAGAACATAGCTGTGAATCGGTTCATTTAGGAGGGCGGCTGTCCTTTCCCACCCCGGAGGGTGAGCATGTGAAGATAATCTAACAGCAGTGATGGAGGTGGGAAGTAAGAGAAAGTTACTTCTTTAGTTTCTACAGCTCAGACCTACTCATGGTAGGCACTGTCTCTTTCTTTTCTCCAAGACTGTGGCAGGAGGGAGTCACTGCCAACTGCTCACTCCCTGTGGGGTCAGTCTTGTTCTTCTGAAGAGTGGGAAGTGGGGCTACCAAAACTCCTCGTCCCCAGCTTCCAGTAAGAGACCCTGCTCAGACACATCCCAGGCTCTGCTACCTGTGTTACACCTGGGGCAGCTCGAACTCACAGTGTCACAGAACTAACTGCTAATCTTGCCCCAAACTAGGACAGCAGCCATTCCCAAACCTGGGTTCCTGTCTTCAGTTCCCTGGGGCAGCCTCTGGCCTGCTAGGTCACTGCACCTGCTGGACGTACCTAACTCTCCCATCCCTGAGATGCACCAGCCAATCCTGTGTGTGGCTTTGTGCTCAACAAATGCATGACTATAAGCTGAAGAACACCTGTAGATATTTCTGATAATGATATGAAGAGGATATTTTGTAAGAAGGTACAAATGCCTCCTTTAGAGGAATTGCAAGAGTTTAGCAAGGGGTTTTCCTAAGCAACCATCTTTTCCTTTAATTATCATTATGGACATAATATAATGTCCAGATTTTTTTCATGGCCACAAAGAGTTATGCTCCTAATATGTAAATTGGGAAACTTGTAAACTCTGTAATAGTTGAAATTTAAGGACACATAATTAATGCTCTGAACTTATCAACAGGGACCCTTCTCACCTGGGACCATTCTCAGTGGCAGCTGCAATGCCATATGTTGGGTACCACATTTTGTGCTGGGAGAAACAGAAGGCAAACATGGAGAACTTGCACCAGTGGGTGGGAAATACCTAGAGGCGAACTGCAGCTCTGGGAAGTCAGGTTGCAGCTAATACCCATCCACAGGTGGAAGGGGCTGCGTCCTCCTCAGGCATGAAACCAGGTTAGCAGAGGCGGACAGGGGCATATCCCCTCTTTTAACTCTAGGCTGGGGGTCTGGGCCGGCTTAGCGGGGGACCAAGAATCCCTTTCAGGGGGACTGTATTAGGTGTGAGAAACGCTAGCACAGAGCCACGGAACGCCAGGGTTAGGGGAGGAAGGAAGTGGGGTAAAGGTGAGAAGCGAGAGGAGAAGGCTCTAGACCTCAAGAATCAGAACCTATTTTTACAAATTGCAAAGGTATGGTGATGGAAAGGGTAGGAGGGAGAGGGGAAAGAGAAGGCTGCTCAGAGCGGGGCTGTGGAAACGAAGTGAGTTAACTTACCGTGAAAGGCAAGGAGCAGACCGCAAAGGTGATGGTCATAATAGCCAGGAGAATGAGGTGGTCCGTTTCCTCCGCCATGGACACCCTTTCCCCTCTCCTGCGGACCGCAGGGCCGTCCCGGCAGCTACCCAGTGACGGTCCGCAGCGACTTCTCCTGCTCCGACGGTGCATGCGGATGAGGTTGAGGATGACACTGAGGTTGCAGGCGAGCACCGCGAGGATGAGGAAGAGCAGCACGGTGGCGTACAGCCGCAGGTACGTGGTCTTGTCGTGCTTGATGAAGCACCACGTCCCGGGGCAGTACTGGGCGTACTGCCTGGGGTCTCGCAACGGCAGGGAGCAAAAGAGCAGAGAGACCGTGTAGATGGTGGGCAGCACGGCCAAGCCGCCTCGGCGCGTGACCCAGCGCTGGTAGAAGTAGGGGTGCCCGATGGCTAGGTAGCGCTCCAGGGCCATGGCGAAGAGCATGAGCATCGTGGCCAGGCTGAAGAAGGTCATGGCGAAGGCGAAGTAGGTGCACACACGGCCCTCGGGCGCCAGTGCCACCAGGGTCTGGTTCCGAGCGTAGGAAGCCAGCACCACCGGGCTGATGAGGCAGGTCCCGAGCAGGTCGGTGAACACCAGCTCTGTCACCAGCACGTGGAACAGGGAGATAGCGTTCCCGCGTCCTGCGCTGCGTCCCGCGTCCGCCCGCCAGCGGCGCGCCAGCAGCGCCAGCGCGATGAGGTTCCCCACTACCCCGGCCGAGAACATCACCGAGCTGATGGCCGGGCTTTCCCCGGAGGGGAGCCACTGCGAGAGCGTGCAGTTCTCCGACGAGGAATCGCTGGAGGTATTGCCCATGGTGGAGTGCGGGGAGGAGAGAGGCGCCCTCCTCTCCCGGCTGGGCCCTAGGAGGAGGAGGGTCTGAGAGCAGGAGGGCTCCGAGAAGCTGAAGGAAAGGGGGAGGGACCCAAGTCCAGAGCCCCCTTCCGGCCCCCAGCGCGCCCAGGGCAGGCTCGGCCCCAGGGCTCGCGTTGCTCTCGGAGAGGCCACCACTATGCCGCCGCATCCGGGCGGCGCGCGAGGCTCCTCGGCGGGTCCGCACCCGCCTCAGCCGGGAGCCCGCACCCGGGGGGCAGCCGCCGCCGCTTCCGCACCCGCCTGGGGACGGCCGCAGACGCCGTGTCACGGCGCCCGGGGCTAGCGCCCGCCAGCTGCCAAGACGTGGAACGCGCGTCACACCCGTGGGGGCACCGCGAGTCCCTCAGCCGGGAGGGCGAGCAGAGGGGGCCGCAGCGTCAGCCCCGCGCGGCGCTGGGCGGGAGCGGCGTCCAGGGCTCCGTTCCCTCGGGGTTGGGTGCTGGGAGCCGCACGGCCGCTGACCTTGGCCAGGAGGCGTTTCGCCCCGCAGAGGGCCGGGAGAGAGTGCGGGCACTTGTGGGTGTGCGCAGAATTCACAGCAGGCAACAACCGGAAAGCAAAGGGACTCACCGAACAATAAAGTTGGAAGGACCCAGTCCCGGGAGATGTGTGCAAGATGGGAACAACAGGCACCAAAGACCGCTTGCAGTAGGACCAATCTGTTCTTTTTCTTATTCTTTTGCATTCTCAGGAAGATAAACTAAGAGGGCGGGACCAAAATTAGGAGGAAGTGAAAAGCTCGCTGGTTGTCCCAGGAACCAAACCGCGCGCCCCGCCGAGCTGCCTGTTGCACTGTTGCTTTGATTCGGTGGCCAGCATTTCGCCTTTTCCTATGTCAACACCATAACGGATAACCACTTGTTTAAGCAAGCAAGAAAAGAAAGAAATGTTCCTTGTGTGTAAAATTGTTTGTGAACACAGCTTGAAATCATTGCACATTGTTCTCTAGTCAAGCACAGCCTTGAAAGAAAACCTGCTTCAGGATTAATTTTTTCACGTTAACGGTGCAGAGCACATCTGGAAAGACCCATTCCTGGTAAAGCTTATTAGTAAGTGGCCAGTTTTAGAAACTACAACTGACAAAAGTGGTTGTCTACAACATCCCTTGTCACAATTGCAGACTCCTGAAAATGGGCCGGCGTTTAAAACTGTTTAAACAAACAAAATCCAGTTTGACAGACAAAGGGGGGTAATTATATTCTGTAAGGAAGGTCATATTCACTTGGGAAGGAGGAAGGACTGGGAGATGGAGGGACCTGCACAGGAAACAGGCAAGGGGTAAAAGCCGTCATGGTGAAACAAAGAAAAAATTAGCTGCTTAAGAACATATCTTACAACAACCTGCTTGCTCTCCATGAATACTTTAGCTCTGGCCTGGGGATTGGAATGGAGATGGGGCCCTCAACAGGGCAAGTTCAAAGGGAGTCTATTTTTCTCAAATAAGAAGTTCAGCAGTCATAGAGAGGTGAGTCTCCCAGGACCCAGTCTCTTTCTGTTCTCTAGCCCTTCATCCCTAGCATGCTGGCTTTCTGTCTACATGTTCTTCCCCATGTAGTCACCAGTCGCTCCCTAGATCAGTCAGGATGCAACCAGAGAAATAGAACCGTTGTGATGAAGAATGAGAGATTTATTATTAGGCACGAGACCTGTGCTGTTCAATATGGTAGCCACTAGCCGCATGTGGCAATTTAAATTTAAATGAGTTAAAATTAGCAATGTAGTTTCTCAGTTGCACTAGGTACATTTCAAGTGCTCAGTAGCCATATGCATATGATTAGTGGCTTTCATATTGGGCAGTTCATATACAAAACACTTCGATCGTCACAGAAGTTCTATTGGAAAGTGATGCATTAGACCCTACATGATTGTGGGAGCTCCTGGAGAAGTCCATGCAAAGCTGTTTGCTGTCTTTGGTTCTAGTGTTGACTGAACCTGAAGTCACCATAGGTCAGACAGAATGGTGGTCAGGGTAGAAAGCTGGTTGTGGATAAAAGCAAGTACAGGCTTGGAACCTACAGGGATAAACTGGAATTCATGAACAACTAGAATCTTCAAAGACAGGCTGGATTTGTATATGTCTCTTACTACCTCTGACCTTGATAATGCAGGTATACTGTGGGAGAAGCTGCCACCCTTCATGGGGCTACACATGCCCTTGGCTTAGGATGCAGAGAAGCTGAAGGAGGAGATCTGATGGCCGCTGGATTCTGTGTGCTGCCCTGCCTCATACCAGTGAGGCAAGCTGGCAGATCAGTGACAATGTACTAGAGTTATCACCATGCCTGGAGCCCTGCATTGTCCTTCAGAGCATGAAGACCATGGCTGCTGCTTCATTGTTGCCTTCTCAATCTCATGCAACACTTCTCTTGTGGCTAATGTTAACCTTGAAACCATGGAGGATTCTGAAGAACAGATACTGCTCAGCTGGGTCGACTCAGTATAAAGTTACCACACTGCCCCACAGTCTAGGCATTAAGTCTGCACTGAAAACAGAGGGTGAGAAAGAGGCAGCCTCTGTGAGCTTGCTCTCTCTTGTGCCTGTTTCTTTCATCAGAAAAGCTGGTTTTCCAGAAGTACCCCGATAGCCCTCCCTTCATGTCTCATTTGCCAGAATTTGGTCAAATGGCCACTCCCTAGCACCAAAGGAGGCTGAGAAAGGGGGGCTATTGAACATTTCCGACTTCTTCCAGAGCAGAGGCAGGCCGGGAGAAGGGGCTGGGAGTGGCACTGGGTTGGTGAGCCGACAGTGTCTGCTGCAGATCTGCACAGTGGGTTTGCCACGACCCCGTTCTTACAGCCAGAAACGAAGTGCAAGAACACCCATTCCAAGTCCTTCATTCGCAGGTTGATGAAACTGACGCACAGAAAAGTTGAGTATCTTACCCAAGGATATACAAATTTAGTGCAAAGCTAGCAGTATGGAAGCTAGACCATCTCATTTACATTACAGATCTCTGCATATTGCACACACTGTCCATTTAAAGGCAAAAAGGAGCACTTGGCACAATACCCATCCTTGATACTGCATTAGAGCTCACTGACAAATCACTCAACATAATTTGGATGTTACTTTTTGCCTGACGTATTGATAAAGTTTGAAAAGATTATGCGTATCCAATATGACCAAAGAGAGAGAGAAAGGGGGTTGGTAGAAGTGTGAGTGTGGGTACAACTTTCCTGGTAAGAATGGTTTATTAATTATCACAAATTCTGAATATGCTTCAGCCCAGAAATAATGTTATAGAAATGTACTGCCTCAAGGGGACATAATCTGACAAATACACAAAGTTGTCAGGTACACACACACACAGCAGGAAGAATGTTCATTATTGCAAGAATCTAGAACTAAATGTCCTTCCATAGAGGACTGGTTTAATAAGTTTTGGTACACCCATGTAAGGGAATATAGAGTCATTAAAAAGGATGACATGTATCTGTATTTCTTGATAATAATCTTTACCACATATTGAGTTAAAAGCATGTATGTTGTTTCATTCATATAAAATTGTATGCATAAATATTTGCTTAGAGCAGTATCTAGAAGGATGGTCAGCAAAATGTGAGTAGTAATTTCTCTGGGTAGTACTTTCTTCTTTATGGCTGTCTGTTTTGGCTGATTTTTCTATAAATATGTATTACCTTTGCATTAGGAAATTCAAGGAAGCTGCTTTTTGTTTAGAAAAAACGGTTAATCATTGGAGGAGACTGTCTTTTCTGCTTGTCAGAAAGCAGGGAGTTAGATGCTAATGTTTTAAATCCTTTCCAGTTCTACCGTTTAGCAAGTGGGCCAGTAGTTTGAGACTGAAGAAGATTGGAGATATCCTTATATTTCCCTAAGGGTTCTGCAACTGTCCTTATTTGAAGATTGGAAATCATCATGTATTTTGCACCATGTCTAATGAGATGATGCCCTGCCCTACTTCAAGTGACTGCTTTTGACATTAGATTTTTGCCATCCCTTAACCCAATTCTGATACTACCATTGCCAGGAAGTCTCTCTCTCATAAAGGTGGAAACAAAATTAAAGAAAAAAAAAAAACCCAAAATGCAATCAATAAAAGCCAATTTTGAGACAGGTTAAAAAAATTAAGGATAATTGTGAGTGGGTAGGTACAGAATCTTAGTAGAGAAATAGAAATTATAAAAAAGAACTGAATGAAAATTCTAGAACTAAAATTTATAGCAGCTTGGAGTTGGCAGAACAAAGAGTGAACTTAAGGACTAATCACATCTGGTCACCTTTCTTTCCTTGTCATCATTACTTTTGTGCTCATTGGAAATATTCTCACTCTTCCCATATCATGTGAGTCTTGCTCTGTTTTTACCCAAGAAGTGAAGCATGGGTTTTCTGTTCTCTCAGATCCCTCAAACCTCTCTGAGATCTGGGGTGCAGAGCCCACATTACCTAGGAAACTCCTGTGTTAACATTTAAGCTCTCTTGTTCTCTTGAACTTCACCTTCCCTACTTTACAGCCTGTGGACCCAGCTGGGGAAGAAGTGGGACAACTTTGCTCTTTCTCGTCTCTTTGGACCTAGGTCTCCTCTATGCCTAGTCTTTCAAAAGTCCTATGCCAAACATTGACACCTGTGTTCTGTTCCGTTGTCTTTTCCCTGAGGCAGTCAACAGCACACCCCAGCTGCTGCTAAAACTAGGGAAAAGGCTGGACTATCAGCAAGCACTGGGCAACAAAATACGTAGGTTAATATGTCAAATTATAACATTTGCCTTCACGTAGGTGTGTGTATATCCAAGGCTTGATGGGACTTATTACAACCTCATAGGATTGTTTGAGAAACAATTTGATAAAGTCTTTGCAAAACCTGAGTCAATAAAAAGTGCTTTACAAACGGATATAGGAGTACAATAGTTCTCTTGTCCTTAGACGGCAAATATCAGAACCGCTTATTAGCACCAGGAGTTAGATCAAATGAGTTACTCCAATAATGTCAGGAAGGCCAATTGTCTATGATTCTAATTTCCTTTTTAAGATTGATACAGAACAAAGAATCCAATATAGTCATGAAAATTCTCTTTACTTAGAAAGGTTTGCTTCCAAGGACAAGACCAACTATAGGGCAGAAAAGTACATATAACACAAAAATCAGGCTATATTTATTCAAGTGTTTGTATAAAGTAACAACTCATTACAGAAATTTTTCCAGGGGCGCCTGGGTGGCGCAGTTGTTAAGCGTCTGCCTTCGGCTCAGGGCGTGATCCCAGGGTTCTGGGATCGAGTCCCACATCAGGCTCCTCTGCTGGGAGCCTGCTTCTTCCTCTCCCGCTCCCCTTGCTTGTGTTCCCTCTCTCGCTGGCTGTCTCTCTCTGTCAAATAAATAAATAAAATCTTAAAAAAAAAAAAGAAATTTTTCCAAAATTAGAAGAAAAAAGCCACCCATGAATGTGTGTCCATAAAAAATGACCACTCGTAACATCTTGATGTGTTTCTTTCAATTTTTCTTCTATGCATTTTTTTGTTTTCACTGTTGTTATATTATTTGTAAATTTTTCTATACTGTTTTTTAAAAAACTTAAAAGCATATTGAATAGCTTATATTGCAATATGCATTAAAGGCCTAAAAATGTTCATGCTCTGAGATCCAGAAATTGTACTTCTAGAAATCTGTAGTCCATTTATTTATTCACCCAACAATTTAAGGCCTATATGTACTGAGGCAGCAGAGTATAGTTCGAAGAGCAAGGGTTCTAGAGTCAGATTGCTTTGGTTTTTTTAAGTTTTTATTTAAATTCCAGTTAGTTAACATACGGTGTTATATTAGTTTCAGGTGCACTATAGTGATTCGACATCTTCCATACGTCATGCGGTTCTCATCACAGAGAGTGCCCTCCTCGAGGCCCATCACCTATTTCACCCCTCCCCCGCTGTGACCATCAGTTTGCTCTCCGCAGTTAAGAGTTTTGTTTCTTGGTTTGTCTCTCTCTACCCCCTCTTTGCTTGTTTGTTTCTTAAATTCCACATATGCATGAAATCATATGGTATTTGTCTTTGTCTAACTTCACTTATCATTACACCGTCTAGATCTATTCGTGTCATCACTGCAAATGGCAAGATTTTATTCTTTTTTAAAAATTTCATTCTTTTTTATGGCTGAATAATATTCCTGTGTGTGTGTGTGTTTGTATGTGCGTGTGTACACCACCTCTTCATTATCCGTTCATTAATCGATGGACATCGGGGCTCTTTCCATAGTTTGACCATTGTAGATAATGCTTCTATAAACATAGGGTGCATGTATTCCTTTGAATTAGTATTTTTGTATTTTTTGGATAAGTACCTAGTAGTGCAATTGCTGGTCCATAGGGTAATTTTATTTTTAAATTTTTGAGGAATATCATACTGTTTTCCAGAATGGCTGCACCAGTTTGCATTCCCACCAACAGTGTAAGAGGGGTACCCTTTCTCCACATCCTCGCCAACACCTGTTGTTTCCTGTGTTGTTAATTTTAGCCAATCTGACATGTGGGAGGTGATATCTCACTCTAGTTTGAATTTGTATTCCCCTGATGGTGAGTGATGTTGAGCATCTTTTCATGTGTCTGTCCGCCATCTGGATGTCTACTTTGGAAAAATATTTATTCACGTCTTCTGCCTATTTCTTAACTGGATTATTTGTTTTTTGGGTGTTGAATTTGTTAAGTTCTTTGTAGATTTTGGATCCTAACCCTTTATCAGATATGTCATTTGCAAATATCTTCTCCCATTCCAAAGGCTGCCTTTTAGTTTTGTTGATTGTTTCCATGGTTGTGCAGAAACTTTTTATCTTGATCAAGTCCCAATAGTTCATTTTTGCTTTTCTTTCCCTTGCCTCGGGAGACTTACCTAGTAGGAAGTTGCTATGGCTGATGCCAATGCTGTTAGTGCCTGTGTTCTCCTCTAGGATTTTGATGGTTTCCTGACTTACATTTAGGTCTTTTGTCCATTTTGAATTTATTTTTGTCTGTGGTATAAGAAAGTGACCCAGTTTCATTCTTCTGCATGTTGTTGTCCAGTTTCCCCAACACCATTTGTTGAAGAGACTGTTGTTGTTGTTGTTGTTGTTGTTGTTGTGTTTTTTTCCCATTAGATATTCTTTCCTGCTTTGTCAAAGATTAGTTGACCAAAAAGTTATGGGTCCATTTTTGGGTTTTCTATTCTGTTCCATTGATTGATGTGTCTGTTTTTGTGCCAGTACCATACTGTCCTGATGACAACAGCTTTGTCATATAGCTTGATGTCTGGAATTGTGATGCCTCCAGCATTGTTTTTCTTTTTCAGGATTGCTTTGGCTATTTGGGGTCTTTTGTGGTTCCATACACATTTTAGGTTTGTTTGTTTTAGCTCTGTGATAAATGCTGGTGGTACTTTGATAGGGATTGTATTAAATGTGTAGATTGCTTTGGATAGTGTAGTCATTTTAACAATATTTGTTCTTCAAATACATGAGCTGGAATGTTTTACCATTTCTTTGTGTCCTCTTAAATTTCCTTCATAAGTATTCTATAGTTTTCAGAGTACAGATCTTTTACCTCTCTGGTTAGGTTTATTTCTAGGTGTCTTACAGTTTTTGGTACAATTGTGAATGGGATGAATTCCTTGATTTCTTTTTCTATTGCTTCATTATTGGTATATAGAAATGCAACAGATTTTTGTACATTGATTTTATATCTTGCAACTTTTTGAATTCATATATTCCTTCTAGTAAGTTTTTGGTGGAGTCTTTTGGGTTTTCTACATGGAGTATCATGTTATCTGCAAATAATGAAAGTTTAACTTCTTCCTTGCCAGTTTGGATGCCTTTTATTTCTTTTTGCTGTCTAATTGCTGAGGGAAGACTTCTAGTGTTATGTTAAATAGTAATAATGAAGTGGACATCCCCGTCTTGTTCCTGACCATAAAGGAAAAGCTCTGTTTTTCCCCACTGAGGATGATATTAGCTGTGGGTCTTTTGTATATGACCTTATAATATTGCGATATGTTCTATCTATCCCTACTTTATTGTGTGTTTTTTTTTTAGCAAGACTTGATGCTGTATTTTGTCAAATGCTTTTCTGCATCAATTGAATGGATCATAAAGTTCTTATCCTTTCTTTTATTGATGTGATGTATCACATTAATTGATTTGTGAATACTGAACCACCCCTGCAGCCCAGGAATAAATCCCACTTGATCATGATGAATAATTCTTTAAATGTACTGCTGGATTAAATTTTCTAGTATCTTGTTGAGAATATTTACATTCATGTTCATCAGAGATATTGGCCTATAATTCTCCTTTTTAGTGGGGTCTTTGTTTGGTTTTGGAATTAAGGTAATGCTAGCCTCATAGAGGAGTTTGGAAACTATCCTCCCATTTCTATTTTTTGGAAACAATTTGAGAAGAATAGGTATTAACTCCTCTTTAAATGTCTGATAGAATTCCCCTGGGAAGCCATCTGGCCCTGGACTTTTGTTTGTTGAGAGATTTCTGCTTACTAACTCAATTTCTTTGCTGGTTATGGGTCTGATCAAATTTTCTATTTCTTCCAGTTTCAGTTTTTGGTAGTTTGTATGTTTCTATGAATTTGTCCATTTCTTCCAGATTGCCCATTTTGTTGGCATATATTTTTTCATAATATTCTCATGGTTATTTGTAATTTTCTGTGGTGTTGGTTATGATCTCTCCTCTTTCATTCATGATTTTATTTATTTTGGTCCTTTCACTTTCCTTTGTGATAAGTCTGGCTAGGGGTTTATCAATTTTATTAATTCTTTCAAAGAACCAACTCTTCACTTCCTTAATCTGTTCTGGCTTTTTTTTGTTTGTTTATTTGTTCCTATATCGTTTATTTATGCTTTACTCTTTATTATTCTTCTGCTGCTGGCTTCAGGCTTCATTTGCCATTCCGTCTCTCCTTTAGGTATAAGGTTAGGTTTTGTATTTGAGACTTTTCTTGCTTCTTGAGGTAGGCCAGTATTGTAATACACTTCCCTCTTAGGACTGCCTCTGCTGTATCCTGAAGGTTTTGGACCATTGTGTTTTCATTTTACTTGTTTCCATGTACTTCTTTAGTTCTTCTTTAATTTCCGGATTAACCTATTCATTCTTTAGTAGGATGTTTTTTAACCTACATGTATTTGAGTTCTTTCCACCTTTTTCTTGTGGTTGACTTCAAGTTTCAATCTCGTGGTCTGAAAATATGCATGGTATGATCTCTATCTTTTTGTTCTTGTTGAGGCCTGATTTGTGACCTAGTATGTGATCTATTCTGGAGAATGTCCCATGTGCACTCAAAAAGAATGTGTATCCTGCTGCTTTAGGATGAAATGTTCTGAATATATCCATTAAGTCCATCTGGTCAGTGTATCATTCAAAGGCATTGTTTCCTTATTGATTTTCTGCTTAGATGATCTGTCCACTGTTGTAAGTGGGGTGTTAAAGTCCCCTACTATGATTGTATTATTATCAATGAGTTTCTTTATGTTATAGTTTTATATATTTGGGTGCTCCCAAGTAGGGGGCATAAATATTTACAATTGTTAGATCTCCTTGATGGATAGACCCCTTTACTATGATATAATGCCCTTCCTCATCTCTTGTTACAGTCCTTGTTATAAAATCTAGATTGTCTGATATAAGTGTGGCTACTCTGGATTTCTTGGGATGTCCGTTAGCATGATAGATGGCTCTCCATCCCTTCACTTTCAGTCTGCAGGTGTCATTAGGTCTAATATGAGTCTCTTGTAAGCAGCACATAGATGGGTCTCTTTTTATCCAACTGATACCTTATGTCTTTTTTTAAATGAAAATCTTCCATTTTTAAGGAAAGTATGCCTTTCTCTTTTTTTAAAAGATATTTATTTATTTATTTATTTATTTATTTAAGTGTGTGTGTGTGTGAGAGAGAGAGAGAGAGAGAGCACACGCAGAGGGAGGAACAGAGGGGGAGGGAGAGAGATAAGCAGCTGCTGCACTGAGTGCAGAGCCCAATGGGGGGCTTGAGGTCAAAACCTGAGCCAAAATCAAGATTTGGATGCTTAACTGACTGAGTCACCCAGGTGCCCCACCCTATGTCTTTTGATTGGACCATTAATCCATTTACATTCAGGGTGATTATTGATAGATACGAATTTAGTGTCACTGTGTTACCTGTAAAGTTGGTGGTTCTGGTGATGTTCTCTGTTCCTTTGTAGTCTTTGTTGCTTTTGGTCTTTTTTTCCCCATTCAAAGAGTTTCCTTTAATATTTCTTGCAGGGCTTGTTCAGTTTTTGTTTGTCTGGGAAACGCTTTATGTCTCCTTTTATTCTGAATGACAGTGTTGCTGGATAAAGTATTCCTGGGTGCATATTTTTCCCATTCAGCACTTTGAATATATCTCAATGTTCTCTTCTGGCCTGCAAAGTTTCTGTGTACAGATCCGCTGCAAACCTGATCTGTCTTCCCTTGTAGGCTAAGGACTTTTTTTCTTTACCCCTTGCTGCTCTCAGGATTCTTTCCTTGTTTACGTAGTTTGTGAATTTGACTACGATATGTCCTGGTGGTCACCAGCTTTTGTTGAATTTAATGGGAGGTCTCTGTGCTTCTTGGAGTTCGAGCTCTGTGTCCTTCTCCAGATTAGGGAACTTTTCAGCTATAATTTGCTCAAATAAGCCTTCTGCCCCCCTTTCTCTCTCTTCATCTTCTGGGATTCCTATGGTATAAATGTTATCACATTTTAAGAAGTTTCCAAGTTCCCTAAGTCCACCTTTGTGATCCAATACCTTTCTTTCTTTCCTCTTTCCAGCTATTAGTCTCCATAATTTTTATTTTCTGTATCACTGATTTGTTCCTCTTCTTCATCCATCTTCATTGTTATGGCATCCATTCAGGTTTGCATCTTGGTTACAGCATTTTTCATTTCAGCCTGACTAGATTTTAGTTCTTCTATATCTGTAGTACAGTATTCTCTAATGTCTTCTATGCATTTTTCAAGCCCAGCCAGTATCCTTATAATTGTTGTTTTAAATTCCAGTTCAGATATCTTACTTATATCTGTGTTGATTAAATCCCTGGCCATTACTTCTGCTTCCTATTCTTTCTTTTGGGGTGAATTCCTCCATCTCGTTATTTTGTCCAGAAAAAAAAAAAAAAAAAAAAAGGTGCTAGATCCTAAGTGTGTTGGTCTGCTTGTTAAAAGAAGCTAGATCCAAAAAATAAAAGTAAAGATAGATATATAGATAGATAGATAGATAGATATAGATATGTATATGTTAAAAAAATAAAAATAAAATTTTAAAAATTAAAAAATAAAAATAAAAAGGAAGCTAGATCCTATTTCCCCTAGAGCTGAAGCTTTGCAGCACTCTATGATCAGTAGACTTGCTCTAAGTGAGGGGCTTGGTGTAAGTGGTTCTGGTCTGCACTTGGTGGTGCTGTTTAGCTCACTGAAGTACGTCAGTGCTGACGGGCAGGGGGCAAAATGGTGTCACTCCAACTTCTCTGAGAAGAGAAACCCAATACGTAGTATCACAAGCCATGAAATATCAACTCTTCACTATCCCTTCTCCTGAGTTTCTACCTTTTCTTTCCTGCAGTGTCCTCACATCAAACCCAAGAGAAGTAGGAGGGAGAAAAATATGGACTCAAGTAGGATAGCAGATGAAAATGTGATTCATTTTTATTATGTGGGGACATATAGACATAGCCTATGATTTGACATTAAATAATGTTGTCACGGGGTGCCTAGGTGGCTCAGTCAGTTAAGCATCTGCCTTCAGCTCAGGTCATGATCCCAGGGACCTAGGATTGAGTCCCACATCAGGCTCCCTGCTCAGCAGGGAATATGCTTCTTCTTCTACCCCCTCCCCCTGCTTGTGTTCTCTCTTTCACTAGCTCTCTCTCTCTAATAAATAAACAAACAAATAGATAGGTAAATAAAATCTTTAAAAAATAAATACTTTTGTCACATAGGGTGTGTTTTAGTGATAATTGTGCGTTAAAGGAAATTTTGCAAGATCACTGCTGATTTCTGTTTTCTCTTTTCCATAGCCCTTATTGACTATAATATATCACACAACTTTGTTATCCACTGGTTTTTGCTTGTTAAGTGCCTCCCTCTGGTAGAATATCAATTCCTAGAGGGTAGGGATCTTTGTCTCTTTACTTCATTGGTGTGTCCCAAAGATTAGAACTGTGCCTGGCATATAGTAAGCACTCAATAAATATGTGTTGAATGAATAAAAAGCGCCTGGCAGGCTGGACCGGTGCTACTGAGAAGTCTAAAACAATGAGTGTAGAGAAGCAGCCACTGACTTTTATAGGAAGTACTTCACTGGTGACCTGCTAAGAACACTTTTGGTGGAGTGGTGGGGGAAAAAAACCCGACATGAGAGGAACTAGGGGAGAGAATGGGGAGAGAACTGAAGATGAGAAAGGAAAGAGCAGTGCAGACAATGAGTCTGGAGAGCTATGAGGGGCGCTGAGAAATTCAATGTTGGCTGGAGGGGTTGTGGGGTCAAGAGTTTTTCTTTAAAAATGGGTGGTAGCTTGTAGATGGAAATCACATGTAGAGAGGGAGAAAAATATGATACAAAAGAGAAAATCAGTACTTGCCAGTGCAAACCGCTTAAGAATTTGGGGAGAAGGGGGCGCCTAGGTGGCACAGCGGTTGAGCGTCTGCCTTTGGCTCAGGGCGTGATCCTAGTTTTATGGGATCGAGCCCCACATCAGGCTCTTCCGCTATGAGTCTGCTTCTTCCTCTCCCACTCCCCCTGCTTGTGTTCCCTCTCTTGCTGGCTATCTCTATCTCTGTCAAATAAATAAATAAAAAATCTTAAAAAAAAAAAAAGAATTTGGGGAGAAGAAGGATTTAGGGCACAAGTAGAGGCAAGTCATAAAGGGGAGCAGGCACATTTCCTCCACTGAAACTGAATGGAATTCAGTGTGTGTGGACAGGTAGGTTGGTAGAATCAGCCGGGAGGATGAGGAAGTTGTCCAAAAAGAGAAGGTTGAGGAAGTGTTAGCAATTTCAAGTAGAAAGAATATGTAATTACCTCCTGGAGTAGGAAAGTGCATTTGTTGGGAAGGTGGTTGCTTATATTAGAATGAGCTGTGGTGAATGTCGGCATTTGTAAAGGCATCCTTCTATACTCCCCCTCAAGCTGGATTTGCACCCATTTTTCTCCATCTCAATGAATATGCATCATTGCTCATGCAGTTGCTCAAGCCAAAAACCTGGGGTCATCCTTGGCTCTTGCCTCTCCCATGACATCTACGTGTAAATAATCACCAAAACCTGTTTGGACACTTTTCTGATCTGTCTACTTTCTTTCTCTCTGCACTTCCACTTTCTTAGATCTGGTTACCTGGTTAGATTGCAGGTTAGGAGTCTTCCTAACTGGCTTTCCAGGCTCTAGTCCTGTTCACCTTGGTTCAATTCTCCGTATTACAGCCTGAGTGGTCATTCCAAAAAGGAGATCTGAGCCTTATACTCCCCTGCCTATGTCTGGTCAGTGTCTTCTCACTGCCTCAGGATAAAGGCTAAATTCTTCAACTTAGTATATGGAATCCATCCTGCCCTGGTCCTGCCTACTTCCCTGTGAAGACAAAGATAATAGAAGAAACAATAGCAATACAATTTTTAAAACTGTAAAGATAATGGACAAAAAACTACTGATGTGGCAGGCCAGAGGTAAATACTTTATATGATCATGAATTGTTGAGGTGACAATTAAAAGGTAGAAAATTGTTTACATGCAACAAAACCCAGATATATAAGAAACAGTGTTACCTAAATTAATGACAGAGAAGAACATTGGCAAAAAAATATTAAGCATACATTGAAGACTAGGATAGAGCCTGAAGGAAGAAATTTTATCTGTAAAATTTAAGTTAAAAAATATGTCAAAATAGGGAGTCCAGCCACTGCCCAAAGTTACAACAATCAGAACATCCAAAAAAAAAAATTATCTAGTGAACCTGATAAAATCCACATGCCTATATATAAAGATAAAAAAGAGAAAGTCAAAAGAGAACTCATAAGTCATCATTTGAGATGGCCTATGAATTGACTTATTACTTTGATAATGGGTAACTAAAGATAATTAAATGTTTATCCAACTTTTCTTGTAATAAATATATCTTAGAGTAACAGAATATGAGGGAAAATTCTATTTCACAGAAGAATGCTAGTCTCAGAATGTAGAAAGAATGATAAAATCAGAAAATCATCAGTCTGTCCCCTCTATTAAAGTTATTGATTTGAACAAGGATGTTCAGCTGCTATGAATACATTTAAGTATATGATTGCTAGGAACTAAACATATTAAGAACAAAACTAATACCACAGAGATCATTTTATTGTTGCAAGGGGTACAAAGGGTATTAATTGTCCAATAAAAGACTCAGACTCTTATCCTAACCCAGGGATTAGGGCAGCATTCAGTTAATATATTATAATAATGTATCGTGTGTAAAATATGGAATATGTTTGTATGTAATAATGTATATTAAAAATGTATTTCTCTGACAGGTTGTACAATATCATCTGTTATATATCCTAGCTAAAATAAAAACTTAAATTCATCAACTCTTTGGTTTTAACTCTCAGATTTCAATTTCAGGGCTTGAAGAACAAGCTGAATGGCATGACAAGGTGGCAAGCAGGCAAACTCAGAAAGGGGACAACTGACTGGGTCTCTTTAACAAGTAAAAGTCATTAAAAGAAAAAAGAGGGACTGCACTAGATCCAGACACTTAAGGGACATAATGACCAGATGCAAAGCACGGCCCTGGATTGGATTGTCATTTGGACAATTGAACTATAAAGGTCATTTTGGGAACAAATCGTAGAATAATCTGGGGTAAATGTGAGACAAGATGAAAATGTATTGATGTGGCAAGTTGGAAAACTGTAAGTAAAATAAGCAGATAACAAAACAGCAGATAACAGTCTCATTTTGGTAACAGACACATACACACAAATATTTGGAAGGACATACACTAAGGTGTTAATAATGGTAATTTCTTGGTGGTAGGAATATGGTGTTATTTTAGTTTTGCTTCTAGTTTTGGGGGTGGTAACTTTCTATAATGTAAACATCTTTTTATATAATAACATTATTATTATTATTATTATTATTATTATTATTATTTTAGAAGGAGGAGGAGGAAGAAAGGCCAAAGATTGGTGAGGGAATGCGTTTGGGTGGGTGGAGAGGCACAGCACTCCATTTTGGCAAAGGGTCCACAACTGGGATGGAAGCCCAGGATCTTGGCTTTTTACGTTTTATTTTATTTTTAATTTAAATTCATTAATTAACATATAGTGTATTATTAATTTCAGAGGTAAAGTTCAGTGATTCGTCAGTCTTATACCCAGTGCTCATCACATTACATGCCCCCTTTTCTTTAAAATTTCTTTTTTATTATATTCAGTTAGCCAACTTATAGTACATCATTAGTTTTTGATGTAGTGTTCAACGATTCATTAGTTGTATATAACACCCAGTGCTCATCACAACTCATGCCCTCCTTAATACCCATCACCTCCCCACCCCTCTCCCTTCTGTAACCTTCAGTTTGTTTCCCAGAGTCCAGAGTCTCTCACAGTTGTCTCCCTCTCTGATTTCTTCCCATTCGGATTTCCCTCCCTTCCCCTGTGGTCCTCTGTGCTATTCCTTATATTCCACATATGAGTGAAACCATATGATAATTGTCTTTGTCTGCTTGACTTATTTCACTTAGCATAACTTAGCATAACTTAGCAACTTAGCATGTTGATGCAAATGGTAGGTATTCATCCTTTCTGATACCTGAGTAATATTCCATTGTATATATTAACTACATCTTTGTCCATTCATCTGTTGAAGGACATCTCAACTCCTTCCACAGTTTGGATATTGTAGACATTGCTGCTATGAACATTGGGGTGCAGGTGCCCCTTCTTTTCACTACATCTGTATCTTTGGGGTAAATACCTAGTAGTGCAATTGCTGGGTCATAGGATAGTTCAATTTTTAATGTCTTGAGGAACCTCCATACTGTTTTCAAGAGTAGCTATACCAGCTTGCATTCCCACCAATAGCGTAAGAGGGTTCCCCTTTCTCCACATCTTCAACATTTGTTGTTTCCTGTCTTGTTAATTTTTGCCATTCTAACTGGTGTAAGGTGGTATCTCATTCTGGGTTTGATTTGTATTTCTCTGATGGCTAATGATGTTGACCATTTTTTTCACGTGTCTGTTAGCCATTTGTATGTCTTCTATGGAAAAGTGTCTGTTCATGTCTTCTGCCCATTTCTTGACTGGATTATTGTTTTTTGGATGTTGAGTTTAAGAAGTTCTTCATAGATCTTGGATACCAGCCCTTTATCTGTAATGTCATTTGCAAATATCTTCTCCAATTCTGTGAGTTGGCTCTTAGTTTTGTTGACTGTTTCCTTTGCTGTGCAGAATCTTTTTATCTTGATGAAGTTCCAAAAGTTCATTTTTGGTTTTGTTTCCCTTGCCTTCCTTTAGAGACGTGTCTTGAAAGAAGTCACTGTGGCTAGTGTCAGAGAGGTTATTGCCTATGTTCTCCTCTAGGATTTTGATGGATTCCTTTCTCACATTGAGGTCTTTCACCCATTTTGAATTTATCTTTGTGTATGGTGTAAGAGAATGGTCCAGTTTCATTCTTCTGCATGTAGCCATCCAGTTTTCTCAGCGCCATTTGTTGAAGAGGTTGTCTTTTTTCCATTGAACATTCTTTCCTGATTTGTTGAAGATTAGTTGAACATAGAGTTGAGGGTCCATTTCTGGGGTCTCTATTCTGTTCCATTGATCTATGTGTCTGTTTTTGTGCCAATACCATGCTGTCTTGACCACAGCTTTGTAATATAGCTTGAAGCATCGTGATGCCCCCAGCTTTGGTTTTCTTTTCCAACAGTCCTCTGGCGATTCAGGGTCTTTTCTGGTACCATACAAATTTTAGATCGTTTGTTCCGCTCTGTGAAAAATGTCAATGGTTTTTTGATAGGGATTGCACTGGGCAGCATAGACATTTTCACAATGTTTATTCTTTCAATACATGAGTATGGAATGTTTTTTCATCTCTTTGTGTCTTCCTCAAATTCTTTCATAAGTGTTCTGTACTTTCTAGAGTATAGATCCTTTACCTCTTTGGTTAGGTTTATTCCTAGGTATTTTATGGGTTTTGGTACTAACGGAAATGGAATCAATTCCTTAATTTTCTTTCTTCAGTTACATTGTTAGTGTATATAAATGCAACTGATTTCTGTGCATTGATTTTGTATCCTCCCACATTGCTGAATTGCTGAATGAGTTCTAGTAACTTGGGGGTGGAGACTTTTGGGTTTTCCACATAAAGTATCATGTCATCTGTGAGGAGAGAGAGTTTGACTTCTTTGCCAATTCAAATGCCATTTATTTCTTTTTGTTGTGTGATTGCTGAGGCTAGGACTTCTACTACTATATTAAAAAATGTGGTGAGAGTGGGCATCCCTGTAGTGCATGATATTTGCTGTGGACTTTTCATAGATGGCTTTTATGATACTGAGGTATGTTCCCTCTATCCCTATATTTTGATGAGTTTTAATCAGGAAAATATGCTGTATTTTGTCAAATGCTTTTTCTGCATCAATTGAGAGGATCATGTGGTTCTTGTCTCTTCTTTTGTTAATGTGATCTGTCACACTGATTGATTTGCAAATTTTGAACCACCCTTGCATCCCAGGAATAAACTCTTCCTGATCGTGGTGAATAATCCTTTTAATGTACTGTTGGATTCTATTGGCCAGAATCCTGTTGAGTATTTTGGCATCCATGTTCATCAGGGGTATTGCTCTGTAATTCTCCTTTTTGATAGGGTCTTTGCCTGATTTGGGGATCAGGGTAATGCTGGCCTCATAGAACAAGTTTGGAAGTTTTCCTTCCATTTCTATTTTTTTGGAAAAACTTCAGTAGAATAGGTATGATTTCTTCTTTAAATGTTTGGTAGAATTCCCTTGGGAAGTCATTTGGCCCTGAACCATTTTTGGGGGGAGAGGGTTTTGATTACTGTTTCAATTTCCTTGCTGGCTATTGGTCTGTTCAGATTATCTATTTCTTCCTGTTTCAGTCTTGGTAGTTTATAAGTGTCCAGGAATGCATCCATTTCTTTCAGATTGCCTAGTTTGTTGGCATATAGCTGCTGGTAATAAGTTCTAATAACCATCTCTATTTCCTTAGCAATTGTCATGATTTCTCCCCTTTCATTCATGATTTTATTGATTTGGGTCCTTTCTCTTTTCTGTTGGATAAGTCTGGCCAGAGGTTTATCGATCTTATTCTTTCGAAGAACCAGCTTCTAGTTTTGTTGATCTCTTCTACAGTTCTTCTAGTTTCTATTTCATTGATTACTGCTCTAATCTTTATTATTTCTCTTCACCTGCTTGGTTTAGTCTTTATCTGCTATTCTTTCTCCAGATCCTTCAGGTATAAAGTTAGCTTGTGCATTGGGATTTTTTCTAATTTTTTGAGAGAGGCTTGGATGGCTATGTATTTCCCTTTAAGGACTGCCTTTGCAGTATCCCATAGGTTTTGGACCAATGTGTTTTCATTCTCATTAGTTTCAATGAATTGTTTAAGTTCTTTAATTAGCTGGTTGACCCAAACATTCTTTAGCAGGGTGTTAACGTTCAAGTGTTTGAGTTCCTTCCAAATTTCTTCTTGTGTTTGAGTTCCAGTTTCAAAGCATTGTGCTCTGAAAATATGCAGGAAATAATCTCAATCTTTTGGTATTGGTGGAGTCCTGATTTGTGACCCAGTATGTGGTCCATTCTGGAGAAAGTTCCATGTGCGCTCGAGAAGAAGGAGTATTCTGTTGTTTTAGGGTGGAATGTTCTGTGTATGTCTACGAAGTCCATCTGGTCCAGTGCATCATTCAAAGCTCTTGTTTCTTTGTTGATGTTCACTTGGATGATCTGTCCGTTGCTGTGAGTGGAATGTTGAGGTCTCCTACTATTAATGTATTACAATTAATATGTTTCTTTATTATGGTTATTAATTGGCTTATATAATTGGTTGTTCCCGTGTTGGGGGCATACATATTTACAATGTTAGATCTCCTTGTTGGATAGACCCTTTAAGTATGATATAGTGTCCCTCAACATCTCTTACTATGGTCTTTGGTTTAAAATCTAATTTGTCTGATATAAGGATTGCTACCCCAGCTCTTTCGAGGTCTGTTGGCATGATAAATGGTTCTCCATCCCCTCACTTTCAATATGGAAGTGTCTTTAGGTTCAAAATGAGTCTTTTGTAGGCAGCATATGGATGGGTCCTGCTTTTTTATCCAATCTGAATCCCTGTGTCTTTTCATGGGAGCATTCAGCCCATTTACATTCAGAGTAACTATTAAAAGATATGAATTTAGTGCCATTGTATTGTCTGTAAAGTCCCTGTTTCTATAGATCTTCTCTGTTTCTTTCTGGTCTATGTGACTCTTGGGGGTCTCTCTTTACTTACAGAATCCCCCCTAATATTTCTTGCAGGGCTAGCTTGGTGATCACATATTCTTTCAGTTTCTGCTTGTCCTGAAAGCTCTTTATCTCTCCATCCATTCTGAATGACAACCTTGCTGGATAGAAGTATTATTGGCTGCATGTTCTTTTCATTTAGTACCCTGAATATGTCTTGCCAGCCCTTTCTGGCTTGCCAGGTTTCTGTGGATAGTTCTGCTATTATTCTGATGTTTCCCACTTCATACATAAGGAACTTCCTCTGTCTGACTGTTCTCAGTATTGTTTCCTTGGCTATAAAATTTGCAAGTTTCACTATTATATGTCAGGGTGTTGATCTATTTTTATTGATTTTGGGAGGGGTCCCCTCTGCCTCTTGGACATGAATGCTTGTTTCCTTTCCCAGATTAGGGAAGTTCTCAACTACGATTTGCTGAAATATACCTTCTAGCCCTCTCTCTCTCTCCACCCCCTTGGAGATCCCAATAATTCTGATATTGGAATGTTTCATGGTATCATTAATCTCTCTAGTCCTTTTCCCATGTGCTAGGAGCAGCCTATCTCTTTTATTCAGCTTCCTTCCTTTCCACCAGTGTATCATCTAGATCACTAATTCTCTCTTCTGCCTCATTTACCCTGCCTGTTAGAGTATCCAGTTTAGACTGCATATCATTCATAGCATTTTTTAGTTCGACCTGATTAGATCTCATTTCACTCTTAGTGATTCTCTATTGTCACTAATGCTTTTTTCAAGCCTAGCTATTGACCTTATGATTGCTATCCTGAATTCTATCTCTTATATCTTTCTTATATCCTTATCTGTTAGTGGCAGAGAATAGTGTCTCTGTTTCTTTTCTTTGTTGAGAGTTCATCCTCCTAATCATTCTGGTGAATGATTATGTTGAGTGAATGAGCAGAGTACAAAATATCAACCACAACCCAAGCAAGATGGACCCTAGCAAAATCCAGAGTGATATGAAGCCGCCACCAAAAAAACAAAGCCAAAATGAAACACAAGAATAAAATTTTTAAATTATAATTTTAATTTTTAAAAAGTGGGGATTGGGGTAGTGGAACTATAATCTCTGCGTGGACAAAACAGGGTGTTTCAGTTGTTCCTGGGTGTATTTTGATCTGTGTGTTAAAGGACACTACATCCCAGAATTATAAGGAAATTAAAAATTGTATATATAAAAGGTGAAATTGAATAGTGAAAAAACGACCACAATATAGCATATATCTATAAAAAAAAGTGTGAAAAAATATAAGTTAAAAAGCTACTATGAAATATAAGTTGATATAATAAACATCTAGTTGAAATGAGAAGGTAAAAAGAAAAAAAAAACAGAGAAAGCATAAGAAAAAGAAAAGAGAAAAAGAAAAGGAGAAATCTATCTGAAAGATAAAGTCATGAGGCCACACCTGGAGCTCAATTTATAATTTTCCCCTGGCGTTGGAATGTTAGTCTTATGGCATCCATAGGATTCTCTTCCACCTCTTCTCCAGCCTGTCTTCTTGGGGAGGGTCCTGCCGGGCTGTTTCTCCACTAACCCTGCCTGTGTGGAGTTGCTCCACCCCCTGTCAGGGGGATGGGCTCAGTGGAAACTGGTCTTTTGCGTGACTTTTTTTCTCTGGGGGCTTTCCGCTCCTCTTCAGAGGATCAGAACAAAAATGGCCATAGCCAAACCTCTGGCTCAGAGCAGAAAATTCGCAGTCTGACCTTTAATAAACCCTCCAGCACAGTCTCCACTTCTGCATGCACCACTGAAAAATCACAGCCTCCCCCGCTGCGGGCCCACAGCAACTCTCTCAGAGGTAGTCCCAGGGGCCCGGGAGTGCCACTGCCCTTTGTGCTTCGAAAACCGAGAGCAGCCACGGGCTTGGGTGTGCACCCAAATCTCCTGGATCATGTCTGAGCACTGCTCCAAAGCCCTTTCCGGCCTGTTACCACTTTTCGAGTTTTTGCCTGTCCAGGCATAGGTTCCAGATTTTTTCAGGCTGCCCAAGAGAAGACCGAATATCAACCAGCCCGGCTTGCGGTTTATGGTGACTCGAGCTGAGACATGAGACATTTTGTGGCAAAACTGGGTTATAAGAAAGAGATTATGCATCTTAATTAGAGTTTTAAAATTTAAATCCAATAAACAGTTGAGAATGTTTAGAGTGAACTCAGAGCTAGAGAGCCAGATGGAACCCAAGGACTGTCCAAAGCCAAATGCCAGCTCCTGTTGCAATTGGCACCACCAGAGGCATTTCAGGCCCCAAGGTGGACCCTTGATCAGACTTGCCCTGTCCAGATAGACCCCTAGTCAAATTAACCACACATCAAAGTCACAAATTCTCTCCTTTTCTTCTGTGGAGCCCAGCCTTACTAGGATAACAAAAACAAAAACAAAATGCAAGACCACTAAATGAGCTGACAAAATTTTCCTTTTGAATTTCAGGGGATAGTTATTAGGTTATAATTCTGTGTCAGTAATATTAGGGCTTTCAGAAAAGTTTGCATCCTTGATTTTTTCCCCGTTACTATCTTCCTCTCCATTGGGAAATCTCCACTCAACAAGATTATATACTCAATGTGAGAAAATCTAGGTCATGTAAAAGCAACACTAATAAGAGAAAACAAATGTTTTGTAGCTAGGGAGTGCCTTCTGTATATCCCTAACATTAAAGAAAACGCACAAGATTATCTTTGCAGTCCTGTGAGCTCTAAATTCTGGACCATGAGTATGGTCATAATGTATTTTAAGTACTTGTGCTCCATCTAGAGGAACAATATAGAAAAATCAGTCTATCAGCTTTTGTCAAGAGTTTTGACATTAAGTTCTGGTGCCATTATTTTTTTAAAGATTTTATTTATTTATTTATTTATTTATTTATTTGAGAGAGAGGGAGGGGGGAGGGGCAGAGGGAGAAGCTGACTCCCTGCTGAGGAGGGAGCCTGACTCAGGGCTACGTCTCTGGACTCTGGGATTATGACCTGAGCCAAAGGTAGAGGCTTAACTGACTGAGCCACCCAGCTACCCCTCTGGTGTCATTGAAAAGAGAAAGAACCCATTTGGAAATAGGAAAACTTAGTTTCAATTAACTATAATTTTTAAATTATAAAGGTAATGATTTTCCATAATCATACCACTTTAATGTGATTCCTGTTTCCAATTTGAAATATATCCTTCTAGTTTTGTCTACTACATAATACACAGAAAATGTTGCATCCTGTTTTTTTCTCTTACTGTATTCTGTATGTAGTACCACTGTAATCATCATTCCTCTGCGTAAATCCCATTCACTCCTCCCATTGCTGGTTGTTTCCATTATTTGAAAGCAACTACATGTAACATCTTTTTTGCATGTTGCCTTTCCACGTTTGGGATTCTGTTCTAGTATTGAATGTTAGAAGTGAAATCACTGACTCGAAGAATATGATATTTTTCGAAATGACAGTACATACTTCCACATCACTTCCTAAGAGGGTTCTACCAATTCGTATATTATCAGTAATGTATGAAAATACCAATTCCAGGAACCGTCCCAGCCCCGGGTATGAAACGTTTTATTTATTTAATGTTATTAGGATGTTTTCAAATGTTACCTTATTGTTTCAATTTGCATTGCTTTGACTTTTGGTGACGTCGAGCATTTTTCCCAGATTAAGAGTTTTATTTCCTCTTTTGAGAATGTCTGTTCACATTCTTAAGAATTTGTCTTTTGGAGACAACATTTTCTTACTCTGCGAGCTCTTACTGTTAATGACCATTACCCCCGCCTCTACTAACTAGCTCTCACTTGTTGAGCAGCCGTAATATGTTAAACATTGTGCTCATAGCTTTACATATATTTTTAATCCTTGTCACACCGTGCAAGGAAGAAGGAAATTGAGTCTCAGAAGAGCTAAATAGCTTACTCAAGGCCACATGACCTTGGACAGGTTATTTTCTACTACGGCTTCTGCCTCATATAAAGATAGATCTTAATTTTCTAATGAAGATATTAACCCTTTGCAATACTTTCCCTAGGCTTGTCAGCACTTTTATTTTAATTACTGTTTGGACATACAGAAGTAGCATCTAATACTGTAAACCGTAAAACCTTTTCAAAGCCAAACCTATCTGGGCTTTAATTAGGTAGTACAGAATGGCCGTTTAAAGTGAAAAAAAGATAGGGCATGCTTGTATTTCTCCAAAGACAAATTAGGGTCTAGTTTCAAATTGTTAAACAGTTATTTGCCTACCATATGTTGACTGATCTTTCTTTTCCTCATTGGTTTATGATGCATTGTCATTCAGAGAGTAAGATCTATATTTGGACCTGTTTTGTTGATCTAGTTATCTTTTGTACAAATACCATGTTGTTTTAATTACCTTATCTTTGTAAGACGATTAAAACAGAACAGAACTAATCCTCCCACAACTTTTTTTTTTCCAGAATTTTTTTTCCCTTTTTATTTTCCAAGTAAACTTTTGGATCATTTTGTCAATGTAGGTAAAAAAATATTTTTCTTTTAAAGAAGAAACACAAAGCAATAGATATTTTGATTGGGTTACATTAAACCCACAAATTAAATTCAGACATAGTTATTTTCATATCCAGTCTTCCTAACCAGGAATAAATATCTGGCAACTTTCCAAGTCTTATTTTATATATACGTATACATATACACACATATATATACATATACATACATATATTATATATTTAAGATTTTATTTATTTATTTGAGATAGAGTGAACAAGAGAGAACAGGAGCGAGGGGAGGGACAGAGGAAGAGGGAGAAGCAGACTTCCTGCTGAGTAGGGAGCCCTATGCGAGGCTCGATCCTGGGACACCAAGACCATGACCTGAGCTGAAGGCAGACATTGAACTGACTGAGCCACCCAGGTGCCCCTTTATTTTATATTTTTAATATAATTTGTATTTTGTTCTTCACAGATCACTACATACCTTGTTAATATTATTCCCAGGCATTATATGTGTTTTAATTGCCATGGCAAACAGGACCTATTTTGTTTGTTTTCATACAGGTTGCTGCTAGTATAGAAAAATGTTATTGATTTTTATATATTTTATATTAAGCCATATTTATAAACTCTTATTCATTTTAATAGTTTGTCAGATGATTCTTGTATATATATTTTTAAAGATTTTATTTATTTGATAGAGAGAGAGAGAGAGCACGTGCACACAAGTCGGGGAAGAGGCAGGGGAAGGGAGAAGCAGACTCCTTGCTGAGCAGGGAGCCAGATGTGGGGTCGATTCCAAGACCCTGGGATCCTGACCTGAGCCAAAGGCAGACACCTAACTGGCTAAGTCACCCAGGCGCCCCCCTTTTATATTTTCTAGAAACAAATAATATTAGTGAAGAATGACGCTTTTCTTTCTTATAAAATTTTGTGTAGGAAAGAATTAACATAGCAGGTCTGAGATAGCTGTCTTGGAAAGGCCTGCTTGCAAGTTTGGCCTGTGGTTGGCTTCTGGGAACTTGGATTTGAGGAGGGTTCCCACTGTTCCCTAAGTGATAAAGGTCATTTACCGTGCCTATACTGTTTGTACAAGCAATATTGGTTTATGCTGAACACCTGCTTTCCCTCTAGGAGTCTGAAATTTTGGCATGTACCAGGCAGAGGCTGCCTATGTGAGCAACCCCCAGTAAAATGCTTGGACACTGAGTCCCTAATGGGCATCCCTGGAGGACAACACTTCACCAGTATAGTCTGGAGCCCTGAAGCACGTCTGTGTAATCTAGGACTGGAGGGGACTCCAGGAAGCTCGTGCCTGCTCATCTCTGGACTTCACTCCATATGCTTTCTCCCATTGTTGATTTTGCTCTTTATCTTTCCACTGTAATAAATCATAGCCATGAGCACAACCTGTGTTGAGTCTTGTGAGCCTCGTAGAGTATCCTCAACACTGAGGGTGGTCTTGGAGGCCCCCCGATACAATTTGTAATGCTTACCTCTTCGGTGCGGTGTGTTCGTCAGGCATCTGGTTGTGTCAACTTTTGTCAATATAAACAGACCTGCTCTGCCTGCCTTCAGAGGAGAAAGGTTTGGACCCCCCTGCCTTCATCTCCTGCCACTCCTCTCAAGTGCCTACTGCCCAGGGACTCTGGGCCAGGAAAGTGGGGGAATGGGAGGGGACCTTGAAAATGACAGCTGCCTAGTAGCTGCCTACAATTGCAAATTTGTATCAGTGTCCTATCTCCTTTATCTTTAATTTTGTTTTGTGTTGTTCTCCCAGTTAGTTAACTTCCTCTATCTTACCTCTTTCCCCACTGCCAAAGAATCAGCTTTTAGTTTATTTACATATATTTTTTTAATCTTTTATTCATCTTTATTATTTTTAAATCCCATTTTGCTTAAGATCCGGTTTTTTTCTAAAATTGTAAATAATACAATTCCTTTACCTTTTTTTTGAATATTAAAAAGATTTGTTGGGGTGCCTGGGTGGCTCAGTCATTAAGCATCTGCCTTCCGCTCAGGTCATGATCCCAGAGTCCTGGGATCGAGCCCCGCATCGGGCTCCCTACACAACGGGAAGCCTGCTTCTCCCTCTCCCACTCCCCCTGCCTGTGTTCCCTCTCTCGCTGTGTCTCTCTCTGTTAAATAAATAAAATCTTTTAAAAAAAAAAAAAAAAAAAATATATATATATATATATATATATATGTTGCTACAGATTAACCTCTAACATGCAGAATTGACTACATCCTACACATGTTTTTATATTACCTGATCTTGTTTTAATTATTTATTAAACTCTTTTAGTGATCTCATTTAAGAGATTCCCTTCCTGTTCCCATAGTTGTTTGATAGCCTGAAAACTTAAAAGAAGTCTTATTTTGGGTAATGTAGCAAGCTAGGCTATTCAGACTAATCCTCCAGTTGGAAACAACTAAAAAATGTGCAAGGATTTCAAAAGTCTGAAGAGCATGAAAAAGACGGCAAGATAGGAAGACTTTATTTATCAGGCCAAAATCTAAATGAAAATGGAAATTTAGAGGGCAAAGCAGAACACGGATGTTGCTTTGGCCTCTGAGAACATCTGCTAACTAAAAAAACTTGGTTTTTATTTTTTATGTCCTCTCAGGGCCCACAAGTTCAGAAATTCAAGTCTAAATTCTGGCAAAGATGGAGAGTGTAATAGGAAACCTTTCCCCATAAGGCTAGGATCCCAAAGGGCTATCTCCTCAGATTAAGAATGAACCAGAAGTAGTACAGCTTGAAATCCGGCATTGTGATAACCCCCGGCTTTGTTTTTCCTTTTCAACAATTCCTTGGTGATTTGGGGCCTTTTCTGATTCCACACAAATTTAAGGGCTGTTTGTTCCAGTTCTTCAAAAAATGTCATTGGTATTTTGATCGGGATGGCATTGAAAGTATAGATTGCTCTGGGTAGCATGGACATTTTAACTATGTTAATTCTTCCAATCCATGAGCATGGAATATTTTTCCATCTTTTTGTGTCTTCTTCAATGTCTTTCAAGAGCAATTTGTAGTTTCTAGAATATAGGTCCTTTATGTCTCTGGTTAAGTTAATTCCAAGGTAACGTATGGTTTTTGGTGCTATTGTAAATGGGATGGATTCCCTAATTTCTCTTTCTTCAGTCTCATTATTCGTGTATAGAAATGCAACTGATTTCTGAGCATTGATTTTGTATCCCGCCACGTTACTGAATTGCTCTATAACTTCTAATAGGTTTGGAGTGGATTCTTTTGGGTTTTCCATATAGAGTATCATGTCATCTGCAAAGAGAGACAGTTTGACTTCTTCCTTGCCAATCTGGATACCTTTTATCCCTTTTTGTTGTCTGATTGCTGTTGCAAGGACTTCTAGTACTATGTTGAATAATAGTGGCGAGAGTGGGCATCCTTGTCGTGTTCCTGATCTTAAGGGAAAGGCTTCCAGCTTTTCCCCATTGAGAGTGATATTTGCTGTAGGCTTTTCATAGATGGTTTTTATGAGATTGAGGAATGTACCCTCTATCCCTACACTCTGAAGGGTTTTAATCAGGAAAGGATGCTGTATTTTGTCAAATGCTTTTTCTGCATCTATTGAGAGAATCCTATGATTTTTGGCTTTATGCTTGTTGATAAAATCTATGACACTGATTGTGAATGTTGAACCACCCTTGTATCCCAGGCATGAATCCCACTTGGTCATGATGGAAAATCCTTTTAATGTACTGTTGGATTCTATTAGCAAGGATCTTGTTAAGAATTTTGGCATCCATTTTCATTAGGGAAATTGGTCTGTAATTCTCCTTTTTGATGGGGTCTTTTCCTGGTTTGGGGATCAAGGTAATATTGGCCTCATCACAAAGACAGCATGGTACTGGCACAAAAACAGACACATAGACCAATGGAACAGAAGAGACAACCCAGAAATGGACCCTCGGCTTTTTGGGCAACTAATCTTTGATAAAGCAGGAAAAAACATCCGGTGGAAAAAAAGACAGTCTCTTCAATAAATGGTGCTGGGAAAATTGGACAGCTACATGCAAAAGAATGAAACTTGACCACTCTCTCACACCATACACAAAGATAAACTGTAAATGGATGAAAGACCTCGATGTGAGACAGGAATCCATCAAAATCCTAGAGGAGAACATAGGCAGCAACCTCTAGGACATCGGCCAAAGCAAGCTTTTTCATGACACATCTCCAAAGGCAAGAGAAACAAAAGATAAAATGAACTCGTGGGACTTCATCAAGATAAAAAGCTTCTGCGCAGCCAAGGAAACAGTCAAAAAAACTAAGAGGCAGCCCACGGAATGGAAGAAGATATTTGCAAATGATACTACAGATAAAAGACCGGTATCCAAGATCTACAAAGAACTTCTCAAACTCAATACGTGAGAAACAAATAAACAAATCATAAAATGGGCAGAAGATATGAACAGACACTTTTCCAATGAAGATATACAAATGGCTAACAGACACATGAAAAAATGTTCAAAATCATTAGCCATCAGAGAAATTAAAATCAAAACCACACTAAAATCCCATGTTACTCCAGTTAGAATGGCAAAAATTGACAAGGCAAGAAACAATTGTTGGAGAGGATGTAGAGAAAGGGGATCCCTCCTACACTGTTGGTGGGAATGCGAGTTGGTACAGCCACTCTGGAAAAGAGTGTGTAGGTCCCTTAAAAAGTTAAAAATTGAGCTACCCTATGATCCAGCCATTGCACTACTGGGTATTTACCCCAAAGATACAGACGTAGTGAAGAGAAGGGCCATATGCACCCCAATGTTCATAGCAGCATTGTCCACAATAGCTAAATCGTGGAAGAAGCCGAGATGCCCTTCAACAGATGACTAGATTAAGAAGTTGTGGTCCGTATATATAATGGAATATTACTCCGCTATCAAAAAGAACAATTTCTCAACATTTGCTGCAACATGGACGGCACTGGGGGAGATAATGCTAAGTGAAATAAGTCAAGCAGAGAAAGATAATTATATGGTTTCTCTCATCTATGGAACATAAGAACTAGGAAGATCAGTAGGAGAAGAAAGGGATAAAGAAAGGGGGGATAATCAGAAGGGGGAATGAAGCATGAGAGACTATGGACTCTGAGAAACAAACTGAGGACTTCAGAGGGGAGGGGGGTGGGGGAATGGGATAGGCTGGTGATGGGTAGTAAGGAGGGCACGTATTGCATGGTGCACTGGGTGTTATACGCAACTAATGAATCACCGAACTTTACATAAAAAATAAACAAACAAAAAGAATGAACCAGAAGTAAACCTTGTCTTTCCCTCTCTAATCCCCACCCCCAGGAGACCGTAAGAAAAATAAAATCCTTTGATGCTGAACAGTGCAGAGGGAGTAAAGAAAAGAAAACCCTATCCTCGGGAAGTTACAACCACATGCTGGCAGTGATTGTGAGTTGGTAACCCCAATTCACCTCATCTGATTGTCCATAAAAACCTTATGCCCTGAACTGGTTTAAAGTAGTCCTGGACTAACCATAGACACTTGGCAAATGCAGTTCTTCTCTGGAGGAAAACGCCAGAGAATCAGAGAATCTCAGAAATATAAGCAGTTGGCATAATTATCAAGCTCACCAGGAAATGAGGAACCAGAAGCTAGAATCAACAGAAACGCACCTGCAAAGGTTTCAGATATCCTTCATTATCGAAATTCTCATTTTGAATTCTAGGAACCAAACACATTTGGATTTACTAGAATTTCCACACTGTACAAAATTTCACCACACTCCATCCAAAGTGCAAAACTCAAGAACTTAATAGATTCAGATAATGAAACTCTCATAAATCAATAAGCAAAAGGCGGATAACCTCTTACAAAATGGGAAAAGACTTGCACAGATCCTTCATGGAGGGATAGCCAAAGGCCAATAAACATATGAAAGCATGCCTATCAGGAATTTGCAAATTACAACTGCAACGTGATACTAGTGTATGGTCACAGAATGGCTAAAGTGAAATAGACAATATGAAGTCCTGACGAGCATGTGAATGGACTAGAACTTTCAAATACTGCAATAGAAGTATAAATTGATACAATCCATTTTGGAAGACTGCTTGGCCTTTGTCCATAAGGACAAAACCTTATGACCTAGCCATTACTTCACAGTTATATCCTTAGTAGAAATGCATGCATGTGCTCCTCAAAGATGTGTACCAGAATGTTTATTACCATTTGTAACAGCCCAGTTAGAAATAACTCAAATGTCCATCTACAACAGAATGAATTAATCTATTGTAGGGATGAGATGAACAAAACTATCTGAACAGCATGGGTGGATTTCATAAGCATAATGTTGAGTGAAAAATGCCAAGTATATACTCTGTGAGCCTATTTATATGAAGTTCAAAAGCAGAGAAAGTTAATATATGATATCAGAAGTCAAGAAAGTGGTTAACTTTTATAGGTGACGTTAGTAACTAAAAAAGGAGTTTTGAGGGTCTAACTTTTCTTTTGCTTTCTTTTTTTTTTTTTTTTTTTGGTCTGCAAATCCTGAGTTAATTTTATTACTTATTTCTACAACTTGTGGGCATAAATAATACAATGATGTACAGTTTGGTTATCCCTTATTTGAGGAGATTTTTGGAAACCCTTATATTTTGGGCCCATCATCTCAGGCTTTAACACATCCCGGAATCTAAAGTATTAACTATACCATTTCACTATACTCTTTTATGTATCCTAAGTAGGTTTTCTTTCATCTTTATGGATCTATTGAAATCAAAGAATCCAAACTGCTCATTACTCGAATAAGAGGAAGAGTATTACTCTCTACCCATGGTATAAAATGTTACGACAACAGCTCTGAAGATGGAGGGCCCTGCAGGCTCCCTTGGCCAGCACTGTGTGGTTGATGCCCACACCCAATCATTAAGGAAAGCATGCTTCATGCTGGTCTCCTTTGTAAATATAACCAACTTATAGTGCATCCTCTCTGAAAGCGCCACTGCCTTCCTACAAGTGCCACTCCAGATACAGCACTGACTACCTTTCGTGGACATCCCGCCTTCCCAAGCGAAGAATAAAAGCAAAGCTTCTCAAACTTTAGTATGCATTCCTGTCACAGGAATAAAAAGCACAGTATAGAAAATATAATCAGTGGCATTGTAAGAGCGCTGTATGGTGACAGGTGGCAGCTACCCTTGTGGTGAGCACAGCATAAGGGGTAGGGAAGTTAAAACACAGCCGCACACTGAGACTAATGTAATATTGTGTGTCAAGTATACTCAAATTAAAACAACAACAACAACAAAAGAATTCCTGGAGAGATTGTTATAATACAGGTTCCTGGAATCTACCACCATGAGTTCCAATTCAGTCATTCTGGGAGGGGGCTCCCAAATTTGTAGTTCTTTCTTTCTCTCGCTCTCTCTCTTTTTTTTTTTTTTTTGGTTTTAATTTAAATTCCAGTTAGTTAACCTACAGTGTAATATTAGTTTCAGGTGTACAATTTAGTGATCCAACACTTACATACAACAAGGGTCTGGGATTCTGATAGTATTCTGTTCCTTGGTCTGAGTGGTTACTCAGGTGTGTTTACTTTGTGAAAATTCATTCCATCATCTACTTATAATCTGCATACTTTTCTATATGTATATTATATTTTAACAAAAGCTAAAACCTTAAAAAGAGACACTGAAGAAGACCAAAGTAAATTGGGAGGTAAACCAAATTGATCAATAGATCCAGTATAATCTAAATTAAAAAAAAAAACAGGTTTTTGTTTTTTTGCTTGTTTGGTTTGTTGGTTTTGGTGGAACTTGGCAAGCTTATTTAAAAATTTATATGGAAACACAAAGCAGGGCCTGCTTCAAAAAGAACAAGATGGGAGGACTGAATGTGCCAGGTATTATAAAACTATAGTAACTAAGACAACAGGTCAATGGAATAGTACAGAGAGACTAGAAATGGACAAACAAATCTAGAAACTTGCTATGAGACTGAAATATGACATTTAATATCAATGAGGAAAGAAAGAACTTTCCAGTAAAAAGTTCAGTTGGAGACAACTGGTTATTTATATGGTAAACCTACAAAATTAGTTATCTACATCATACCATACGCAAAATAAATTACAGTTGGATTAAAACCTAAAAGTAAAATGGCACCTGCATAGCTCAATGGTTAAGCGTCCAAAACTGGATTTTGGCTCAAGTCCTGATCACAGGGTTGTGAGATCTATACTAGATTTGCATGAAATGAAAACTTCTATTCATTAAAAGTCACCATAACGGTATTGAAAAGAGGGATTACAGAATGGAAGAAGATTTTTGTAACACATAGAACTGACAAAGTATCAGTAGGTCAGACATCTTCAAATCAATGAGAAGATAGACATTCTATAAAAAAATTTTATAAACAAAAACTTTATAAAAAAAACTTCCAAAGAGCCAATAAAGGTATGGAAATGTGTGTAACATCATTATTATCAAGAAGGAAAACACATTAAATCCTTAATGAGATACCATTTCAAACTGACCAGAATGGCTAACACCTATAAAGTCTGAAAATACACGTAGAGCAGTGGGAGCTACCAAACGATGCTGCTGTGTGGTGTAAACTGGAAAACAATTTTTATAATATAGTAAAATCAAAGATGCACATTCCCTGTAACACTGCCATTCCACTCCTAGGTGTATGCCAACACAATATGCCCAACACAATACATGATAATAGTCAAAGCGGCACGATTTGTAATAGGTAAATCTGGAAACAACCCAATGTTCGCTGATAGCATATGATATAGTCACACAATAGAATGCTATTTGTCAATGAAAGTGTATGGATTGCAGCTACATAAACAGCAAGGCTGAATCTCAAACAGAATAGATCATGGCTGCTGCCCAGACCCCTTTCCCAGGCCAGCGCTCCATCCCTCAGCTCCTGTATTGGTTGCTAATGACTTGCAGCTGTCCCGTTCTGGGGGCCCTTGGCGAAAAGGGTACCCCAGTACACACGGGCCAAAGACCTTTTATGACATGCTGTCACAGTATCTCATTGGGACCAACACTGTGGTACTTTCCATGCTCCAGAGCTCCGCTGGGGATCAGGCTGAAGAAGAGAGCTCGTCCTTGCTTAGCTCCTATCCCTGCCCTGCTTCCTTCACCCTCTTTCTCCCGAGAGCTCGATCTCCACAGACCACGTACACCTGAGTCCCTGTCCTTGCCTTTGCACGTGAGCAATCTGACCTGAGACTTACAGCTAAGCTAGAGAGAAAGACACAAACGGGTACATGTATTATGATACACACATAAGTGGTAAAATAAAGAAAAGCCCAAACACGTTCACCCTCAAAGTCAGAATAGTGTTTACCCCTGGAACTGGGATCGGGGAAGGCACACAGGGAGTTTCTGGCACTGGCAGTGTTCTATTTCTTGACCTGCACGATGTCTCTGTGGATTTCCACTTTATTATTTAAATTGTATGTGCATGTTTTTGCACCATTTAGCATATACGATACACACAATGAGAAGAAAAATTTCCAAGTAATTAAAGAGTATTTTTGTTGCAAGTTAAATAAAAACATTTCAGAGAAGATGAACTGTTTAATTCCTGCTTTCTTACGTTTGCTGAGATTTTCCCCTGTAGCCTAATATATCAAGGCTTGTAAACTACCTCATGTACCACATTTGTCAATAAAATATGCTATGGATTTTTTTTAAGATTTTATTTTTAAGCAATCTCTACACCCAACATGGGGCTCAAACTCACAAGCCCGAGATTAAGAGTCACATACTCTTCCGACTGAGCCAGCCAGGCGCCCCCTTAGCTATGGATTTTTATGTCATTGGTATAATGATTGTACTAGTTATCTACGACTGCTCAAAAAATTACTCCCAAATTTAGCAGCATAAAAAAAAGAAACACTTTCTCTCACGGTTTCTGTGGGTCAGGAGTCCAGGCGCGGCAGAGCTGGTCCTCTGGATCTCTCACAAGACTGCGGTCAAGGTGTTGGCTGGGACCTCAACTCCCTCAAGGCTGAACTCCGGAGGCTCCACTTCCAAGAATGCTCACGTGGTTGCAGGATTCACTTCCTTGTGAGCTAGCTGCACTGAGGGTGTCAGCTCCTTGCTGGCTGTTGGCTGACTGACCTCCCTCAAGTTTCTGCCTCGTGAGCCTCTCACAGCATGGCGGCTGGTTTCCATTAGAGCAAGCAAGCAGGGCAGAAGCCCGCCTTTTTGTTTTCCTACTCCAGGTGTTTACCCCTCAGATCTTTCTTGCTGTATTCTATTCACTAGAAGCAAGTTTCTAGGTCCAGCTCACACTGGAGGGGAAAAGACTACACAGGAGCACGGACACCAAGATGGGGATCATTGGCAGCTCTATTAGAAGCCGCCCATTACAATGATACAAACCACCTGCCAGCTTGTTCATTGGAGAATTGCTACCCATGATTAAACAAAATCCTGACTGATACTCATCCTAGATCACAGTATACAGAATTTCGCATGCACAAAGCAGCTAGATCACAAACTAACACCTAACAGCCAGAGATTCTGTTCCTTGGGACTTTGATTTGGGGCTCCTGTTTGAAACACTGTTCATTTTCTCTGCCCCACCACAGTTTTACGTGCGGCGTGCCTCTCCCTCAGTTACACAAGCTTCTTGCTGAACCTCTATTTGTTTGAGCTGCTCTGGAGAACCACGATTTTCTTGAGGTGCCTTTAAGACCCCAAAAGTGAACTGCAAGTCTGTATCAGCCTATGCTTAAAAACAGACCATCCTAAATATACTCTTCCTACTGAATACAGATCCAACTTTTGAGTTATGCGGCTCCAGAAATATGTATTTAAACAGATGCCTTTCTGTTTATTTGATCGACCTTTGATGGGGAGGGGGCATGAAAATCATCCATGGCAATAGTGATTTTTTTTTCATTTCTTATGTTTCTAGTGCTTTTTTTCTTTGTATTTTAATGCCATATTATTTTGTCAGAATAAGTCCATGCTGTAAGGTATTCACTAATGATTGTACCTTATAGTCCTAAGTTGACTTTTTAACCACGTAACCATTTAAAACGTTTACTGCCTTAAATTCTACTTTGCCTGATATTAGTTTTATTTACACTTTAAGGATAGATCTTTGGTCCCATTTTAGCTTTGGGGGGTCATTTTATTTTGGACGTGCCAATCATAATCAGTAAATCATTGACCGCACTTTGTCTTTTTAACCTAATCGAGAATTCTCTGGATGGCCTTTAAATTAGGGGAAATTAAAGAAGTCCTTCCCAATTCGTTTTGAATTACGTTGCCTGGCACTTACTGTTTCCATATCCTATTTTGTACTGATACAAAATTGATTTTGGTTTTAGCAATTAAGTAGCAAAAGAAAAAAAAATCAAGTTTATTTCCTATTCTCCCTATGTTTGATTCCATACCTTCTGTAACCAGAGCACGATGGATTCTGAACATCTTCACTGCAAATATTTTTAAGACTGGACTGACTCCCAAGTACCTGCAGTTTAAAAAATTGTCTGGAAGACTGAGTTTCACCTAGCTGATATCAGGTGAGACTTGCTGATTTGCCTCAACCAGTCAGCTGTGGAAAGGCGGGGAGGGAAAACCCTAATTATTTACCACCCGTTAGCTGTGAACTCCGCTTTGCTCCACCTGCAGGCAGGACTGGGAACAGCCAGACCGGCAATTCTAACCTCACTCATGAGACCTATTAAAAGAGACAAGCCGGGGCGCCTGAGCGGCACAGTCGTTAAGCGTCTGCCTTCGGCTCAGGGCGTGATCCTGGCGTTGCGGGATCGAGTACCACATCGAGTCCCACATCGAGTCCCACATCGAGTCCCACATCGAGTCCCACATCGAGTCCCACATCGAGTCCCACATCGAGTCCCACATCGAGTCCCACATCGGGCTCCTCGGCTGGGAGCCTGCTTCTTCCTCTCCCACTCCCCCTGCTTGTGTTCCCTCTCTCGCTGGCTGTCTCTCTGTCACATAAATAAATAAAATCTTAAAAAAAAAAAAAAAAGAGACAAGCAGGTTTGGCTGGGGTCATGATCCCAGAGACCTCGGATCTAGCACTTCTCCCTCTCCTCCCTGCTTGTGCTCTCTCTTGCTATCTCTCTCTCTCTCTCAAATAAATAAAATATTTAAAACAAAAATAAAAAATAAAAAATAAATAAAAGAGACAGGCAGGAAATACTCTACTCCAGTAAGGCAAAATTGTTTTTACAATCTTAAAATTGCCGACTAAACTTTTTACATTGTTATTTTTGTTAATTACTGCTTGCATTTCCTGGATAAAACTGAAACACATGTAACAGTAGGAAACTATGGAGCAAAAATATTTTCTCCTGCATTTATTATTTTCACCTTTGGAGGGCCTATGAGAAAAATCTTATATGCTGGAACGAGCACATTCCTCTTAGAGGGCTAAGTTACAGCAGCCTCTTACTGAATATTACTAATGTTTCTGGGAAATCATGGGAGAGTGCGTCTTTTATTCAATACATATTTTTAACCTTTCTATAATCCGTGTTAGTTATTAAGGGAAAAAAGAGAAAAATACGTAAATATCTAGCCCCTCCCCCCATCTTTTAAAGCCTGGAAAGTAAGATGAAATGTATGATGTGTTTTTAAAAATATTCAAAAAGGTCAAATTATAAAAGTTTAAAAATAGCTTTTCATATTTTATTGGAGATTTCTATTCTATACAGAGCTAAAAAGTATTATTAAATTCCAAATGAAAGCTCGCCTTTACATAGAATCTCTGATGATATTTCTGTGCACGAATGCCCTTTAGTTGGTTTTCTTTCACAACAGAACAATGTCAGCCTTAGACCCAAGGAGCATCTATCTGCAGAGGCTAAGAAGTAGCACATCTGAGGGAGCACCTCTACCTCTTTGGGCCAAAGGCTCATCATGCCATCGGTAGTGAGCATGAAAGGATCAGTGACAGCCGCCTGTATGGAAACTTAAGTACCTTAAGAACATTACAGGTAAAAATGCTATTGGGAGTCAGGTGTGAGTGATTACCTGCAACTGAAAAGATCTGAGAATCAGAGGTCAGAAAACAATTATGAATGGAGTCTATTGCATATTGTTTTTTTTTTTTTCTTTCCTTTGTGCATGGAGCAGAGGTTCTCAAACTTGATTACCCAAAGGGAATGTGAAAGCACAGTTTGCTGGGTCCACCCCAAAAGACTCTGACTGAGTAAGTCTGACGTGGGGCCGGACACATTCCAGGTGGTGCTGACGCTAAGCAGCACCGGCCTGGAACACAGAGATCTTCAGTTAAATGTGCAAGCAGGCTGTGTGCCCAGTGAGTGTCTGGGGTCACCCAAGTACTTACTGGTTGTGGGATTCCTTCTCTCCCCTAAAGTTTCAAGAATACCTGGCCCAGTCAGCATTTGACAGATTACTGGAACTAAATTAACAGTCCTAATCATTGGCCATTTATTAACTTGGCTGGAGAGTATGTAATTAAAAGCCACAGGTGACCCAGAAACTTCACTGGAATCAGTGGCTGCAATCTTCTGTTCCAGAGAACTGGGAATGTAATAAAAAGTGTGGGGCGGGGACTTTTTTCAGAATTTCCCCCTTTCCTGTTTTGACTATACTGAAACTAAGAGGCAGAAAATGGCTAAATATATGCAACTGAAAGAAAAATAAAAAGCATGACTGGATCATAAATTGGAATCCTTCCCATCAGCTCTGCCTACTAAAACCTGTGTGATTCACGTCTCCCTCCCCACTGCTTGAGTTGGACTCCTTCTCACCTCTTTCCCTCCCTTGCAGCAGGGTACTCCTGAGCCTGCGAGCCTGCGTATGTAGGTCTCTGTGCCCCTCCAAGTAGAAAGATCACAAAAAGGGGCCCATTCCTCTGAATGATGCAGCCCACTGCCAGTTGAGCAGGGCTGGGCTGTATTTCAGTCCTGATCACTTAGCTAGCCCCCTGGTCTAGTGCATGGGCTGCACAACTGCATGGGACCCCAGCATACCCTCTCCCCTTCCCAATCTGGTGCCCCACTTGTCCCATCCACAGTTCATGCCACCAGCATGATCTTCCTCAAATTCCATGCTGTTTGCACACTGGCTTCCAAGCTCCAACCTTCCACCACTGCACCTAACATTCTATATGTTATGAAACCTGCCTTTCCTTTCAGATTTTTTTGCCACCTTTGCTCACAATTCCCAAGCTTCTGCCAAATGGAGCTACTAAGCCTGGACAGGCCACACTCCATTATTCCTGTATGGCTTTGTACATACTATTCCTTTAGACTAGAAAGCTTTTCCTTCATGCCTTTCCCCCATGTTTGCTTGGTCAGTTTCTAGTCATTCTTTTTTTTTTTTTTTTTTAAAGATTTTATTTATTTATTTGACAGAGAGACAGCCAGTGAGAGAGGGAACACAGCAGGGGAGTGTGAGAGGAAGAAGCAGGCTCCTAGCAGAGGAGCCTGATGTGGGGCTCGATCTCGCAACGCCGGGATCACGCCCTGAGCCGAAGGCAGACGCTTAACGACTGCGCCACCCAGGCGCCCCATCTAGTCATTCTTTTAAAAAAATAATTTTATGTAAAAGAAACATGGACTGGGGTGCCTGGGTGTCAGTTAAGCATTTGCCTTCAGCTCAGGTCATGATCCCAGCGTCCTGGAATGGAGCCCCATGCTGGGCTCCCTGCTCAGCGGAGAGCCTGCTTCTCCCTCTCCCTTGGCTGCTCCTCCTGCTTGTGCTCTCTGTCAAATAAATAAACAAAATCTTGAAAAAAAAAAACCCTGTAATTATTTTAAAACTTGGAAAATGCAAAGAACTACAGGGAAAAGTCCATATCAAAAGGTTAACTGTGGTTCACGCTTTTGATTCTTTGATTTTTTCAAGTTATTTTCTATTCGTATATATTTATGGATCATACCTTAAAAATTTGTATTATGCTTTTTTCATCTAATATTACATTGTAGGATTCTTTCTCACTTTTATAAATTACTTAAAAGCATCTTTTTTTAATGGCTACATAATTCTCATGTTTGTGTGTGTGTATACAGTTGATCCTTGACTCCACCCGTACAGTCAAGAACTCGCATATAACCTTTGACTCCCCAAAAACTTAACTACGAATAGCCTATTGTTGACTGGAAGTTTTACAGATAACATCAACAGTCAGTTAACACGTATTTTGTATGTTACACGTTATATACTATATTCTTACGATAACTTTTTCTTAAATTTTTTTGTATTTCTACTCTACAGTTTGTGACTTTTTCCAAATTGTTGCAAATCTTCAAACATTTTTCCAATATATTTGTTGAAGAGCTACAGATGAGTGGATGTGCAGAGCTCAAACTTGTGTTGTTTAAAGGTCAACTGTACAGTGTTTCTGAAGTTTGTTCAATCCTTGTTCTGCTCTTTAGATGGTTTCCTGTTCATATTTTTCCTATTATAAATAATGCTACAAAGAAGAGTCTAGCATATCACTAAGCCTGCTCCTCTGATTATTCTAGAGAATTCTAGAGTGGGATGACTGGGAACAGTAGAAAAGAACATTTTAGATTCTTGCTACGCGTTGTCAGGTTGCTACCGAAAAAAGGTGGTCAAATTTATAGACTCACCAGTCACGTGCCTCTTAATAACAGCCTCTCTGTTATTGAGACTCATGCATTTGGAGGGTTTTGTCCTTGATAATTTGATTTTAATTATGCATTTCTTTGATTAGGCTGGAAATTTTTCTACATTATTAACCATATGTAGTTCCTCTTTTGTAAGCTATCTCTTGGGGTCTTTCAGCCAGAGTCAAACTTCCTACTCCTTTTCAATAGTTGACTTAAGCATCCTGTCACTGTGAAGTTCTCCTGATGATTCTACACACAACCCCTAGTTCACACCTCCTCGTCCAATTGGACTGTGTGTGCGTATTTACTCCTGGGACTTCTGTACTTTGTTATAACTGCTTATGTGCCTATCTCCCCCACTCGACAATGAGAAACTCACAGGCCAGGCCTGAGTCTTATGTATTATTTTCCTCAACACCTAACCAATTGCCTGGCACAAGGTCTGAGTCATTGAAGACTTATTTAATGATCTAATGAATAAATGAAAATAAATAAAAGGTCATTGAAGAGTTGACTTCTAACTTCACATGGATTTCATCAGGATGGTATATCTACATTTTATATTTAACAGATAGGATCACTAAGTCCCTTGGATAAAGCTACACAAACTTGTTTAGAGTAATATAAATGCGAATAGAAGAGCATATAAAAATTCACACTATTAAGCTGCTAGAGAAATACTATTGTCAAGTGTTTATTCAAAAAAGAAAGCCAAACGCTTTTCTTTCATTTAAAGAAACTTCCTCTGCAAGATACTATAAAATTATTTTTATTGATTCATCTGATAGCTTGACAGTTATCATAGCTTACCTTCCAAATGGAAAACACACAAAAAAGAGGCACTTCCTCTGACAACAGAACACATATTGTATTTCAACATTAAATACACCAGTGAAAGTTAAACTTGAAAACAAACACATTTTTTGTCATGTGATACCCTAAAATTACAGCTTGTATATTCCTGATTTGGCCGTTTCACAGTTTTGCTATACCACGCACACACAAAATACACATATATATCCAAGTTAATACATCTCTGTATTAATACAAACCAGAGGTGAAAAAGGGGGGTTGCTGCTAAGCTGGGGGATGGTTGAATGGGGGTCCTGGGACTGTTCAGATGTAGCCAGCTCTCCAGCTCGGAGTCTGAGCGTGTTGGGGTACAAAGGGACCCCAGAGGGGCTAAAACCTCTTTAACATCCCCCATGTAAAAGTACCAAAGGGGAAATTCCTGCCTACAAACTGGGCTTAGAGTTCCTTGTTTGGTTTATTAGCTGCAGCTGCACTTTCCCCACTTCTCCCTTTCGGCCGTAGTGTTGCTAACCTTTGTAAACATTTAAATGTACAATTAAAGTGCTCAGTTGTGTTCCATCTGAGCCACATCCCACTCCAGTTTTGAAAGCACAGCTCTCAGGAACCTCAACGTGATCTTACGGTTCCACAAAGAGCAGAATCTGGCTGTTAATAGGCAGATGTTAAGGTTGTTGCTACTATTCTCAGTTGAGGTTGACTGAGTCCCGGGTGGGCTTTGCTCTGTGCTGAATGCCCTGCTGCTTCACACAGCCCAACGCAGTAAACGTGACTCTCTGGTGAGTCATACATCCCTGTTTTTCAAAGAAGCATAAATCCTTCCTGCAAAGAATCCATCAATAAGATAAACCTATAAAATGAAGTTTCCAAAAACTGAAACATTTTGTAACCACTCCCAAGAAACTAGACTCCAAAAGATAAAAGGTATTTTTTCTTCCCTGGGTTATGGGCCATAATCACACCCTGCGATCGCCTCCCCACATGAGCTTCCAGAGGGTGGCTGGGGAAGGTCTCTCCAAACCCTGACCTGGTTCTATTCCCCACTTCGCTTCTCTGTGGAGCCTCTATAATCCAGGGTATTATGATATAGAATCAACAAATCAGGTTTCACTAGAAATGGGTAGGGTAAGAAATTTTAAGAACACACATCACGTAATTGTAAACCATGGTGTTTCTGTTGGCTTTGAATAAAGACCCAGGGGTCTCTAGTCCTCTCTCAAAAATTAGGGACACTAAGCACAAACATTGGAACAATTAATATCATCGCTTTAAGACTTTTAACATTGGTTACAATATGTGAAATTGTAGTTGCTCTTAACAACTCGAACTGAGCTGGCTCATGAATACAGAATGACCGCACGTTGTTAAAGATGTTATCAAATAGTTTTGAAAATACATTAAATGTTTTGTTACAGGAGATAACTTTCAAATTGTAAGGGTTTTTTTCTGTTTGTTTTTTTTAACATGGTTCTTTGACAGAAAATGTAACATATTCCTCAGCTTACCAGAGACTGGGTGGTAACACAGTGTCACAGACTGGACTCCATGTTAGTTCGACAGGAATTGTTGGGACAATTTCTGTACATAAGAGGCCTTATGAAAATCTTGTGAAAAAACATCCGAAATACTGGTGTTCTGAAAATTATGAAAATCCAAGGGTCCACAATGGAAATTACAGACAGAAAACGCAAGGCTCGGAGGTCTTCCATTTCTTCAGAGGTTCCATCTTTCTCATGGACGGTTTTAAATGCTCCATAGTAAGCACGATACTGTTATAAAGAAAAACATCCCATTATGATATTGAAAGGTTGATGGCAGAAATAAATGCACTTACCTTACTTTCGAAACATTAATTTTTTATGAACATGGCAACTCAGCATGGAAGATTCATTTTTTGTAAATGTATAAGCCGTAAAGGCCACTGCCACGAATGGGGTTAAGTGAGGAGCCAGCAGGTGCAGGGCTGAGCTGAAAGCAGTGGAAGGGACGTACTCCTGGGAGCCCGGGTCTCCATCCCTGGAGGCTGTTCTGACTGCTGTGAGGCTGCAGGGCTGGAGTCTCCAGGTCCCACCACGCAGGGGAGGAACTGAGGTGGGGCAAATCCAGTCCCCTGAATCTTTTACAAAACAGGGTCAGCACACTCCCATAAACACAGAGGTTCTCTTTTCTTCAGTTCTCCCTCCTTCCTTTCTTTCTTTCTGTCTTCTGACTAGTTCCTGTCCTCTTATTAGCTCAGAAATAAGCCTTACTTGTGAAACATCACGTGTATGGAGACAACAATGATACAGAAACTTTTAATCAATGTGCGGAGACAGGAAATACTCCAGTGAGAAGATTGGAGGAGACTTGTTTAACTCATGTGAATTCTTATTCTTAGAATAGATGGTTACCTTTCTGTGGTTGACACCCTCTTTCCAGACTAGAACACAGACACACACACACACACACAGACACACACACACACACACACACACACACACACACAGAGAGAAATATAAGCCTACTTACTTGTGCCTGACTGCCTCTATTGTCTTGATCTTCCCTGAGGTGTCGGGGCTCCTTGGAGCCCTGCAAACTGCCCTCTCCCATGGCTTTTCCCACCATTAAGCCTAATGGACAACACTTCAGCTAGTATTATAGTTGCCTCCCACTCTGTTGGAGGCCAGCCATTCCTTTCCCCATGCCCACTGAGATTTTAAATCCATAATGGGACAAAATGGACTCTAATGGGACAGAAAATATGTAAACTCAACATCTGTGGAAGGGGATATGAATAACTGCCCAGACCAGACCTATCAAGGGGCAATCAAGGAATATGAGATGTGTTTTCCCATAATTGTTTCCTTACCTTTTGCTCTCTTTTTTATAGAGCATTTCAGCAGGCTCAGACATTCCCATCTATCACACTTGGAAGATATACTTATGGGGCACCTGGGTCTCAGCAGTTAAGCATCTGACTTCAGGGCAGGTCATGATCTCAGGGTCCTGGGATTGAACCCCGAGTCGGGCTCCACATCAGCAGGGAGTCTGCTTGTCTCTTTCCCTTTCCCTCTGTCCCTCCCCCTGCTTGTGCTCACTCTCTCTCTCAAATAAAATCTTTAAAAAAAAGAAGATCTGCTCATACCTGAATACCCTCTCCCATCATCATCGATTACTACTACTACTGCTACCGGCTAGTGCCCATGTAGGGCTCACTGTATGCAGGCACTGTGCTAAGCATTTTATTTTAAAAACTTCTTTTCACTCTCACAAAAATCCTGTGAAGTAAGGATGATTGTTATCTCCATTTCACAGATGTGGAAACTGAACATTTACTTTCAGATCTCTGGGATTTTACTGCCGAAATCCTAGCTCCGTTCAAGGTCTGTCTCAAATACTACGCCCTTCAGGAAACCTCTCTGAGGTAGTGGCTCAGCCCATTCGCTTTAGAGTCTGACCATGCGGTTGGATGAAATCCTCTCACTGGCTGTGTGGAGTCGGGCAAGTTACTCCATTTCCTCATCTACACAATGGGGATAATTCTACCTTCCCACTGTGACTGTTAGGACGTCTGAATAAGATGGTATGAGTAAGACCTTGACGACAGGTCCTAGCACATAATAAGAACTCAAAAGTTTGCTATTATTATTTTCTCAATTACTAGTGACTCCTTTTCTCCTCTAAACTCCCTTATGGCCCCAATCACTCCATCCCTCACCCAGTATTACAGCTTACATGGGCAGATGTGATATTTTTCTTATTTTATATCCCCGCAACGAAGTACGGTGTCTTGAATGTTGTAGGACCAGCTACATGCTGAATTTGATCAATGGTTGACGATAGGCTATACACTTAAGTTGATTTAAAAAGCAAATACTTTAAGTAAGTTTGTTTTTACACTTGTTCCTTCCTCTTGAAAGTGGAGTACGGTGAAATATAATTCCAACTATTTCAGAATACTTGATTAGTTGGGATCTGAGTAATGAATTACATCTACATAACTAAAACCATTTTATTTCTATGCAGTATTTATCCATGCCAATTCTACTGCATATAATTAGGTTATTTGTATTTTCAAGTCACTTGATTTATATTAGAAATGTGTTGTTCTACCCCTGGCTTTTTAATTTTTATTTTTAGAGTTTACTAAAAATGTGACAGAAATTAATTCATTCATGACAGTGATCAAAGTACATAGTCTATTAATTCTGAAAAAGGTATCAATTTGAACACAATTTAGACTTTCAAAATATCTCTGTTGTTCAATACTATTCTCTAGAACACACTTTATAAATGCTCCTATAAAAGATGGCTAGATTAGGGGCGCCTGGGTGGCACAGCGGTTAAGTGTCTGCCTTCGGCTCAGGGCGTGATCCCGGCGTTATGGGATCGAGCCCCACATCAGGCTCCTCCGCTGGGAGCCTGCTTCTTCCTCTCCCACTCCCCCTGCTTGTGTTCCCTCTCTCGCTGGCTGTCTCTATCTCTGTCAAATAAATAAATAAAATCTTTAAAAAAAAAAGATGGCTAGATTAATGAATAACCTCAGAATATATGTACTGCATGTTTAAAGTAGTTCAGTTTACACAGGGAATTGGTGTGAGCAGAGCTCCCTCTATTGGATTTAGGAGTCCATGAAAAAAATGTTGCTGTTGCCAATTTGCTGGAGATTCACGTAGCTGGATACCCCTGCTGAGGAGAGCTCTCTGGATTCTAATGCCCCTTCCACCGAGTTCATCCATCACAACATCCTAGACCTCATTCTTTAAATCCACTATCTACCCTTTTCCCTGGGCCCATGTCTTGCCCACCATCCCTTACATACCTCAGTCACCTTCCTTCTTTTTGCCCACCAGAATGAAAGACATACATGAGTTATCTCAATGGCTTCATGCAGGATGTCCTCCATCACGTTCCTGACTCCATGATTCTGATGTATGCAATTACACAAGCTCATACTTATCTTTACCTGGCTTGTAAACCTCTCAAATTATTATGTCTAATCTATCATTAGATCCCTCTCTCATCTGTCCCTGCTCCCCTACCAACCTCCAATGCATTGTAGGGTTTCTAAGGTAAAATTAATTTTGATGAAAATATGTTATATGCATTAGAGAATGTGCTGCAAACGGCTTCTACAGCTCATCCCATATTCTCTGTATTTTCTTCCTGAGGTTTTCAAGTTGGAAATTTGAAAATTCAATTCGGATAAGTATTTTGCTCTAATGCAGCATTATAGCAAAATTCATTTAAAAAATCAAACCCCAATACACTTTTCATTGGCTTAATAAAATAAAATATTCATGCTATGAGCAAGGTTTCTCTTTAAGGTTCTTTTCTCCCTTCATATATAGCCTTATTTTCCCCAATTACTAGATCCATTCCTTAGAAGAGTGATTTTCAAAGTGTGGGGGTTTCCAAAACTCTGTCAGCGTGTCTTCAGAGTCAAAACTATTTTCATAAAACAGAAATTATTTACCTTTTTCACTCACAGGTGTACAGGAAGTTTTACCAAGGATACCTGATGCGTAATGACATCATCACTCCCATGGCTAATGGAATACATACTGTGTATTCTTGTGTTTTCTATGCCTTTCTAAGGTAGTTGATTTTGGGTATTCACATATGTACATTTTCAGAGACTATTCTCAGTACTTCTGCACTCTTAACATGCTTTCTTCTGTTTTACCTGTAATAATCTCTATAATTTTATTATCATTCATTTAATCATTGTGAAAGCCCAAAGTTTTCCTTACACCTATGCAAAAACACAAGAAGTACGTTTCGTTAACTTGTTTTGCAATAATATTTAAAATGTTTATTTTAAATTTCTAATATGATAAAAACTGATAATGATCTACAAAACTAAAAGTTCTTTGCATCCTTAATAATTTTTAAGAGTGAAAAGGGGTCCTTAAACCAAAAAAATGTTAGAAAATCACTGCATTAGAAAATAATGTGCATTGGGTGATGAATGGAAGTTTTGGATCACTATATTGCACACCGGAAACTAATACTACACTCTATGTTTACTAACTGGAATTTAAATTAAAAATTTTTTTAAAAAGAAAATAATGCTATTTCCTGAGGAGATCATATTTCGTGGTTAATTTTCTATGTCCAGCAGGTAATAATAACAAATGGAAATCATAACTAGTAATAATAGTACTAATTTTTGAGGCCAGGCACCTGGTTAGGTGCTCTCTCTATATATTACTTCAAATCTTCATAACTATTTTATAGGGCAAGTATGGTTATCCTTGTTACGGATCCAAAAACTGACGTTAGAAAAGATAAATAAGCCACTGTCACAGCTGGTAAGTGATGAAGACTAATTCAAACCCATGCTTTATGCTAAAGCCCTTATCCCTCCTAGAAAGTTATAGTTCCTGTGAAGAAAGCTGTCTCCATTGCATATCTTTGGAATGTTACAGTTTTTTATAAAATCATTTTCAAACCCATTATTTCCTTCCATCCTCACAATCCCCTATTAGTTATTTATTCAAGTCCCCTGAGAGACATGTCCAAATGCAATGCTCTCGTATTATGCTCTATTATGTTCTTGTCTGCATTATTATTACTACGACATTCAAACTGAGGACATAATATGCATGCATTTGGCTACTGTCTGCTTTTTCACAGCATAGATAAATAAGGCTATGAGTTTTGAGCAGAGGTCTTGAAACATTCTCTGTAAGGAGCCCAAGAGTAAATATTTTAAGTTTTATAGAATAAGAGGCAAAGGGTGAGTATTTGGTAGGTACTTTTATAGCAAAAGAGAAAACACATTTCCACAACTTTCATTGATGAAATTTAAAATGTAATAATAATCAAGTACTTTTGGGGGGATAATTCATGTCTACCATGGAGAAAAATCAAAGCCTTTTTTTTTTTCTTGGAATAGAATTTGAGTTAATTGGAGTTTAGAATTCCTATGCACTCTCATCACACTGATGGCAAAATCGGTTCATTTGCAAAAGCAACTCTTAATTCCACCCACTGTACAAAAACAGCAGCAGGACGGATTTGGATTGTGGGCTGTGGTTTGCCAGCTCCTGCTTTGAAGTGTGGTTCTCCAGATGGGATCCCTGGGCCAGCAGGTTTCACCTCACCTGGGAACCTGTTAAGAATAAGAATTCTTCCAAAACATCTGCATCAGAAACTGGGGGGGGGGGGGGGCAGCCATCTGTGTTTTTAAAAGCCCTTTGGTGATTCCCAGCAGGCTAAAGTTTGAGAACCACTGCTAAATATCTATCCCTGTATCTTCTCTATTCATATAGATATAGATTTATTTATTCATTTTGGGGAATTCTGATCTTAACCCTGCATGATGATGCCACAGACAACTCTTTTCCCACACATTAAGTCCTTCGTTTTAGGAAAATCACAATGTATTCCACCTTTATCCAATCTTGAAAGTAACATCCAAAATTGCTACATTGCCATAAGAAACTTAACAGTCCTATTCACAGAAGTCTCAGCGTTCAAAGGCACTGAATTGGCAATGAATTTATTTAAATGCTGTTCGTGTTGAACAAGTACGCTGGGGCTTGGGGAGAGGAGCAACACTCAAAAAGTCTCCTCAGCATCTGCCGCTGCCAGAAGTCTTGGCCTGGACCCCAGGAGGAAATGAAATGCCTTCAGAACGACTCGTAATTCAATCTCCACCACCACCCCCGTTAGTAAACTGAAACCCGAGATAATGACTTTCATGTCACCTCGCTTGCCTAGACAGACACAAGACCTGTCAAAGCAGGTTATCAGAACGACACCACTGGCTAAACCGTACGTACCTACAACACCTGCCTGTCCAAACAGCCTCTCCGCCTCTATCGCCACCATCCCCCGCGGCGGCAGCTCCCAGGAACAGCAGCCGCCACTCCTCAAAGTTTCCGTAGGAGTTTTCAAAAAAACTCTATCTTTAGTCTCTCACCTGTGCAAATCACTCTGGCATGATTACACCTTCCCTTATTCTCTTTACACGCCAACACCTGGGGAAAAACTCCCAGGTGCATTAGCCCATATCACGAGCCATTAAAAGCATGGGCGGGTCTAAGAAAGAAGACTACCTAGCCACCGGGAAGGAAAGGACGCGTCCTGCCAAGGAGGAACCAAATTCTGCTCCTCAAAATTCTGAGGCGAAAAATAACCCCGAGAGCTTCCCAGAGGAAAGAAGAGAGGAGGGGGGTACTGCTAACCGGAGAGGTTTCGTGGGACTAGGAAGACACCATCGGACTCGGTCTTTCCCTTCCCTGTTCGGGCTCGACAAATGCGGTTCCATGTCCTCGGGGCTGTGGAGGGAACGAGATCTCGGGAGCGCCACAACAAACCGTCCTGGCCCAGGGCGCACGCAGCTCCTGCTGCGCGGCGCCCACCACGCTCCACCCTTCCTCCCGCACCCGCGGCCGGCCGCCCTCCACTGCCCCCGCAGCCGCGGCGCGAACGGACTCACTATTAAAGGCAGGGAGCACAGAGTGAAGAGCACGGTCATGAGCGCCAGCAGCAGCAGGTGGTCCAGCTCCTCCAGGGGCTGCGCGGCCGCCTCCTTCTCGTCGGCGCCCGGCTCCACGCGGTCCCGAGTGCCGGAGCGCGGGCGCCGCCGCAGCCGCCGGTGCATCGCGTAGAGGTTGCGCATGGCGCTCAAGTTGCACAGCACGATGGCGAGGACCAGCAGCGCCATGAGGCTGGCGTAGAGCACGGAGTAGCCCAGCACCGACATTGAGCGCTCCTCGTGCACCATCTGGATGAAGCACCAGGTGCCAGGACAGTACTGCACGAACTTCCCGAAGCCCGCGAAGGGCAGCGCGCAGAAAGCCAGGCAGAAGGCGCCCACGACCGGAGCCACGAGCGCGCCGCGGCGCAGGGTGATGTGCCGTCGGTAGAAAAAGGGGTGCCCCAAGGACAGCCAGCACTCCAGGGCCATGGCCAGGAGCTGCAGCGTCGAGGCGAGCCCAAAGAAGGACATGAAGAAGGCGAAGGCTTGGCACAGCGAGCTGCCCGACGCGGGCGCCAGTCCCCACAGGCTCCGGTTTTGCGCGTAGGCGGCGAGCACGAAGGGGCTCACGAGGGATTTGCCCAGCAAGTCTGTGACCGTCAGGCAGCACACTAGCACGTAGAAGACCGAAGGCGGCGGGCGCGGCGGGCACGACCCCAGCCCCGAGCGCGCCAGCAGCCCCAGGGCCAGCAGGTTGCCCAGGAGGCCCGCGCTGAAGAGCACCCCGCCCATCGTCGCCGAGTTGCCCTTCTCCACCGAAGTGCTGTTGTGGCAGCGGTAGAGCGGCGGCCGCATGGTGGGCGGCGCAGCGGGCAGGAGCCGGGCTGAGAGAGGGCCAGGGCCCCGGCGTCTGCGTGTGGGAACCCCCGCGGCTCCGCGCGGGACTTCGGACGAGAGGCAGCTCCGCGGGCGCGGGGCTGTTCCGCACGGCAGGCGCCTCCTATCTAAACTCTGGGTCACACCCCGCCTCTCGGGGCGGGCCGCGCGGCCGCGTGCGCACCCCAAGCTGGCTTTGCGGAGCCCGCAGCGGCCGCGCAAAGATCTCCGCGCTGACGCGCCGGCCCGAGGAGAGACAAGCCCTCGTGCCCAGAGTCGGAAAGAAAGAAACAGCCTGAGCACCCGAGGCCGGCCCTTCCTACAAGGCAAGAGAACTGCTGAAGTGGAGGGGGAGATTAAGCCACAGCCGCTAGGGAGAAGAGGGCGTGAGGAGGAGGTCGTGGCGGAGCCCTGGGAGACGCGAGGAGGGGAGGCTGAGAAAAACCACCAGTTTTTGAATTAGTGGGGTAAGGAGGGGTAAAGGTAACCCACATGTGTATAATACTTAAGCCTTGGCGTGCATCGTCTTCCAGGTCCGTGCAAGCTGAACAATGATCTTTGTTGTATAGGGAAGGAAAGTGAGACCTTGCGTGGTTAAGCCCTCTTTGCCCAAGGTGACAGAGCCAGTAAGTGGCAGAAGCGGACCTGGAACCGGGATCTTGTATTCATGGAGTCCATCGGTCTTGCTTTCATGCCTTCTCCTCTGGAGAGATTGGCTAGATTTCGGGGAAGTGGCTCCAGGAAAAACCAAGAAGAGATGCTGGCCCTGGGTACCATGAATCACAATGGTTGTATATAGACAGTGGGAGGAGTATGGTTAAGAGCACTAATGCTGTTATCATACAGACCTGGGTTCAAGTCCTGATTCTGCCTGCCCCTCACTGCTTTTGTGACCCTGAGGGACTTGCTTAACTTCTGGAGAGAGAATCTCTAGCCAGCCTGCTTGGCTCTTCTGAGGCTTAGGGATAACATTTGTAAAGTGCAGACACCTAGCAAGTACTCGGTACAATGCAATTGTCAGGATTCTCACCTGTTTTTGGAAGTCTGCTTTAGCTGAAATTTAACTGCATTTTTTAGCATGGATTTTGAAACCAGAAAACAGCAGACTTGATTTAGAGCTTTCTCGCTCTGTTTTGTGACTACTAGAAAACATTTGTTCCCTTCTGGCTTTTGACTTGCCTGCATCATAGAGACAAGGCACTTCATGCTGATAAGTGTGATTTCTTTCTTTAACCCTTGGTAAGCTGGGAGAGCAACTGGCGTTGAGTGCGGAATTTGAGTGGGATTACCGAGACCATATTACACAAGCAAGTAGATTATGCTTGGCTTCAAGAAGCTCCTTCTTAGGCTCAGTGATTGTTTTGATGGATAGACTCAGGGGGAGAGAGCAAGGCTCTTGAGCTTTCGATGTAAAAGCCAGAGAAGCTGCCTCCAGACTGAAAGCTTGGCCAGAAATTCAGGCCATGGGATCGAGATGAAGAGTCCAAGCTTTGGAATTGGATAGTTCTGGAATTGGATAGCTGTGACCCTGGGTTAGTTTACTCAATCTCTCTAAGTAAATCTCCTTGCAAATAGGATATGGGATTTATGCTGACCTCCTAGGGTTGCTGTGAAGTTGCAAAAACCCAATGTGTTTGGCAAAGAGTAATAATATCAACAATAATAATAATTAACATTTATAGACCTTTATACATGCTAGGCACTTTCAAATCCTTTCACGTCTGTTGATTCAGTTAATAAAAGGCCTTCCACAGGGTGAGTTCCCTTGTCTTCTACCTTCTCCCAGTCATCCCCACCTCCAGCCCTTAATGAAGAATGAAGGGTTTAGAGGAGCACCACTTGAGTTGATGAAGTGGAAGAAGGAGCAGGGTCTAAAACCAAGACACAAATCTGATGACATCTCAAGTCTCCTTTCCAGACAAATAGACACACACACACACACAAGCACACACACTCACAATTTACACTAATTATAGTGTGTTACCAGTTTCCTAAAGTCCCACTGTGGTGCCCAGAGGATGCCCAATGGACTCTAGCTTAAGAAACCTCCCCTAAGGACGTTGTCCAGGGGGGTTCTCTGAAGCACACCTACTCCAATTCTTTGCAGACTTGTTGTTCTGTTACAGCTGCCCTCACCTCTGTACCCCTTCCAAGATTAGTGCACAGGGAAAGAGGAGTCCACAAATGTAAGCAACTTTTTAGAAACAACTCCAAAGAGTGACTGAAGGGAGAGCTGTGATCCTTGATAGTGTTTATATACATCATGCGTCAAAGGTTGATGGCCTTGCATGGGTACAATTCAGGAAACCACATGTTTCCTCCTGGCTAACGTAACTGGCCTTTACCATGGGGTTTCCGGCTGCTTTCCTGCCCACTTTGCTCTTGTTCAGCCTGCTCAGTTCTCAGGCTTAACTTCAGAGTCTCCTAAGAATTCTGATTTTACAAATGTACTGTTCGGCCAAGAAAAGTGTAATTTGTTCACGTGTCATGCATTTTTTTGAGCTCTTACTTTGGTGCTGGGCATGGCAGGCAGTGACGTATGTGGGCTCTCAGTGCACAGCAAATAATGGAAAGCAGATGTCATGTCCTGTGACTTTTACATAGTTACACATTTTTGTATCAGTTTTCAGAGTAATAAGGCTAAACTTTTTTTTCCGGTAAGAGGAAAACTTCTAATGAAAATGTCTTAGGCCCAGTTATATAGTAAATTATCTTAATTATTGGCAGAGCCGTACTAGGCGGCTTAATTGGCTTATAAAACAGTCTGGAAAGATATGCATGGCATAATGTGAATAGACAAATCTGAATATGTAATTATGATTTTGTAATTATAAAAACCATATATGCTCATGGACAAGACCTGGAAGTCGAAGTAGGCAAAGGAAACTGACAAACTTGAGAAGGGATGGTAGAAAAACTTCTTTTGGGTTTCTGATATTTCCAATATAATATCTGTAATAGTTATCTCAAAAGATTTTAAACAGGAGGCAAGTGTATGTTCACAGCCTGGTTTTAGGGAGGGGAGGAGAAGGAAAATGAATAGTATTTCCTAGATCCTTCTTGACTCTGCTTCTAAATTGTATCCATCCCTCACTCCTAATGAACCGCAAGCAATACGTCAGGCTGTGGATTGTGAAAAGCAGAGAATGGAGAAGAGGAGAGCTAAAAAGCAAAGAACAAACTGGCTACCAATTTTGGATAGAGTATCTTCTGCATGCTCAAAGCCATGCTGGAAGAACGTTCTTCACATTCAGTAGGTGGGATGGTAGCACAGCAGCGTGCAGATGATGGGCAAGGTCTCTGGAGTCAGACTTGGTGAATTCAACTCTCAGCTTTGCCCTTTAATAGTTTTGTACCTTTGAGCGAACTTACCTTTCTAAACCTCAATTTCTTTGTTTGTAAAAATGAGGAGAGGACGGATAATTGTACTAAACCCGTGGGTAGCTGTGTGGCTGAAGTAAAAGAAGCCGCAGAGAGCGGTAGTTCTCACCCTGGCTGCATTCACCTGGAGAGAGCTTTAAACATTTTTGAGGCTTCAGCATCCCCAGCCAATTATATCAGACTCTCTGGGGATGTTTTCCTGGCTTCAGTATTTTTGAAAGTCCCCAGTTTGTTCCACTGCGCAGCTCAGGTGAGAACCACTACTAGTTCATGTTAGTGTGAAGCCCGGTGCTATGATATGCTTTGCAAGGCTCTGCCAGTGGGGTTAATGTTTTCATTCCTGCCAACCGCACCAAAGAAGTTTTTTTATCTCCCTTTTTGCAGGTAAAGAAGGTGAGACTCAGGTTAATAACTTCTTCAAGCTCACATAACTAACAAGTGATGAGGAAATAATGGCATCTAGATCTTTGGGATTCCTTAAGCTTCTGCTTTGGAGAAAAGGAAGAGCAGAGAAGATAAGAGAGTGAGAGAAAAAGAAAGGACTCTGCAGTTCCCTGTGTGCGCTCAGAAGTTGGGAGGCAGAGCTATCCCCGGGGTCAGATAGCATGTGTGTCCTCTACATTTCTGCTGGCCACATAATATCTTGTGACCATGTCAGCACAAATGTCATCTCAGCATCTGTTTGCTAGTTTTCAGGTAGTTTAGTAAAGTCTTCATTTTGTCTGATTCTGATTCCAGTTTTATAGTGTATTGCAACCTTTCATCCAGCAAGAAATTCCACTTTGATATCTTTTGCTGTCAGATTAAATCCTTCAGAGATTCTAGGGAATAGGAGTGTCTTGGCCAACCTTCGGTTGACCTCTTGTGTCCGCGTGAAAATCCGAATCAGAATCTCTGTATGTTCAGAACTTAGAGAAAACATACTCTAAGTTTTAGCCTGAATATAGTTTAAACCCTGAAGATCACGAATTTTTGAAAATGTCTTTGGGTGTTGACCTATGAGTAAATAAATGGTAGAGTAATATATTTGTTAACTCAATTATAGGTTGTGACAGTTAACTGGATACTGAGGTTTTCTGGTATCTTGCTTGTGGTTCTAAGGGAAGTTATTGGAAGTGTGGCCAGTTCCCCGTGAAACAGACTCTGAGATGGAGATTAGCATGTAGGATATTTATTAGGGAGGGCTTTTGGATTGACATCTGTGAAAGGGAAGGAACAGAAGCAGGATTGGGCAGAGAGAGAAGTTGTGCTATGATACAGTTTCAATGAAAGGTCTTACCCAAACCAGCCAGAAACTCAGAAGCTGAAAGGGGCCCCAGGTTATCCTGAGTTGGAGGTGAGGGCCTTTACACCCTGGGGTGGGCCAGGCACTGGGGTCCAAGGGTAGGGCACATGGCCTTGGGTACAGCTAGTCTCTTGAGACAAAGCAGTACCTGGAGGAGGATGACAGCTAAGAGCTATGTGTCGGCATCTGGAGGAATAAGTCCTTTTGTCTGGGAGGCGATCTGCGTGGGACATCACAGTGACCACTACCGGGACAGTGCTGATGAGCGTCTCAGCTGAGACCCAGGGGCAGTGGCCCTAAAGCTCCACCTATGCCTATCTCAGGTTTAAAGGAGCCTCCCTAAACACATTTCTGGTGACCTGAGACAAGGTAGACCCATGCCTAGGTCATAGCACTCAACGCTGTTTTTTAATTCATAGCATTTTTGATCTAGCTTTCCTTAGCATAGTCTTGAATTTTTATTTCATCTCTCTGATTACTCAACGGTCTTCTTCAGATTCTTCCCTGAAGTTCCTTAATCCCCAAGCCTAAGTGACCCATAGCATTTACTATATTATATTGTGTTGTATGTTTGCATGTTGAGGTGTGATTCTCTCAAGGGCAGGGTTCATGTCTTGTTCAACTTTGTCCCCCCACCCCCATGTCCCAGCACACACCGGTAGGCACACAGTAGGCTCTCAGTAAATGTTTACTGCATGAATGAGTAACCATGATACCTTCTATTTTTCCTTGTCTTGAAAGTCTCTATTCTTGAGTCTTAAACAATTTTGATCGCTGCTACTAAAAAGCAAAGATATTCTTCCATATTCAACTACCAGGCAGAAAGCCCAGCTCAAATAAATAAAGGTTGTACGCACATACAAGTCTGGGTCTCAAAACTGTTTCATGTACCTGGCTGTGGCTCTGGAGGGAAGACCTAAAGGAAATAGTTGTGATTGACTTTTGAAATCAGTTGTTTCTCTGTGTCCATGCTAATTTATATGGAAGATGAATTATTTAAAATAACACACATTCTTAGTAGGAAAACCTTAGGACAAACAACTGGGAGAGTTGGAAACTTCCAAGTTTAAGGATGAATTATGATACTCAATATGACTGGGGAGAGAGAAGGAGAGATTATCTGCTTTAAATGTTTCTGCGATCGTCATTGTGATAAATGTGCTCCTGTTACAAAGTAATGTGAATTGCACAAAAGCTATCCACAGGCACGCCACTTGTAACAGTAGTCCGTAAACGTCATCTAAGGGAGGAAATGTGGTAAAGGAATGTTGGAGACTTAGATTTAGAGTCTGCGGAGTGAATGAAATGAGCAAGAGAATTGTTGATCTGGGCAGTGAGACACTGTGATCTCTGTATGTCTTACAAACCTCATCTGTATCTTTCTTGTCCTTGGCAAAAAAATGTGATTGTGAACAACAACCAACAACTCAAATTTTGCAATTTTGGCTCTCTTGCGGATTTTATTTTTTTATTTTTATTTCAAAGATTTTATTTACTTGAGTGAGAGAGAGAGCACAAGCAGGGTGAGGGGCGGAGGGAGAAGCAGACTCTGCACTGAGCAGGGAGCCCGATGCAGGGCTCAATCCCGGAATTCTGGGATCATGACCTGAGCCGAAGGCAGGTACTTAACCAACTGAGCCACCCAGGCACCCGTCTTTGGAGATTTTAAATACAAATTCATCTTGAGCTTATCTCATCCATTTGCTTATCTCAGTAGTCTTCAAACTTCATTATTATTATTTTTTTACAACCGTAAAGGCTGATGAGTCTGATTGTGATTGGGAACTATTCTTATGTCATGGTTTATGACAACAATAGTAAGAGAAAAAAATATTGAGTGATAAACTTGTTATGGCAGAGAATAAAGAAGAAATGCTAATCTTTGGCTTAGAGGACTGATCAAATGAAATTTTCTGCCCTGGACTGTACTGAGTCAAGGAGCAGGGACTGTGGCCTGTTCCAGTCATGCCTGCTGATTTGGCTAAGCCAGAATCCATTATTGAATTAGCTTAGCTGTGAGGCAGAGACTGCTAGTTGCCTACCAAATCCATTTCTTCTTCTTGCGCAGTCACATAAACTACATTTTCCTGCCTTCCTTGTCATCGTGTGTCGCCATATAACTACATGCCATGCTCC